>NC_143012.1:255195777-255554294 GCF_055824585.1 Amblyomma mixtum | reverse complement strand
GTGCATTTCTGCATGTCTCAATGGCCTCAGCTTTTCTCGAGAGGGCAGAGGATGAGACAGTGTTGCCATCATACCTTTTATGCTCCACAATGGTTTGTGAAGGGCCAGATTTGCTTTGCTAGCTGATAACCTTTCTCCATTTGTGCTGAGGCAGTGATCTCTCTCTGCAGTGTCTCAAAATGGACAGCAACAGGCAAGCATTATTAGGTGGCATCAAGGGCTTTGAGAAGTCCCGGTTAAAGCACACAGTCACCAAGGTGAAACAGTTCAAGCCCACTGCACAAGGTTCGGAAGGCACGGCATGGCAGAGTGGTGGTTGCCCTAGAAATGCAGCTATCCCGTGACCTGGGCTGTAGTGTGTAGCAGCGTCACCGCAAGGATTTGCAGTGGTGCCTGGCTGCCACTGCATGCATGGTGGCTTCTGGGCGTTGCTTTGTACCCTGCAGCTTTCAGGGCTGGCCCTCCCCCACAGGTCCAGAGAGAAAGCAGTGGTGGATCATAAGCTGCCCTGCTCTTACATGATCCACGCTTTGCATAAACACACCAAGGCCGGTCCCTCCTCCCCTAATCCTTTTAATCCACTGCTGCCTTTTCGCCGCAACCCTGACGACAAAGCACGTTGTGCAGCCCTGCACTACGTTGCTTGTTAGCTGCATTGCATTCTGCAAGGTTGTTTTGACTTGTCTCGTAACGCGTGGCACAGTTGAACCATTAACGTGGAGACTGAAAAAGTGCTCAAAGGGAAGGAAATTTGCAGCAGAGGGAAATTTGTATGGTCATCCTATCAAGTGTTGGCCACCTTATGGCTCTGGCATGTGACGAAGGAAGTAATGTCAGCTTCACCATCTCTTTTGACATTGTTTCTTGGTCCTGTCTGTGCCAGTTTAATGTTACTATCGGGTATCCTGATTATTGCACCTTGTCCTAACCTCTGTGTGGTGTCCAGAAGCATGCCTCTTTCTTCCTCCGTACTAGTTTTGTGTGACAGAAGGTGCATGCAAGGCCGAGGCAGCGCGTGCTAATGGGCCCACAACTTTTTCTTGCAGACATTGAGTCTGAAAAGGAGCACAAGCAGATGATTGAAGGCATTGAGACCTTCGATCCCTCGAAGCTGAAGCATGCGGAGACCAGTGTTAAGAACCCGCTGCCGACTAAGGAAGGTATGCCTGGCATCACTTGAATTTCGCTTTTATTGTGGCAGGTGCTTTTTATACTAAATAGGCTGTGTTCTCAGGCTAGCACCATACTTTTCCCTCTCCCCCTTTTTTCTAGTTCAGTTTATGGAGGAGTGTAGTACAGCATTCTGTTGGGCTGTTTTTTTTTTTTTGGGGGGGGGGGGGGGGGGGAGAGAAAGGGAAGAAAAAAGGGCCGTGCTTCAGAATAAAATGAAACCATTTGGAGGGAATATGATAAGCAAGGCTGTCCATATGGTTGCAGCTGATTGCAGTCGTATCGAACACTTGCTTTGGCCTTTTTGGACGTGATGCATCTTAATCATACTTTTGTGAATAATCTGCAATCCAGCAGTAATCAATACTTATCACGTGGACTGTTTTGATGGTCATATTGTATAAAGTCTGAACCTTGGCAGTATGTGTTTCAATGTCAGCATCTAGTGTAGAGTGCAAAGTATTCGTGTTGATATTTATATCCAGTATGAAAATACATTGCTGTTAATTTGTTCAGCAGTTTGCGTTCACAGCTTTTCAAACATTTTTGGGCTTGAGATCTCAGTGTAGTAAAACTTGCTTGACTAAACATTTCAGTTTAGTGAAACCATCTGGAATCTGCTGAGGTACCATTACATTCAGTGTAAGTGAACTTAGTGGTTAGTGGTAACATTCTTGTAGTCGTAGTGTAAAAAGGCATGTTCTAACCTAGCACACACTTTTCAGTAGGCTCGCATTGATTTGTACTTGAGGACTGGTGTTTCATTACTTGCCGCAGTGGCTCAGAGGCTGTGGAATCAGATCACTGAGCCCAGGGTCACAGGATGGAATCAAGCTGCAGATTTTGCAAAGGCGCCTGTATGCGTTGTGATGTTAGTCCACTTAAAAGAATCTCGGGTGGGTGAAATCGCGATCGAGTGGCCTCCACTGTTGTCCCCCATAAGCCCACGTGTGTCTTGAAATGTTAAAGCCAGCTTATCATGCAGCAAACATGTCTGCTGAACTTCTCTCTTAAAGTGATAATTTTCAAAGCCCTGATAGATGCCCATAGTCTATTTGTGGATGAAAAGGTTGTGAATTAACATGTGAATTACCTTGTAAAGGCTTGTAAAGCAGACTATTAGGGTACTGGCACTGTTGGCCATGCTGAGCATGCTGAAACTTCTGTTGATATGTAAGCATAGACAATGTGTTCGATCAGACATTCTCCAGCAATTTCCTATTACCTGTTATCCAAGAATGATCACTAAATGGAAATTAGGTTTTGAAGATTACTTCTCTTTGCGAACTTTTAAGTGCCAGTCATGTTTTGTAATGCATGTTAGTGTATTAAAGTGGCTGCCATAGTCCCAAAGAGCAGACCAACATCACAAGATTGTTCTGGTAATTAATTTTTACTTGCTTCAAATGTTATATATAAAAAGCTTGGAAGTAATTTTTCAAGGTATTGCAGTATAGTGTGCTATAAGGAAAATGACGGGCAAGGTTGTGATAGAGCAACAGGAATTGGAGTATACTTTATCTACTAATGTAATAGTGGAAATCCAGAGGAAAAAGTTTATCTTAGATGGGCATATAATGCTGCAAGTAGATAACCAATGGTCTGTTAGTGTTTCTAGGTAAGGAGATGGGTTAAAGATCCCCGGGTGACCTAAATTTATGTGGAATCCTCCACCGTGGCATGCGTCATAGCCAGATTTACTTTGGGATGTCAAGCCACACATACATACTTTCATACCTACCTACCATAGGGAGCTAGCTAGTGTCGCAGCATAAAATGCCGGTCCTGTGTAAGGGCTGCACCCCCGTCAGAACCACAGAAAAGTGTGGCCCTTACACGAGTATATACGGTATATTGAGCAGAATTTTGGTGCGCTCCTCACCTGGCGAGTGAGGAGGCTGGCACATGTGCCATTTATATTCCTTTTACCTCACATTTCTTGACATTTTTGAGATTTTGCATATGTGAAGAGCATTCTAGTTCTTTTCATTTGAAATTATGGGCAGGGAAAAGCACTGGCAGCAGTAAGATTGGAAACTCTATGTATATGGCTGTACTTTTATTTTTGCTTTAATGTATCCACATGACTGCCCCTAACACAAAGCCTTTGTGCCATTTTCTTTTTACTGTTGATCCTTCTATTATTCTACACATGGCCGTGTTTTTCCATGCAAGTGTTCCTGCCCAGCACTTGTAAATTATATTGCTTCCTTGTGCTGGAGGAAATAATTTAACGATCGAGTGTTCGTATAAGGAAGTAATGAAAGGGCCTTGAAACAGCACTGTCAGAGCAGGTGTTGATTAATGTTTGGGAAAGGAGGCTGGTAACAGGATGTAGGAATCTTTTTGTAGTTGCATGGATGAAAGCTTCAAAACTGCTTCGTTCATGCTGGTCATTGCTTAGTTGCTTATCCGCTGCAGCTCAGCTTCTGGCTTGTGGCCTTGGGGTTTTCAATCTGTGCGAGCCTTCTGTACGTGCCAAGGAACATGTGGTCTTTAAGTAGTTACTGTAACCAGCATCTGTGCATGTCTACAATGCTAGGTGCATGTAGTGCTTGCACAAGTTTGCATCATTTTTCAATGCTTCAAAGTTGGCCAGATTTAGGGAGTTTTACTGTACCTGAGTAGTGCAGGTCAGGTCCTGATACCTTTAAAACATAAAAGCTATTCACATGTGTGCACTTGTGCTTCAAAATTCTGTGTGGAAGTGTGGTGGAGTATGCTTGTAGGCTTCAGTGAGCTTTTGAGTCAACTGTTTAGCTATGTTAAAACCCTACTTTTTTTTTTCGTTAGTGTGTGAGGCTGTTCAGGCTTAGTGCATTGGCTGCTATAGGTAGTTTAGCTCTGAGCATGTTGTAGATATAATGGTGCCTGTACAGTGGCTAGTATCTTTCACTGCTAGTTTGGTTCTTTTTCTTTGAATACTGCATGTAGGCTTTGCATGCTCATAGGTTCTTCTCTGCAATCAGCACCAATGTCTTTGATTTTCTTCAGCTGGGGCACTTTGTTGCACTGTTCATAAGTGTACATCTGACTGTACTTGCACTTTTGTGATTTAATGGCTTACTGACTTCGCATGAGGCAGTCGTGCAGACTGACTCCTCAGTAGGGTTCATCATTTCTGTTCACTTGGAAGAGGTGCGAAGTTATGGTTTGCTGCCTGCATGAACAAAGCATGACCAGTGTTTCACAACTAATATGTGCTATGGTGCATGGATTGTGGGTGGTAATGCGCATTGAGGTTTTGCTACTTTTTGATACATCACCATGCGTGAGCTGTTTAAGGAACTGGTGTTGCATTTGACTGCACAATTTTTCAAGCAAACTACCTGGTGCAAAAAGAACTGCTGACCCAGCTATAGCATGTTTGAGATTTTGGAGTAGTCTTGATTTATGCGCAAGTCATCTAGGCTTGGCTGGAATGTTTTCTTCCAGTTTAGATGAGTCCAGGCTTCACAGGGCGCTACTGCTAGTTTAGACTGATAGACATCTCTGCTGTAAGAATGTGATAAGTAAAATTGGAGTGCTTCTTTATTGAATAAGCGTTGATGAGACAGAGCGATTGGGTGTGTGAAATGCTTGTGAGCGCAGTGCGAACCCCGACGTGCCTGGCTGGTGTTGTCCCAACTAGCTTTGGAGTGCACTGTGCTATTTTGGATGCGGAGTACGTGACTAATAAAATTGGGTCGTGCATACCATTGTACATCCATATTTAGTGGTTTTATAGGCTATATGACTGTCAGTTGGTGGCTTACCATTTTGCTTTTTTTCTTTTCAGTCATAGAACAGGAGAAAGCTGCGTGAAGCGCTGTGCAAATGCCAACACAACCGATGCCAAGAGAAACAAAGATCCAGTCATCGTGTATCTCCTTGTCCTACTTTTTTTTTTTAAATGCATTCTCCCAGGAGTCTTCCTTTTCACACCCTGGGCATGCACCACCTCTCTTGTAACTTGGTGGCCACACCAGCCATTTTTCTAGTGAGATTTCTGGCAGCCTCTTAGTAACGGTGGCTGTTGCTTGAGCACACAGTGCTCAGCGGGTCATGAATGCCAAATCTGGGAATGCAACAGTGTGGTGCTAGGTGGGCTGCATTGGCTAGCGTGTACAGCTGGGCAGCATTTTTTTTTTCGCTCAATGCCAGTTAGAAATTATGTGCAAGATAATTCCGGTATAGGCTGTCTCAAGATTGTCAACTAGATATTGCTGGTTGTGGCACCTTTCGTTATCGAAGCATTTTGTACGTGGAAAGGCGGTCGGATGTCTATTTAATAAATACTTTCACTTTCTGAACTTGTTGATTGTTGGCTTTCCACTGGAAATTGCAGCAGTGTGTAGGTCATCACGAATTGGAGCACACATGACCGGCAGGTATGGAGCGGTGGCTGCAAAACTCATCCTGTCACTTGGAGTCAGATAGCGTTTATTGGCGGGGCGCGTGCACTGGGTGACGTTCAGGTGCTTGCGAAGCGGTTGCTATTGAGAACTTGCGACATGGTTTCCGTGGCTCGCGTGGCGGCAATTTTTCTTTTGAGACAATAGTCCCTTTGCATCATGTTCTCTATGGGCTGGACGCCCCATGGTGAGCTCTGTTGATGCTTGAAATGAAATTCATTGCAGCTTTCTTGCTGTGGAAGGCTGTGAATCTAGAAGCAAAGCCAAACCTGCTGGCACTTCCCCTCGGCCTAACCAATTTCACTCTAGATGGAGAATCCTAATGAACTCCATGGCAAATGCACCGGTTGCACTCCCATGCATGCCTAACGCACATTCCTACAAACTGATGACAACCATTATGGCAGTGCCTTTCGACGGCCTACCGCTGTTAAGATCTATGCAGGGCCTGGCGAAAATTCTTTTCAGGTCATATGAGACTGCTTCCATTAGCAACCATGCATGATGATGCCATGGCACTGCAGAGTGGTAGTGCCAACTCTCCTGGCTCAAGCCCCTGGCCCCCTCCTCGCCATAGTTCTGCTGGCAATCTGTTATAACTTAGCCTACTCCTTCGAAGGCAAAGGAACCGAAAATTCGTGGAAGTGTACCTAATGGTGAGCATGAAACAAGCTCGTGGTTTCTTGAAAACTGAATAGGCTTGAGCAGGTTGGTAAATCACTGCAACGGCAATCATAGTGCAGGAAGAATGCAGGACAAAGCCGAGATGGGACAAGCGAAAGTGGCATTTCAACAGATTTCTGCGCAAACTGCACCAAAAGGAAAGCCTGTTGCATGCTGCTACATAAAGAGAAGTACTCTGCACCAAGCCTGACCTGTAACTCTATTCCCTTGTGAACAACTCTCTTCAGCTCCTCTTATTATCTACCTCTCTGTTTGGCAGCCCTCGTGGAAAAGTTTTTTTTTTTTTGAGAATCCTTCAATCTGGCCTTAGTGTACTGGATGTTTCCAATTATTAAATAGATTACGCTCCGAAAAACGTGAGATACGACGGTGCAGTTTGTGCAGGTGAATTCTACAGCATGGTGGGCGTGTACAGGGTCTGGTTTTGAGCACTATAGGGCAGTTACGACACCCTCGAAACGCAGTATGTGTAGGTGATTCATCATGTATGGTAGTGCCCCCTGCGTCATTGTAGAGAAGAAAACATGCCACGATAATTAGGTGTCTATACTCCTTTAACGTTAACGCGTCAATGCGCATTACAGAGCTTGTTAAGTTGGCATTCCTGCCTCGCAATGTAATTGGTGGCGGTCTGCATAGTTTTGTCGGGTCAGTCACTTTGTAATTTATAAAATACACTTACTACTTCTTTATATTCTGTATCAGAAATGCGAGCAAACGACATTTTATAAATATGGAGTGTGTGAAAGCCAACGCAATGAGCTTCAAAATTGTATTTTTGAAGTTCGATGTTTCGAACCACATTGACGATTAAGAAAATTTAAAAACTGCTCAACTTTCATCTTGTCAGCCTAAAATTTCGTAATATTAACTTGGTCCCTAAAATCAAAAGTGTAGTTGATTACTTTAGTTCATTGTTTAATTATTGAGCTGCATCAGGTATATGATGTATGCCATGCTGTAGAATCCATCTGCACAGATCATGCTTTATCTTCACGCCTTTCATAAAAACATCTGTATTGAATAATTTAAAACACATTGTATATATGAGGGCGGGCATCATGCTGGCCGGGCTCGTCAACCCGCGTAATGAAAACAAGCGAAGTAGGCCCGGAGCACGCAGGGAATCAACATTTTTAGATAAGGTCATTTCGAAAACTGGCTGTGAGGCAAGTGGTGTAAATCCACGCAAATTTCAGGAAGGTACACGGCTCTCCAGCCCGCACCCCTCCCTGACCTAACAAGTCCCAGGTGAGGGTATGGACAAAACCGCCACAGTAAGCATCAGTCTAGCTGACCGAGGCGGTACTGAGAATCAGATTGGACGAACGAGGAAAGAAGACTTCAAAAGGTCCTAGCGAAAGGCCATTACCGTCCAGCTACAAACCATGCTTTCCACTTAAGCAGAAAGGTATCATCGCCCGCGTTCCTGACCTAAGAAAAGACTAATTGAGTAAACATTAACACAGTGCAACGGAAACAGGACAAGAAGAAACAAAAATGGCTGAGGCTTACTTGGTTAAGCCTGGAGAATGCGAAGCATCATCGTGTCGCGTAATTTGGAGGCGCACAACCACAGCGACGGCGCGAGGTGGGCCCCCGTTTCTCCACTGTCGTGACGTCATCGTCACGTGGTGTGACGTCATGTATCACGTGATTTGGAGGCGCACAACCACAGCGACGGCTCGAGGTGGGCCCCCGTTTCTCCACTGTCGTGACGTCATCGTGTCACGTGGTGTGACGTCATGTATCACGTGATTTGGAGGCGCACAATTACAGCGACGGCGCGAGGTGGGCCCCCGTTTCTCCACTGTCGTGACGTCATCGTGTCACGTGGTGTGACGTCATGTATCACGTGATTTGGAGGCGCACAGCGACGGCGCGAGGTGGGCCCCCGTTTCTCTACTGTCGTGACGTCATGTATCACGTGATCTGGAGGCGCATAACCACGGTGAAGGTACAGTGACCTAGAATATTCTAGTTCACTGTAGTGAAGGGCTGAAGTGGTAGCTAAAGTAGTATGCTTCGCATAAAAACAGGACGGCCGCTGTTCTGTGTTTCGTGTCTCCATGTTCCTTTATTTTCAGCTCATAGGACGTGTGGGCCCCAGATGGTGGAAGGAACATTCGCAATTTTGTAATTAAGATAGCCAGCTGATATGTAGTAGTTTTATGCATGCCGCCAAGGCGAGAGTCTCATCTCTCAGCGCCTGTCTCGCCCACTGTGGATACGTTCGCCTAGTCGGAGCAAACGAAACACCGCGAAGAAAGCTTCGAGGGTTTGCGCGTTGCGACAACTCGAACACATTAACATCTCTGTCTCAATCAAAGATTGACTTGATGCCAACAGATCAGAGGCTTGATGGTAAATTAAATGCAATCACCCGTAGTCATGGCAAATCCTTTGATTGTTGGCAGATTGTAATTATGACAGCACTGTTTCATGAACACCCGATTCCCTTGAGCCAGTCTGTGGAAGGGAAGATGCCTCATCGCTTCTGCAATTTCACCGTGTTGCGTGCGCTGCTCGTACCTTCGATGCGGACCGGGCAATCCCGGGACGAATATCGGGTGGGGCCGCTCGCATGCCGTGTCCCCCACCCTAATCGAAAGGGGGTCAGGACCTCCCCTGTCCTCCCGCGATTTACGCCACTGCTCAGAGGTTGACGGACCCGTTCTGTCAGCGCTTCTTGGTTTTCTCTTCGCTGCCGCGAAGCCCATTGGCTGCGCTTGGTCACATGGTCAGTTTGCTGCATCACGGCCGGTCTCGACGCGCGCGCTGCGTCGAGACTGGCCGTGGCTGCATAAAGGATCCACGCCGGCTCGTTCCTAGCATCGTCTGCGCTGGCCGCGGCTGTTTGTAGCCGCAGGTCGCAATTCATGTTCACTTCTTTCGACTACGTATAGCTAAGTTCGCGTGCGCTCTACGCCTAAGGGTATGAGAGAGCAGGATGCTCGGAGTTGAGCTTTTGGGTGTAGATCTCGGCCTAAACTGAAAGCCCTTCTTTCCGTGGTTGTACAGGGCAAAATTGAAACACGATGGGCCTCTTGCCCCCTCGTAGTTTGGCTTGATAAAATTCTTCACGTGGGCAATGTGCAGCTGTGCAAAGTAGATTTGCAGGACCGCTTCATACGCCGTGAACAGACCGCACCCCTGTTGACCGTTAATGCTGACCTTCCTTATCGTACTGGTGATGTGAAGCGGAACAACTCTTACACTTCGCTTAGAACACCTCTAAAACATCGGCTGAAGTCGCAGTAACAGCACTAAATTTCGCGAAGAGAGGGCCCCTTAGTGCTCACCTCGCAGCATCGACTGCAGAAGAAAGGCACCGTATTAAAACGATTTTACTTTGGGTTTCTTTAGCAGTTGTGCTAAGGAATGAGATATGGTTGACTGATTGGCGTAGCTGGCATACATGCAGCTACGGTTAAAGAAGCCCGAACAACGAGCTTTGAAGTTTCCTTGCCGAAGCACGGCATTCACTCATTATATCGGCTCCATAGAATGTCGCGACGAGCTTTTTTTTCGGCGTTTGGAACTCAAGGCCGCCTTGATCTCTTTGGTTGTTTGGTATGCGCGTCTTAAGAGCCTGATAATAAAAGGGTTTAAAGGAAAGGTTTTTGACGAAAAGAGCAAAGAAAAAAGTGTGTTCTACATTTGTCCTCTTTCGTCGCGCCGTCTTCATTACGTCTTCAACATGAACCAACTAGCCCAAGCAAGACTTGAGCACATTTCTTCGACATTGGGCCCTTTCATTCATCGAAGTTTCCGCAACGGTCTCGCCATTTTGTGTGTTAACCTGGTCGCCGTCTCAACCTGCCAGTCTCGAGTGGTGTATTGGTCGAGAAGAAAACTGGTGTCATTGTAAGTAAGTATACCTTCGACGTTTTGGAGCCGTCTTCAGGGCACGTCAGGCGTGTATGCAAAATATTCAAGTCCGAGTGGCTCTGGTCATGTCGCGTGCGTTCTACGTTCGTCTTCGTTCGTCGCGCCGTCTTGCGTTGACCTAGCTTTTTACAGCGACAGCTGTTAAGTATCCATTCCTGATTCTCGTCATAGTATGTCGTCTAGCTGAGTAATCTGTGGGTGCGCTGTCATGCGAACCTCTCTGAGGATGGTTACCGTGATAGGGTGTGGCGAGAGCGGAGAAATCCTCAGCCGGAGGATGGCTACCTTGCTACGAGGAGGAGGTTATGGCAAGAGGCTAAGAAGTCGCAATCGATGGGTGGTTCAATTCTATTTTTGCAGGGAAACGCAAACATCCCGGAGAGATTCAAGGGCTGTAAGCTGCTAGGAACAGCTTGACGGCCAGAGAACCTCTAATGGCTTTAAACGACGGAATGTGCATAAACTGAATGAAGGCGAATAGCACAAAAGCATTTAACGTCAACATAGTCAAAATGGTCGTTAAAGGTAACGGACTAGATACCAAAAGAAGGCAAGCGTAGCAGGGGGCAGCAGATAGTTCGGTGGGTTGCGGGGATAACGTAACAGAACAGGGTTAGTTAGAGAGATGGGAAAGGCCTTTGTGCTGCAGTAGGCGTATTCAGGCTTATGACGATGACGGTGATGATGAAACTAAATTTTCTGTTAGCACGTGCGTTCCTACAGAGCTATTTGCGCAATTCATTCTCTAATCATTTGCTTACTTCGCGGTTTATTTTTTCGTTTAATGCTTTTATATTCCTTCGATCGTTACCAGGGCCATGTATCCAGGGATATCCTAGGAGTTTTCCTTATTGCCCTTATTCGATCGCCTGGCAAGATTTCACCAGTCCTGCGCTCTACTCACGCTCCAGGGAGACAGAAGAAGAAGGAAGGAGGCTCGCGGAGTGCAGGGCACCTGCGAAAAGCAGATGAAGAAGAAAGTGACCTTCGTGAAGCCTCGCGAGCTCACTGGAGCATCCATTACTCGATCTCGAGAGCGCTTAACAGCCGTCCGCGCCATCCCAAGCATACCAGGGACAGCTTGACGTCATGCCCGGACACCGCAAGAAGAAGGGCAGTTCCCACCACTCCCATTCTGGCCAGTCGGGGACGACGCTGCCAGAACAACCAGCGCAGCCGGAAGGCCAGGAAAGCGAGACGACAACCTCGCGGCGGAAGAAGCATTTGAGGCGAAGGCCGTCAGTCACGACTCGAACGGAAGACGGCACGGAACCGACGACCACAATTAAGACAGTGGACGGCACAGAGCCAGCTACAGCTCCTCTGGAGGTCACCGATGCACCAGTCGAGGAGAGCCGTCAGGCGCCGCCACCCGCCCTTCTTGCAGCTGCTGCCAAGTTCAAGGCCCTGAAAGACAAGCAGAAAGATTCGCAGCAGCCATCCCTTTCCAAGCCAAGCAGCAACAGCAGCCAAGAACCATCACCATCGTTGGCCAGTTTGCCATCAACGGCAAAGGGCCCTGCGCGTTTGGACGCTGGATTAGGAAAAGATACACGGCGCCCTATCCCGGAGCCTGAACACGACGCTTTGATGCCGCCCCCAACCAATTTCCTCCAACCAGAGATGGGCATTGGAGCTGGGCCGGCTGTCGTGTGCTTTGCCGGCACTATCATCTTAGCGTTTGTGGCCCTCCTGATCTTCAAGCAGACTCTCCACCCCGGGAACGAGGAGCACCGCTCCGTCTTCTGCTGCGCCAACGATGTGCAAGCACTCGCGGGCTACGTCAACGCCAGCATCGACCCTTGCGACAGCTTCTACGAATACGTCTGCTCCAACCTTGTCGCTGAGCGCACCGCGAGAAGGAAGTCGACTGTCTTCTACTCTTCCGCTCTGCCGACGCGACTGAATCCGAGGTTCGAGCTCGATGTCCTGATGGCGATCAACGGCACCAGGAGCGAGGTGAGCACGTTCCTGAGATCACTCTTCGATTCCTGTCTGAATGCGGATACGAACGAGAGCAGCATTCTCAACGAACTCGGAACCCTGCTTGTCAACATAGCGGGAGATCACCTGCGGGACTCAAGTCCTGCAAGTGCCTTCGCATACCTGCTTCTCACCAACATCAAGTACGGCATACCATCAATTATACTGGCAGCTTTCAAAGGAATTGATGCGATTTTGTTGGCACATCACCAGCGCGAAGGCTGTCGAGTTGCCGATAGAAGATTCCAGATGTGCCTAAACTTCTCCACAACTAAGCTCAACGACATTTTAAAGAGACAGACAATGTTGAATGACGTCATTGCATACGCTTCTTCCTTAGAGACCTCAAAGCAGGAAGACGTTGTTTTAAAAACCTACGAGCGAAGTGATGCCACCGATCTCCTGAGGCGGTGGCACGCGACGGCGGCAATGCAGGCAATTTCTATCGGCCTTGATAACATCACGCACCTTTATGTGAGCGGTGAAAACCACATCGAGTCTCTAGTGACATCCCTAGAGGCATCCGAGAAAAAACCAAAGGGCGCGGCGGCCGCTTACCTTCTCGCTTCCAGCGCCTGCAACGCACTGGTGGACCTCGAGTGGACACCAACGCCTCCCTCGCAGAGCAGGACGGCATTCTGCTTGCACCATATCGACCTGATGCCAAACGTGCGGAACGCAATGTACTCCGTGGAATTCGTCACGCCGGAACGAAGCCTCCAGGTGACCCGCGTCGTAAATTTTGTCATCGAAGCAATCAAGGTGGACAGCTTGTCAAGCGCTATTTTCAGTCCTGAAGACATCTCGCTTTTGAAGACTCTGTTCGCTAGCCTGACTCTTCTTGTGCCGCAGCCACTGAGCCTATCGAGCATCCAGGACAACCACTTCACGCAGACGTTCCTGGAGAAACTGCTGCAAGGCCACTCTTCGGAGCACGAGACGCGCTTAGCGCTGGCACGACACCTTCTCCCCTTCGAAAGCCGTCTCGTTTCGGGACGAATATACGACTACATTAAGCTGCAGAGGGGAGACAGGATCCTGGTCTCGCCAGCGCTGTACTCCCTCATACGGATGGACCCAGTGCACTCCGACGTGTTCAATACACCGGTCATCGCTGTAGCTTTGGCGCAGTCTATCTGGCGCTTTATTCTAACGGAAACTAAGCTCTGGTCTAGTGCTGCACGAGACCACATTAGCGAGCTGGTGGACTGCTTCCGGAAGCATTACTTTACGGCGGGCAAAAATCTTCAGAGTGTCGATGACCAGGTGAACACAGTCGCAGCCTCGCTGGCTGTTTCTTCCGTGCTGGCCAGGCTTACGGAGCCCGACTGGTACAAAGTGGAGAGGGCCTGGCGCCACTGGAGCCTCTCCCACAGCCGGTTCTTCTACATGCGCGAGGCCTTCTACCGGTGCCCCACGTCCCTGAGTCCCGCCAGCAAAGAAAGCGTGGACGTCCCCCTGATGTACGTCGAGGCTTTCTCCAGGGCGTTTCAGTGCCAGCCCACTGATCGAATGGCCAAGGAGCGAGCCTGTGCGCTCGCTAAACAATGACGTCAGCGCCGTGACTTCGTTGCCCCGCAGTTTTTATGCTTGTCCTGACGAACCTCAAGTGGAGGACTGTCTACTTCCAATTGAATGTGGATGTTCGTTTGGATTTGGCTGTGATATTAACTGCAGTATGATTCGTTTTAATATTTCAGATACCTCCGCGCCGTTCTCTCTGGTTTGCCTGATACGTATTCGAAATGGGTTATTAGGAACTATTTGATTGTGATGAAATGAATCGCTTTTATTTTCTTTTAATTTGTAGCAAGGATAATTCGTCTTCAAATACGAGGCAGCACTAGGAGCATTTGCTGTTCAGTTGTCGCTTAAGCTTTGCCATCAAACTGAACCATGAACACAGTTGACTGCTGTTATGTGACAAAATAAGGGCTGTATGAAATTTGTTGCTGGAATTCCCCACTTTTTACGCGCAAAGCTAACAATTTTTTGTTGTGTCGTACAACGTCTTGATGAAGTAACGGAAGCAGAGGCTTTTTGATCGCGAGTAGGTTATCGCGAAATTAAACTTTCAATCAAGAATGTTGGTACTGTCATAGTGACGAATGAGAGAGGGGATAAGGTAACCGAAATGAGGACTTTGTGCGTGATTTTTGAAGACACAATGTCGTGGGACGCCCACATTGATCCAACCGTGAAAAAAAAAATCACAAATAGTAGGCATAGATTTTCGCAATCATCCCGTATTCTCCCGCCACATTCAGATTTTGATTTGCAATAGCCTTTTCTCGTCTATACACCTACCGTCACTTGGTAAGGGACGAACTTATGAATCTACTGTAGAATCACTGCTCATTCTGCGCAAAAAATCGGAGCTGTTGAAATCGTGTCAGTGCACTATAACAAACGTGAATCCAAGGTTGTTTCAGCCATAAAATATCTCCGGCTTTGCGAGTAGTGCAAACGAAAAAGTAAATGAGACCATCGTTTTACTCACAAAAAAAGAGAGAAACTAGAAAATGATGTAAAATCGTATAAAATCCGTCTTTTGAGTCATGGAAAGCTATAACAAAAAAAAGAAAGGTCCGGTCTACAAATGCTGCAAACCAAATGACATTCGATATCGAACAGTTTGGACGCTACAAACACCCTGCTTGAGGAAATCACGTTCAAGAGAATGCGCGATCCTTTCAGAATGTAGTACCTGTCATTGATTTTTGCTGCGAGTTTTAAATCCTTGTTTGCATGTGATTCACGGGTAATATCTAGTTGTTACAGAAACTGATGTTATTTCTTGCCATGTAGAGCGCTGGGTAATATGCATGAACTATACTTTCATGTTTTTATTTTGCTGTGGCAAAGATGCTGTTCATATTATTTTCTGCTGAAATCGTGAAAGCTTTGTTGAAAGTGGGTCTTTGTCCCCGTTAAGCTGGCCTCGGGGAGCTATTTCTGCTCGTTTCCTGTATCATGTGGAGTCATGGACAAAAGTTTCCTGGATGTGAACTCGCGAAAAAAAAAACAAACAAACATATTTCTGCATAGCCTCTCTAGCTAGTCAGATGATATTCTTTTAGCTTGTGGATCATGAATGTCCCTCACGATTCTATTCATTTCATTGACCTGCTGTGCCTAATCGCGCTGTAATAAATTTTTTTTTCCGCGAATCCGCATCATGCAAACTTTTCCGCAGAACTTAGGCGAAGTGACACGTAAAAGGGACCCCAGGTGGCTGAAGGGAGCCATGAATGCTATATTTTTCTTGCCGCTTTACGCAGTCAGCAGCCGAATGTTGAGCCAAGCTTACCAAACCAGCCGCAAGTTCGTCGTTTAGTCTGTCAAACCTACGATGCCTGCACACAGATAGCTTTTACGCTTAGAGACGATACTGCCGTCAGCCGCTTGGGCCGCTATTGGTTAGAACAGCGCGTTTGGTTGATAACATTCTTTACCTAGATGCTCTCGACGTAGCCGCCCAATAGCTGACGCAGGCAACGTATGTCTTCGATAGGGCGCGGAAGCTCATGCCTTTAAGCGCAGTTGAAAACCGCTGCGGGTTGAGTTACTGGAAGCTACAGGTGCGCCTAAAAGTTCTCGTGCCTCTCGCTGTGTGTTACGGCGCCCATCAACACTATAGCTTTTACGGTGCCTCGACGGAAAGCGGAGGCGCGCGGACATCAAGGCAACCTACTAGCTTTCTGCCCGGTAGCTTCCACCGCCGAGTCTTTAGACCTGAGAAGGATGTTAGTCATCACTGTGCACACAGAAGCGCTAAAAACCAGCGAGAAATGTCTGGAAACCGGAGTCGTCGTTCAGGACACTGGTTCCCGCATGAAGCTGCGTCTTTCTCTCTGGATCGCTCTCGCCTCACCATTCCCCTCCTCCTACCTGGGTCACCTGCATGACTGGCGGACCCCAGTGAGCACCTACAGCGAGCCATGGTCTGGCTTACCATCGATATTGTAAGATTCTATATTCAGAGCCGGTAAAAGTTTTTCTGCGCCTCCGGGTTCTCTTAGGTTAGGATGGAACTTTGTGCTTGCTCGTCGCATCGTCAGTGTCTGCTTTCGAGATCAATTTCTCTTCGGCGGGCGCGACGGAAACGCTTGGCGCTAACGGGAGCGGCCTTGCATCCTCGAGACTAATGGCAGTGCTTTGCTTCTTTTCTAAGCAGAAAAGGCTCTGGCTATGTGTCGCCCAAACGCGTCATTAAGGAAAATACCGGGATGGAAAGTTGTCAGACAACTGGCTATGTGTCGCCCAAACGCGTCATTAAGGAAAATACCGGGATGGAAAGTTGTCAGACAACTGGCTATGTGTCGCCCAAACGCGTCATTAAGGAAAATACCGGGATGGAAAGTTGTCAGACAACTGGCTATGTGTCGCCCAAACGCGTCATTAAGGAAAATACCGGGATGGAAAGTTGTCAGACAACTGGCTATGTGTCGCCCAAACGCGTCATTAAGGAAAATACCGGGATGTAAAGTTGTCAGACAACTGGCTATGTGTCGCCCAAACGCGTCCTTAAGGAAAATACCGGGATGGAAAGTTGTCAGACAACTGGCTATGTGTCGCCCAAACGCGTCATTAAGGAAAATACCGAGATGGAAAGTTGTCAGACAACTGGCTATGTGTCGCCCAAACGCGTCATTAAGGAAAATACCGGGATGGAAAGTTGTCAGACAACTGGCTATGTGTCGCCCAAACGCGTCATTAAGGAAAATACCGGGATGGAAAGTTGTCAGACAACTGGCTATGTGTCGCCCAAACGCGTCATTAAGGAAAATACCGGGATGGAAAGTTGTCAGACAACTATTCCGTCGTCTCCCCTCAACGAGGCACATTGAGCGTAGCGGACTCTGTCCTAATTGTGTCGAGCCCAACGTGGTTCGCCATCGAGCATTTGGTGGTGGAGAAAATTAGCTGCCATTTGTTGATGGTCCGACCTTTCATTCCACATTTCTTTACAACAGGCACTGCCATCGACTCTATTCTTAATGTGCATGCTGTGAGAACTGCACAATCTTTATTTTCTTTTTTTTTATCTTTAGGCATCGGCCTTTGAGGCTGGGCGCTAGTCTCTGTGGGATCTGTCCTTGCTGACGTCCTCTCTGGCCTCGTCTTTTCCCCTGTTGAAGCTGTTGTCTACGCTGGCAGTAGTGGGGGAGATCTGCGGCTGCTGCTGCGGCTGCTCCTGCTTGTCACCGCCGCCGTCGTCGGGCGCCACCGCCGCAGGCGTCCCTCCTTCGGCGCCGGGTGACGAGGAGGCGCTCTGCTCGAACCAATCGGCGCGTTTTTGTTAGTCAAGATCAGGTTTGTTGGACATCAGCGTTAATTCTGAGGTAACTGTGGAATGTAGTTAAGATGCTGCTATGAATGGAAATACTGAATGTTTCGTGCGTAGCAATATCTTGTTCTTAGAAGTTTGTCCTGCGCTCGCACTTAGTAATTAGAGAGCCATAGCAAACAAAAAGGATGCGTTTTTACAACAAACAACTGAAAACTTCAAGCGTCTCGCAGCGACACAGTTGGGTTCATAAATAAATTCTGTTTACAAAAAATGCACCTGTACCCTCCGCTGCATCACAGGTCTGACCGAAGCCTTGATCAATTGCTTCGCAGCCGCTGGAGACTCGGTCCTCAGTCCGCAGCGGCCGCGGAGCCACGGACCAATGCGGCGGTCAGACCTGTGACGCAGCGGTGGGTGCTAAGAAGCTCTGGCTCCGCACAGGCCGCCATTGGAAACAGCCTGGCAACGTGGCAATATCATGCGTGGCGTTACTGCATGCGAACAGTGTGGATGGCTGCTGTGACGTCATGCGTGACGCCATTGCATGGCGACCAGTCAGCATGGCGCGGTGCTACGCCGATAACGCCAACGACGGCGCAGATTCGGTAAACGCGTCCGTAACAGTTGTCGCTGTAAAGCCGAGGCAAGCTGGCGGGAGCTGTGGCTCTCATAGCGGTTCGTTCTTTTTTTGTTTTTTTTTTAGACGTGAGGCCACGCGTTTCTTGGTCGGGCTGCATCGAGTAACCCGTCGGGCGAGTCTGTTCCGAAAGGCCTCTGTCGTTAAGTATTGTTACGAAGACGACGAAGCTGGCAGTGGCGCGGGACGGAGCGCTCGCGCTAGGCCAGCGGCCATTAGATCATCTCTTATCCATCGTTCATCACGCCTCATTCTTCGGCTGGCCGCCACGTAACAGTATCACTGCGCTTGTGTCATTCATACACGAGAAAACCAAAGTCAGAGCCGGAAGAGAAGTGAGAACACTGAACATGCCTGAGCCCTGCTGCTGAGCGAGGCGCAGAAGAAGAACAGTATGGAGGCCGACTTGACGCTGATCATGACGCGGAACAGGTTCATGCCCATGGCCGCGTTCTCGTAGACTGCGCACGCGCCCCGGCCGCCGCTGCACGTGCCCTGCCACAGGATGCAGCTGCGGTCGATCAAGTGGCCGAACAGGATCGGGCCAGGGATGGTGCCTGGTGCGGTGTGAGGAAAGCGAAAGACACATCAGCGTTCCTCAGAGGTTCACCCTAGAGTACGCACTGCATAGTACTGCATGGAATGTCTGCGCCCAACTATCACAATCACCGAAAGCACGCTAGTACTTTTCACTGTCTAAGCTTGAGTACTGGATAGCAAACCTCATATTCGTATATAGTACAAGCGAGCCTTTGCTCTGAACAAGTTAATGGTGGTGTTTGAGAGGCAAAGCGTGCGCTCGACTAACCCAACGCCTGACTTCTGAACGCGTACGAGGCAGCTGTTCAGCCGTGAAGTGCAATGATGCCTGTGCTCAACATTACAGCAGTTCTGACAGCCTGCTCGGTGCCGTGTCACGCCCACATCATACCCAGCAGCCTGATGGCCACGTAGTTGACGCCGATGCCGGTGGACTTGAGGTCCTCGTCGATGGACCTCAGCAGCGCCGTGAGCGCGGGCACAATGAGCAGGAAGGTAAAGAAGAGGGCGATGAAGATGGCCCCCGCGTAGACGAACACGAGGGAGCACTCGGAGACGCACGGGTCCCGCTTGGCCATGTAGTCGAAGACAGTGTCGTTATCGAGCTCCTTGTGCAGCGTGGGCCCGTTCACACACGTGCACTGCGTGTAGAGCTGAGCGCACAACACGCATGCTGCAGAAAGGCTGCTCTAAAAACAACTCTAAAATATAAAAGCATTCACGCATGCTTTCACGCTCGTCTAGAGAAACAACAGTAAATTAAGAGCTAATATACATGAGCCTTCTCATAGTGATCACCGACCCATTGTATTCACAGTCATGGACAGCCCTATCCTGGAATAGCACTCTCGGTAGGACTCGGTAATTCAGTCTGTGCCAGACAGCGGTGGCAGGACGGGTCGGGCGAGAGCCAGCTATATTTTATCGATCGGGCGACTCGTACAGCACAAGCCGTAGAGTCCTGGACTGAGGGCTTCACCCGGTGCTGCAGCAAAGCCCACCCCTCCAATCAATAAACGATTTCCTCATTCGACTCACCTTGGTCTTGTGGAATCGTTTCTCGTCCGCGCAGCCGGCGATGCAGGGCGAGTAGTAGGTGAAGTTGTCGCTTCCGCAGACGGGGTCGTACATGACGCTCGTGCAGTTGCAGTGTGCATTGCAGCCATGCTCCAGGTCGGCAAAGGTGAGTCGTTCGCTGCACGCACGCACGAACCGCGCCGGAGGCGTAAGTTCTCGCACTCCGATGATGCAGAAAAGGTGCATGTGCACGTGTTGAAGGACTCGCCTCATTAAGTTCATTTTAGCATCGCGCTCAACGGAGATATCGATCTTGGGTTACTAACCTTTCATAGCATGGATTTAAGTACACCGGCCGAAAAGAGTTCCTCACTTTCTCGTGGGGCGAAAGCAGGACAGCCATGCTTCTATAACTGCATCCAGTCCCAAAGATTCCATGACGACAGATAAAACATTTTCAAGGCTGGCCGCTCATTGGCGTGTTTGGGCCTTTCCGACGCTGGCATGGACATAGTGCTCGCCGGACTAATATGCGCACTTGACGCTACCGCTTCCAGAACATGCTTCGTTGCTACTGCGCGAGAAGGACGAGGAAGAA
Source organism: Amblyomma mixtum (assembly GCF_055824585.1). Classification (NCBI taxonomy): domain Eukaryota; kingdom Metazoa; phylum Arthropoda; class Arachnida; order Ixodida; family Ixodidae; genus Amblyomma; species Amblyomma mixtum. Next base: position 255,534,087 of record NC_143012.1, on the reverse strand, counting down.
GTAATGGAAACCTTACCACACGCATTGTGCTCGTTGCATGCGCCTGTGTGTGGTACATGTTTCCGTATACTTCGTCATCGCCTGTTTCGCAGGTGGCAATGAAGCAACTAGATCGACAAGTTTTATTGAAGCACGCAGCAGACTAGCGAGCAATAAGGCGATGCCATATGTTGGAAAACTCTCTTGTCTCCTGTGACTCTGTACCACTGCAGGTGAGGGTGAGAGTTTTCAGTTACCGCACAGAACGACCTTAATGCAGACATCCTTGCAGCCCGGAGAAAACCACTCTAAAAGTTACTGCTGTAAAAAAGCAAATTCCAACTGTATCTACTGGTTAGCCTATTATACAAACGGCAAGGGATTTAGGGCAGAGGTACTAGAGTATAGATGACGAATTTCCGGAGTCCTGCTGCGCATGGCGCAGTGACAGGTGCGTGGCCAGGTAAGGCGCACCTGGCCGCAAGTGCTCGCCTTTTTGTGGATGCTTCACTAACGCAGTTGTTAGCACCTGACATATAAACGTCATGGTTGCACCGTTTTCAGTAGTCGCGTTAGCGTGCTTTATCGATCCCTTCTTTTGAGTGTTTGCTTGCCCTCATGTTCTTATAGTACGGTGAGCGGCTGCAACTGCACATGGACGAATCAGAAGTTGCCGTCCCCAACATTGTTGGCGTGCGTAGGCTGCGTTAACGCTTTCAGAATGTAAGCTGGCATAACAACTGAAACGGAACCCAACAAGGTAACGTCATTGACACCTTTATTAATGCGTTAGAACACTAATCGGTGATAAAACCCAACAAGGTAACGTCATATACACCTTTATTAATGCGTTAGAACACTAATGGCGGATAAAAATGTCATCGGTCACATAATTCCCAGGACAAGAAGTGACGTAACAAGACCAGAAGTGACAACTGTAAGTTTCGATGCATCTCCTTCAGGTCCGTGTCGCCCCCTCGTGGCACCTTTAGGGAAACCTCTAACCACCATATGGAGGACCTGAAGAGGTGCGTGGTTGCGTGCAGACAGACATGTAGGTGCCCGCGAACACAGCCATGAAAGAATGAGACAAAACTTCAAAAGCGTCAAAGGCGTCAACAGGTTCTAATGCTAGCGCCCTGCGAACACAGTGTAATTGGGTGTCCCTGTGAATATTTTTATTTTGGGTTATTTCTACGCTCTGCGTTCGGTGGAAACAAATATTTGTGCCCACATCTGGTGCAAATGGTGCGACTCAGCCCATAACTGTCTAGCATAGCACGTATAAACAGGAAAATAGGAGGGCAAATGTGTAATATCGGGATCTATACAATCCGGCACGGAGCAGTTAACGTTCCTCCTGAGACTCCGCGAAGCTCATAACGATAATCCTCAACGCAATATCGATATATTTTACGATGACCCCTACAACCGACAATTGTGTGCGCTTATACTGCGCAGCGCTGTCTAAATAAAAACAGTTTCAACAACTGACCACGTGGAGCGCATGTTACTAATAAAAAGCACAGCACATGATGGCAAGTTTATAGTACGCATCCGGGGGCAAGGCCGAGCTTACGCGTGCCCCGGGGCGCTGGTGCGGTTGGCGAGCGCGCTCTGGTTGTTGTCGCAGGAGTGCATGAAGACGAAGAGCGTGAACCAGGGCACGAACGAGAGGATGACGCAGTAGCGAACGATGGTCGACGACTTGACGTTCAGCTTGGTGATGACGTAGCCGCCCAGCAGGGTGCCGCCGCAGGCACTGGGCACGGCCACGGCGCCTGCATGCGCACGGGGGGTCCAGTCTCTTTTCGTCAGAAATGCGCAGACACTCTAAGCCGTACAGAACTAAAAGGAGTACAGTATTTAGTACCTTGGGGAGCATAGATGAGTTGTCATCGCCATCGGTAGTGCTTTGAGGTAATGACGCTGACTTAAGGTAAAAACGCAGTGAAAGTCCCCAAAAGACTCATGGCTGCACTCCTTTTACTTTTCATGGACACTCCGAGTGCGTTACTCCCTAACGGTATAGCGGTGATCGGTTAGTTCCCCTTCAGACTTACCCTTCGTCTGGAGGGCTACGAGCTCCAATAAGTCCCAGTTTGACAACTTACGTTTGGTAGTATTTGTTTTTTTTTTGGACACAATAATGCATCGCTTTCATAGCAATCTTAATTCTATATATCCTCTCACTTCACGCGACCAGGTCCCCATTTCAGTGTTTTTTTCACTATGACAGTACTTCTTTCAATGCGCCTAAAGGGGGCTGTTCAAGTACCCTTTTATCGTCTGTTTTAAAGATGTCAAATATTTCGAACTTTTCGAAATAGCGAATCGAATATCCTCGTATTCGGCTCGCTGAAAATCCGATATGACGTGTGCAAAATTATTCTAAACGAATCGAATATGTCCTCAATTTATCGAATGGTTTTCGAATAAAGCACGCCGTAGTTTTCTTCGGTGACTGTTTCAAAATCACGGCCTTTACAGACGGCGCACCGCAATCGGTCTGAGCGGGCAGGACGTTTCAGCACCGCGACGCGATCCATTCGTGGGGCGGCGGTCATAATGCTCATAGATAGCCTCCAATACTGGTAAATGCGGCGGTGCCCAGGCAGGTTTATCAAGCCCTGCCCTGATGCCCGATCTGGAATGGCCCATGCCTAGCTCTTGCCCCTCCCATCTACTGAGATGGGAGCACCCCCCCTTACTCTCCTTCCCAACCGCGTGTAAAGACCGCTGTGGTTATCGAAAAGTATCGCTTTCATAGGAAAGTGTCAAAAAGCACATTACAACATTTGACATTACAACATGAGAGAGTGAAATGGCCGAAATCAACAGTACACCCCTATTCTCGTAGATCAGCGCATATGCAGTGTCAAGAGAGATCGATGAGCTACACGCCTCAAACGTACCTAAGAGGCCGGAGGCCTGTGAAGAGGATATGCCGAACATGGCGATGAAGATCTTCGTCGCAAATCCAGTTAGCCCCGACGCTACCATGGCTGAAATGAAGACGACAGCGAATGAAATTTTTATCTAAGGGAATGGAGGTGCTCAGGTTCTAAAAAAGTGCTACAACGTCAAAGAATGCATCGCCGTACAGTAAATCGCACTAGAATACTGAGAAGTGTGCCGTGCGCCAGTGGAAAGTGGATCATTTCAGCGCTGACCACTTCCGAATGGCGCGAGATGGCACTGCGTGAAAGAACAATGGTGGCAACTGCCACCACCATTACAAAGGAGTGTGGAGTAGAATTACAAATTCTGCTCGGGGATTACCCTAAACCATTTCACTAACACTGTTCTCACTCCGAATTATTGATCAGTTCGCTCTCGCCTTACCATATGCTAACCGTCCCGTTAGCTCAGTTGGTAGAGAGACTGCTCCGGTGAAGCAGGTGGTCCACGTTCGAACCACCGTACCAGGACGAATTTTTCTTTGAGTACGAAGTTTCCGTGGAAGCTGTAAAGCTTTCGACTGTGGCCGTATAGCTGCGCTTGGATGGATGCCAATGAGTAATTTCCCCCTTAGTCCTAAATCTGCTGTCCAGTACGCGACAGTGGAAGATGCTGGCTTTTAAGCTCCGCCACGCCCGATGTGGGAAAAACTGCTGTATTTCGTGGGCAGTCCCATTTCTTCTTGCTGATGTTTTGCATGGAGCGCACGTCTGCGTCTAGTCTGCCCTTACGAAGCCGAAGGGAGAGGCCGCCGCAGGCTGGATGCGGGAAAGGGGGCTCGGTTAGCCATTCCAATACCGACTTTAGCCTATGAGAGATTAACAAAGGCAAACCCACTGTGGGGTTACGCCCACATTCTGTATTCACCAACAGGGGACCCATCGTTGGTATATTATGGGCGGCTCCTGTCCCAACTGCCCACGAGGGAACCATGGAGGCCCAAAATCTGTCTGTTATACACAATGAGAGTTCTTCTGTACAAGTGAATAGCTACTAATAATGCATTACAAATCAGAATTGTGACTGCCCGCGAATATGAATGACTCTCGGTGACTTTCCTGAAATCAGGGGTGGGACACTCAAGCATGTTTGAACGCAGGTTCGATTCATGATTGGCTATTGTAAGGTGCGGTGCCTGCCCATTAAGAACGGAACTTAAACGTGCGACCAGGTTCCTCAATAGACGATCTGTCTTTTCCGAGAGCACACACACAGACTGCTGTCAAGTGGACTCACTTTCGGCAGCCGCCGCCAGCGTCAGGCAGCAGAAGGTGGGATTGCACACCAGCCTTTGGACGTGGTTAACGAAGCTTCGCTCCGCGTTCTCCGGAGTCTGGCCTGTCTGCGGGCTCTGCACATCCTTTGGCGCCTCCTTCTCTTGGCTCGGTGCGTCCTTCTGCTCCTGCTGCCCCCCGTCGTCCCCCGCTTCCGGTGCCTCCTTCGCTCCCTCGGCAGCCTTCTGCTCTTGCGCATCGGGCGAGCTCCGGGATTGCTTCGACTGCTGCATTTCCTTCTCCTTCTTCTTCTGGGCTACTTCTATCGCTTTCAGCTTGGCAGCTGCGCGAACAACATGAACGCTCATCTCGTGGACCTTCACCTTACATCCAATTTTTACTAATGGCAGTTCACCGCTAGGGCTCTGGGTGAGGATGCTGTTGGTAGCGTTAAAAATATGAGTGATGTGTAACCGCTGATAGTCAACTAAGCTAACATGGGAGCGCAAGCTTATTAAGAGCTAGGCTTCCAACAGTACGCTGCAGGGCTTCTGAGATACTACTCCATCGGTCATTCCTCCTGAGCCGCCGCGGTGGCTCAGTGGTTACTGTGCTCGGCTGCTGACCCGAACGATGCGGGTTTCAACCCCTCCACGGTGGTCGCGTTTCGATGGAGGTGGAATGCTAGAGGCCCGTGTACTGTGCGATGTCAGTGCGCGTTAAAGAATCCCAGGTGGTCGAAACTTCCGGAGCCCTTCACTATGGCTTCTCTCATAGCCTGAGTCGCTTTGGGACGTTAAACCCCATAAACCAAACCATTTCCGAATTTTTTCTTTGTCTACTCTGTGCAAGTTAAGAAAGTATAAAACCAAGTTTGAAATTTTGCATAATTTTATTTTTTTTTTAAGTTTAGGTTTTGATTAGTGTGCGTTAAACAGTTCGGATGGCATCGCAATAGATTGAGCAGCGTGCGCGCAAATTGTGTCTTCTGTTAAAGCAACAGCAGGAAACGCTGGCGCTTCGCTGCACGCTGCCCTGTGCTCACCAATATACGGTGCCTGAATTCGGGTCACTTGTCGAACACTGCGCGCATTTTGTAAATATAAAGCTCAAAACCCAGCGACATCAAAGGTTTCGAGAGTTGCTAACTTGCTGTAGTCAACACAGGGAAATTTGATCCACAGATCAGGCTGAGGGTCGACAAGCCACCAACCACGCAATGACCGTCCGCGGGACTGCCTCAAGCAACAGTAGTACGTCCAAAGGGAACCAACTAGAAACGTCCGCATGTCTATCCTAGCGCCGTCAACACTGAGTAATGACTAGAATTAGAAGCTTTGCTCTAGACACACAGTGGTGTCGCGACGGATAATGCTTCACACTATCTCGAACCACGCGTGGTCGCGCTCTGCTGAAGACCACTCTCACTACTACTTCCTCTCGAAGTGAAGAACGGAGGGGGAGGGGAATGGGGTTGCGACTTGCGAAGGCCACGGCTTCCACAACTCAACCATCCACAACGCGCGGTCGCGAACCAGCCACACGCAACTCTAAAGCCGTCGCGCCCTGATTTTTAACTTCCGCTCCATTGTAACAGTTTGCGAAATGGAATATCGTGCGTTGCGACAACAGCCTTATCGGTCGCATCTACGCAAGGAACGACCGGTCAGCAGCGCATATCTGTCATAGATCACAATGTGGTCTCACTTCTGTCGTGACCGAAGTGGCTCTCGACAGTAGTTTTGGACTGTCGACTGCGCAGCGCTGTAAAACATCACGTGTGTGCGGGGAACATCAGTGCCGTAATCTGTCGCCAAATAACCATGTTGTTCTACTGCCTTGAGTCTTCATGCTAAATTGTGCAAATTTCCTGTGACGAACGCGTTGCTCCGCATTGAAGAATGTAAGTAGTGAGCTGATGGTGCAAAGGATCGGCCCTCTTGTATACGTACTTGGTAGCTCCCTGGGAAAGCTGGCGACGGGAAATGCGGCGAGGAACATGACGATCGAAGCCCCGAAGAAGCCCAGCCACCAGGCGCCCACCCAGTTGGTGCTCGAAGAGTCCATCCCAAGTCTGCGTGGCGTTGTTATTGCATTACTCCGCATTAGAACGATGATGCAATCGTACAAGAGAAATATGAACGTTGCTACACCCGTTAGGTATGGTCGTTGTAACGGACCATAAGGTCTGTGGGTTAAGTTCGCTTGTCTACAAACTCAGGGTGGTCTATAAGAACAAGTGTTTCAAAATGAACTAAACGCTTCCACTCGCAAAATTAGGTGCAAAGGGTCTCGAAAATCATAATAGAAAGCATCCGCTGAGCCAATGTACGGACATATTTTATTATAACAAAGCTTATATGCAAGAAAAATTTAGCATAAAATTCTAGAACTGGTATAATATATATGAAAAAATAAGAGCATATAATTTGAACATACGCCCTTCGCCTAATGTTTTATCAATTTTTTTATCCATGCCCAAAAAGCCACCAAGAGGCATTACATGCAAACCCTTTGTTCGCGTTTGCATGCATTCAGAGCCCAAAACATGCTTCAGAAAGAATTATCGCTAATTAGACCGTGTTTTTACGTAGATGCTTGGCTTGATCGAAATGCTTTATTCTTATATTTCTTCTGGTTGATTGCTGCGGGTTTTGTTGCATAACAGAATAACAAATAGCCGTCGGAACTACTACTGGGCGACTTCCTTGAAGAAAGAAGTGTTCATAGGCGCATTGTTAGAAAAATAAATATAAAGAAAGATACATTTTAATGCTCGGTCTAGCGCCTGAAGCATACAGACGATATAGTACCCAGACATATACGACAAGCTGCAGTGGGCCTAAGGCCGAATAGTTTGGTTTATTGGGGTTTTAACGTCCCAAAGCAATTCAGGCTATGAGGGACGCCGTAGTGAAGGGCTCCGGAAATTTTGACCACTTGGGGCTCTTTAACGTGCACTGACATCTCACAGTACACGGGCCTCTAGAAGGCCGAATGTTTCAGCCGTGTACAGCTATGCAGAAAGATAGCACGTTGATGGAAGGCGAGTTTAGGAGACTTCTCAAACGCTAGCTATGCACGCGTTCAACAACATTGTTCTTGCTACAAACATGGAGTTGCCCCGCTCAGACAGGTAGGAATATGAATCGAAAACATAGATTGTACTTACTGTGAAGAATCGACGGTTATGTCCGTGTATTTTGAAAGGAAAAATCCTCCCAGGAGGAAGCCCATAGCGGGTCCCAGGACGGACGTGGCGTAAAAAATACCTGCGAGACGAGTCAGCCGCTCTTGTATACTTTAAATTTATTTAGCCCACTTTTCTTGGCTGCGGAAGATATACACCGCACATTTTCTGCAGGCACTTCTCTGCACAACACAAAGTGTCTTAATCTTAATGAATTTAAAGCTTAGAATGCTATTTTTCTGAACATTTTATTTTCGCTTGTTCCGTTTCCGTTGTTCGGTACATGAGCACGGGAGATTGCATAGTTACCCATGTAGACGGATGCGCTGCCGGTGGGCACATTCTGGTCGAGATAAGCCACGCCCAGAGTGAAGAAGGGCGACGAGCCGACACCGTGCAGCGCATGGCCGAGCTGCGCGAGAAGGAAGGAAAACATTTGGGGGGCTGTGGTAGGCCGCGTGTTTCGATGGAACCAGAATCCAAGGACGTCGGGTGTGCCGTGTGAAGTTATGCCAGAGAATGCCAGCGCATGTCAGAGAACACATGCTACTCGATATTATTTCGGAATGCTTCCCACTTCGGCATAACTGTTCATTTATTAATTTGAAAATACTGCAGACTTGTTGAGGGGCAATAGCACGAGTGGATTACACGCAAATACAATACAGGAGAATATACAGCGCGAATAAAATACAAACACAAGAACTAAATTTGCAGATCACAAAGGTTCATCAAGAAATTATAAACCTTACCACAAATACAGCTATGGGGCGTCAAACTCGACATACCCAGGCATACTTCAAAAATCTCGAGTGAAATATCTTTGTAATGCGATAGAATGCCCATTTAGCGCGAAAAGTGTCCGGCGTTGAGGTGTGAAACCTCGATTGGCATAAGGCAAAGTGGAGAGAGGAAATCAACCTCTCCACTTTCAAGGTAGAAGAGAGAGCAAAGCGAAAGGGCGAGTGGGAAGTGACCTGTGGCGAGAGGGACACAGCGGTTGCCAATCAGAGTCGAGAGGTAAGAGAGTGGAGAGGGTGTGCGGCATGTCACACTGTGATTGTTGGATTGGATCCAGAGAGTGGAGCTGGGGTACGGCATGTCACTTGGTAACTATACTCCGTTTCATACATAGCAGGCAACGCTGCGGAGGTTGCTGAAGTAGTGCGTCCGCGCAACTATATTACTCCGCCACGTATCATTCGTTTTTCTCGAAACTCCGGCCATTGTGTGGACGAATACAAGGAGCGGTATAAAACGATGTAGTAGCATTGAAAATGATGGTCGAAGCTGTGAGGCGCTCAGTGTTCGGGCTTTCTGGCCATAATTTTCATGGACTGTGAACTACTTTTTGGGCGCGGATTTAGTAGAAGCGATTCACCCTACCAACCACGTATCCTACCGCCAAGTTAACTGTTTGCTTCTCGAAATCTCCACGAGTCGCAGGACGAAAAAGTGGCAAGAGGTAAAACGAAGTCCAGGAGGTGCCAGTCACGGCACTTAAGATTTGTCGCTCTGAAATATGTTTGTGTTCGCTTTGGTTGTATGGCGAACTACTTTTTGCGTGCGGACTTGGCCTGCGCGAACAGGCGCGCTAGCTTTGGGAGCGTTGCCTGCTATGTGTGAAACTGAGTATAATGCACTAGATCACGCCACCCGCTCGCAAGGTAGGAACCCGTCAGTAGCAGCGGCTGCTCCGTTCGGGGTGAGCACTAATGCTAATGCATACCCTGCACCATGAATCGCATTGATCGTCTGTACATTTTTTTTTTTTTGCTGACAACATTATATGCGCAGCACTTGTCTGTCATGGCGTTCACGTCGAAGTAGTAACCCTTCTAAGGCTGCTCACCTCCTCCTTTGTTTCAATGCCAGCTGCACCATTCACTTCACAGTGGGATCAGTATGGAGGCCTCGGTTCGTTTATCAGTCGCGAGGTGGCGCAACTTATGTGGAATCTTGGCTTTACGTCATAGCTCGAGCTGCTGGAATAGCTCCTGAATGCTCTAAAGCCCCTGGATTCTCCTCTATATGCGCATCTTCACGGACAAAGAGAGAACGTGAATTCGGTAGGTCGCTTTCCTTTTATGTCGCTCGTCATGCAGCGCTCCGTACCTATAGTTGCATGTACAGAGCAGGGACGAAGGGTAGCGAATGGGAGAGCGCAAGAAATTGAGCGAAGACTTCGATTTGCGAAAGCGCGCATATCTAGCTGCCATTAAAACCAAAGGAGGTGTCGGACTCCTGAACTACCTAGCGTTTTTTGAAACGCAAGGATATAAAGGTGCGATGTATTACGTATTTTAATTAAATCCCCTTAGCAATCTTCGCTTACTGTCGCAAGCATTCACGCCCCGGCATATGCATGGTGTCCACTTTTAAAAGGAGATGAAGCATACAGCTAACATTTCGCTTTGCGTACAACGGCGCTCAAGGCATTTAATTAGAAGATGAACAAGGCAGTCCATTGCGTCCAAATGAAACCAATTCAACATGCAGACCACGGCTCCAGCCTATCCAAAGGTTCGCCAAGATCTGACAGAGAGAGGATGTGTTTTGGTAACCGTTGTGCGCGCCCCGATGTGTCCATTGGACTGCTTCTAGTTGATAACTTTTAAAACTTTTCGATTTTTTTTTTCAAAACCGAGGACCCAAGTTGCCTCGTACAAAATGCTGCCGACGAGCTTTGCGGGAGCTTTACTGTCGAGTTAAAAGCTGCTCAGGCATTAGAAACACATAGCGTCGTTCCATGCGAATATACGTAAGCAAAGCTGCGACTTTTCTGCATATGGCAAGAGCGGCTCTCATCCGAGCAACTCCAAAATATTTTTCATGTGGCAACGCAAAAAACAAGACACACAGGGATAGAGGTCAACAAGGTGGCAGGTAAAATAGAGGAACGAAGATAAAACTGGGGAGACGACACACTACAGCACGACGTCACAGCAAGCGTCGCGGACTGGATCGAGAGCAGCTGCTGTAAAACTCTTCGAAGTGAGGAGACCTTTTGAGGAGGCTTTTGAAAGGGAAATGCATGTCAGTGCTGTTTAAAGGGAATAGTTCATCCCTGATAACTATAGGCGACTTATCATTTCCACTGTCGAACCCACATCAAGAACTGGCTGCGGAGACATTATGCCGCCTGCACAACACGGCAGGATGAAAGTCCCCAACTGTCTCTTGGAGGGCGGACAACAGTGTATCGAGAGGTTTTCTGAGACAGGGGGTAACCGTACCAGCCGCGATCTTCGCACACACGTGGTCCAGTACCTTGAGACATAAAGTCCAGACTTTAATTCGCAGAAATCAACACCGCAACCATTCCCAAGAATAGCCTTATATAAACAAATGACGTGCACGGCCTACATGACCAGTCATGAGCTACCCGCAGTGCTTCCAGACATTGCTGCAGAAGATATGGGAAAACTACGAAGGTTGTCTGGCAGAACAGTCGAGTCTGGAAGACGGCGTTAAGTGAGAATGGCACACCACTGCCCTCCAACCGAGGGTTGGCGAAGCCCTTACCATGAAAAAGTATTTGAACGCGTTGGCATTGGTGACTCTGCCGGAGAGGGAGCACTTCCCGGGGCCGCGTTCGGGGCAGACGTTGGCGGTGCCGCTCTCCAGCACCAGGTACTGCGGCGCGATGAAGTGGGGCGAGGCGAATATCATGGCGCCGACGGCCATGACCAGGGCGCCAATGCCTAGAATAACCGGCTTGTGGCCCACGCCACCGTGGTAGCTCACTGGCGTCACCATGATGCACGACGCCACGTTGAACATGCTCTGGATCATCTGCACGTTGACCACCAGCGCCGCTCCCTTCACAAGTCGAGAGACCATCCGAGTACACCCCAGTCTCACTGGTTCCTGCCATGAACTGTATAGCTTTGCGATCGGTTATCAACTGCACAGGTTGCGCGCTATACGTCCAGTGCCGGCGCTGCTTGCTGGCTTCTACCCCGATTTACGTGAAGCAAATTTACTCGAAATTCATGCGTACACAATCTCTCCGTTGGGGCCCAAAAATGCTGACAAAGGTGCTTGTCGCCAAACATGGAGGTGCCGTCCAGATCTACGAGTATGACCGGTTTTTGAGGAAAACGCATTCCCTATGGAAGGCACGTCCGTAGGTCTCTCAAAATCCAGTGCTAGCTATTTCGTCTTGGAGGGAAAACACGAGCGCTTAGAGCCTTTAATATGGGCGATACCTTATAACACGTCACTATAGTGACATCTTACCAGAAAGTGAATGTGGTTGCAAAGAACCTACAGGTTTTCTGCGCATTGCAACGGGCGAAACAGTTATTTTAGGTGCATGGGTATACGCAGAGAAACGTTTTGTTACACTGACATGAATGGCGAGTAGACAGCCGTTCCAAAGAGCGACCGCTAACAGTGACAGAAAGGGTGGCTTGCCCCGACTTCGACGCCGAGCAGCTGGAAGCGCTTCTCGATGGTGGGTGCCACCACGGAGACGAGCCCGTTGACGACGAAGCCCTGCGTCATGCCCAGGATGCACAGGAAGAAGAGGTAGCACCGGGGCGTGCGGTAGCTCTGCAGGAACGAAGGGAAGACGCCCAGCAGGCCGCAGTTGACGTCGTGGTTGGCGCCAGAGGCCCCCTCGGCCCGCTTCAGGTCCGAGCCCTGCACCAGCTGCGGCACCGACATGCCGAACGACGAGACGGAGAACTCCGAGGAACCCTCCTGTTTGTCGCCGGACCACATGGCTGGGTGGAGAGAACTCTGCGGAGAAACTGCAGAGCGCGCGGTGGCACCTCGTGAGATGTCGCCGCTGCTCCGATGACGCGGAAAAGACTGCCTTTTTTGGCCGTACGTGTGGTTGCAAGACATGTCCAGCAATTGTGAGGACGCTTCTGAGATATACGCTCGGTTAGTTTTCAGCACGTGGCCGAAGGTGAAGCCTTCATGCTATAGGGAAGCTACGCCCCTATGGGCAAGCCGAAGGCAACGTCCAGTAATACTCACGTCGGGAGAAAGCTGGAAGAAAGCGCAAGAGGCGACGATGGCGGTCGAAACGTTCGCTGGAGCCGACGCGTGCAAAGCGTGCCGTTCAGATTTCTTCTTCTTCTGTTCTTTCTTTTCGTCTACCGAGACCTTGATAATAATTAGGTTTCGCTATATTCCGAGGCTATAGTGTCTGGGAGTTTAAATGTGCGTGGAGTGGTATCTTTTTGCTCGTAAATTCTCGCAAACCTTTGAGCGTCTCATGAAAAACTAATTATGGGACGATCAGACATCTGATGCGACATTCTGCGAAAGCATTGGATCGAGCCTCGATGATTACATTATAGTGCCTAGAAAATACTGTCAGTATGTTCTAGGTAATATAATTACGTTGATGCTCTGTTCAGTGCTTTTACTCTAAGCCGAGGCTTCCCATATATGCGATACAAATTTTTGGAGGGTGAAAGTGGGCGGTGTTGAGTCGAAGGTGGCAGTGGCTGTGTAGGCAGCCTCCTAGCTAGGTGGTAGGTGTTTCCAGGGGGAGCTGGCTTATGCGTTTTCGCACTGCTGGCTTTTGGGGTATGCATTTTGCCAATGGTGCTTTAGCGAGGGAGTACAGGAATGCGTCAGGGCCGTAACGTCCGCCTGTCATAACAGGCTTGGGTCGAATGCATTGTGGTGGGCTCGAGTAGGCGATGCTGTCTCTCGCCGTGCCCTATACACCTTGTGCGGCATCTACCACGGCCCACTTTGTCACCTGTTTGTCCTCTCCAATCATTAATTGCATCATCTGTGTGCGAATGATTACACTGTATGCTAATGAGTAGGTGTGTCACTAGAAAGGTTCAAGGTTTGTTTATTGCATGTTTAGGGTGCAAGATTAGAAAACATTGGAATACTGAAGGAGGTCGCAAAGTCAGAGACTGTGGACGGGGCCTCCTGGAAGAAAGAATTGAAAAATAGAAAAATAAAACGAAATAAACACAGTATTTTGGGATTCAAAGCACTTAAGTAGTCTTTAGTGCCCTCCGTAATTTTTGCGGAGCCCTCCACTGCGGTGCCTCTTTCTGTCTTGTTTTTCTCACTGCCTCCCTCATCCCTTCCTTTGCAACTTGGCTGGGGTGTGAAACTACTTTTCTCAAAAGAAATTTATTTTTGCACGGCTTCGGAATAATTTCGACTACCTGGGTATCTTTAACGTGCACTGGAACCGCACAGCACACGGGCACCTTTTACGAAAAGCGGCAGCCACGTTTCGATCCTAGGTGGAGCCTCTATTCGGGGGCCCCATTTGCAAACAACGCCGTCCGCGTAACCGAGGCTTTTGGGTCTTGAGTTGTTGACAGCCGAGCAGGAGCGGCCTCCTAATCCTCTGTGGTGGGGTTGGGGATGTGGGGGATAGATGGGTTTGATTGTCACGCCAGAACCATGTGGAAGGTGTCAGCCACCTCACTACAGAACTGGCACGCGCCATCAAAGGGTAAACTTAGTACATCTGGGAGCTCATGGTGGTGGCTGCAAGTTGGATTTTAAGCGGCAATCACAGCTTCACTCTACCTTTCGAGCACAATGTTCAAATAGATGTAGGATGCCTAGGTAAGATCCGAGAAAGAACAAAATTAGCAGCGCGAATTTACGACACAGTTCAACATATATATTTATGCGGCATTTTAAAAAATAATAATACAGCTCATTTCACTTATTTGAGAAACAGAAGGTATCAGAGTAGCTCTTGTCATATGCCTGAACGGTTGCAAAGGTGGCCGGATTCACGAGCCGGTCTAGACGGAACAGACAATCTCAAGGTGCTGCATGCCTTTGTGCTTGGTCGCATTCTGCGTATAGAGGACGCCCCAAATCCGTGCCGCGTAAAGCCCCTCGGGCTTTAGTGCCGCGCTGCTGGTGCACTGGGGGCCGAGCCTGACGCTCAAATTTCGAGTACGGCCCAATGCCACGGCTTCATGCTCGAGCCTGACCCGGGTCCGCTAAATTATGACTTCACTGAGCTCGGTCCGGTCCGCCGTGCTCGGAGTGAGGTCCGGTCTAAGACTGGCTGGGCCCGTTCCTACAGCAGCTGGAGATAATTTCTGTGTGCAAGGTACACTTACTACGCAGGTAAGTAAGTGACCAGCAAATGCGTTGAGATCGCGATAACGCTTGAAGATATTGGTTCGGTAAACACAAGAAGAAGAGAAGATCAGGCGGATTCGGCCGCCGCACACACGTTATTGCTACAAAGGAATAGAAAAACAGCAAAACAGGACGCGTTCACACCGCTAAGAAATACACATGGAGAGTGCTGGAACCAAGCTGAAGGCAAATAATGAGAAGCCAGTCATGCAAATGACCCACCTGTCTCAAGAGTTCAGTCTTGCCTTCCGCTTGGTTCCAGCACTGTCCATGTGTATTTCTTCGCCGTGTGAACGCGTCCTGTTTGGTTTTTCTATTCCTTTGTAACGTGCACCGACTGGCCCAACAAGCTACGCTTCTTTAATACACATTAATGCGTTTATTTTATTCATTTATTTAGAAATACTGCCAATCCAAATCGGGATTGATGTGCTTAATGTATGAGCGCGTCTTGTGCAATGTGTGTGCGTCATCGAAGCCAAAATCGGCGGCGCGAAACATGAGCATGAGTACTGCTGCAGTTATTCGTCCTATACATCTTACTGCCAAACGCACACGAAGCTCGGCAGCGCAAGGTGTCTCCGGTCTCCGCAGGTATGCACACGCAGTAATCATGCACGGAAGAGAGCACGTGAGTGGCAAAGCCAGAGATGCGGTGGAGAAGCACCGGTGAAATTGCTCGGCAGTCGACCAATGACCCTATGGTACTGTAAGGTATCGGTAGTGCGTGCGGGGTCATTACTACCGCTAATTCTTTCTCAGTACCCCGCAGCTGCCGTCTTCAATGGACCCCCCTCCCCCCCCCCCCCCCCCCCCCCCTCGACGGGACGGGACGGGACGGTGGGGTGCGTTCGAAAGGAAGAATGGCATTTCTTGGAAAGATGCGCGCGCGCGCGCGCGCAGGCGCCGGGCCGCTCGGGCGTACATCGCCCTTTGGGGCTGCTTCGCGTCGGCTGGGCAGGGGAGCGGTGAAAGCTATGTGGCTGAAGGGCCGCCACACGTCGACCCCCCCTTGTCTTAATCCCCTCGTCTTGGCGGACACCGGATATGCGACACAAGCTCGCGACGAACGTCTCGTTCGAAAAGTATGCAGGATTCCTGAGAGGATTAAGCACTGCCGGACGGAACGGCGTCAGGGCGCCGTGACGAGGGGGCAAACGAGATGAGGAATAGCCGGCGACAGCGCGTCTAGCCGCGAACAGCGAAGGCCCGAGTTGGGTGACGCTGCGGGTATCGGTGAGGCGCCGACTAAACAGCCTTGGGAAGGCTAAGTCGCCTTGGAATGCAGGTCCGAGCTCGCAGTGTCAGCTACAGTGGTAGCTGCCCGCTTAAGCCCGATAATCCCGAATTCTGAGACGACGCCAAAGTCGAGGGTCATTGGGGAAACCGCCGTCACGTGCTCGCACGAGTGTGTTTTGTGTTCGTGTTTACTTTTATTTTGGAGGGAGAATGTTCTACCCCGGACATGCTGGCACTGGCTGGCACGACTGTGCGTTTGTTTGTTTTTATTTTTTTTGCAATGGAGAGGGTGTTTTGCCCTACGGAGGCTAGAGGGCTGGCCATGCTCTCGAGAAACCAATCATGGGAGCAGTGTCACATGATTGGGTGCTACCAAATGTGGGCCGGGCCTTTAGAGCTTTAAAACCGGGCCCCGGAGCCGGAAAAAGGGTTCTGGGCTAAGGTTAGGTGCTATGCATCTTCGGCTATGCCGAGTAGGGGCCTCCCCTAGTGTTAGCCAGTTCCACCTTTTTGTTGTTTGTCTTTTTGCCGCTTAATATGTCTCCAGTGCCTTAACTTGTATGTGATTGTAAATATCTGTACATAAACTTCAAGCATTCCCTTTATCCCTGCATCGTAACTCATCTTGAGACCGTCTCTGACGGGGCACCCCTGGTGCGAAGATAAAGCTTCAGTCTTCCAGTTAAGCAAACCGTCTCTGGCGGTGCACCTCTGGTGCAAGGAAGGAAGATAAAGAACTTGTGTGAAACTTTACTGGCGCAGTCGACAGGATCCTGCGGCCATCGGAAGTCGGCGCAGGAAGAAGACTGAAGGCAGGGAGAAAGGCGACGACTAGGCAACAGGTCAGCTTTCGAGAAAGGACCTGCGGAGAGACGGAAACCAGGAGAAGCAGCGCGTCGAGTCGGAAACTCGACGGTCACCGGAGGGTCGAAGCAAGGCGACAGCGGCGGGCACAGGAACAGCGGCGTGCGACAGCTCATCGCAGCGCGCGGTGAAAGTGGCGGTGGACTCCGACACCAGGAAGCTGGCAATGCGGATCGACGCATCGAAACCGTGAGTTTCCTTGGTTGCATTGTTCTCGTCCCTGTGCATGTGTTCGAGCCGGTAGGACAACAGACGGCGGTATGGAGGGTTATCCATGCCGACCTTCACTCGATGTGAGGTGCCAAGTAGAATTGGCGAAGGCGCGCGTGGCGTACTATCAGGCCAAACTTGCAAAGGTAAATGGCGGAAAGACGCTGCTTCGCGAGGAAAAACCTCAGGACGTTAAGTCCGTCTTGAAGGCGTTAGAGGCAAAGCGCCAGCAGCTAGAGCTCGAGCTGGCTGAGCTCAAGGCGGTTAGGAGGGCTAGTGAACTAGCCAGGGGAAACTACTCCGAGTCCAGACAGACTGCGCTGGAAGGCAAAGGCTTGTGCTCGTCGAGCACGAGTGGAGGAAGCAGCAGCCAGGTGGCTGTAAACAAGCAGCCGGCATGCGGGAACACCTCGTCGTTCGAAAAGGCCGAAAAAAAGGCAGGAGGTGAGGGCGAGATTCCTGAGGCGCGCGAAAATACCACAGCTTTTTCGCCACCGCGGGCGGCTAACAAAGAACAGGAGCAGCCAAGTTCTGATCATCCGGGGGCAATCGAGAGCAAACTCTCCGACAACAAACAGGACAGCGATCAAATTCCTGCAGGCTCGGTGACGGAGGTTGTGACCTCCGACATATCAAACTGCCAGGCAGAAGCAAAAGGAGAGCCAGATTTCTGCAAAACCGGAATCTCAGGTGAACAAAGTATCCTGATGGAACGTAGCGCCGCGGTATTAGAGGCGGTATCACGCACTCCGATGATCAATCCGCCCAGGTTAGCTCTACCCCAGATGAGACCAGGGACGAGGGCGCGAGTTCAGGAACAAGAACTCGGACTCAAGGAAGCTGCGAAAAAGAACATTTCGTTCAGTATGAAATGGCCAGTGACGACGGACGTCAGACTGGCGAGCTAGTGATAGCCGGACGTCTAACGTTGCCGCAACCGCACACTGTGTCGGGCATAGGGCAAGAAGTGCCCCGTAGCGTTAGTGATGACAGGAACATTCCCTCCGAGGCAGAGAACGAAGGTGGGCCTGATGGGCCGACCGGACCGGGCGCCGCGCAGTTCTCGAACGCACCCGACGAGTGTCACACCAGGTCCTTCGAGGACAAGGAGATGCGTAGCGACGTGCAACAAGGCAAGCTCGGGTCGATTGACTGCGAGAGTTCTCATGCAGCCCCAGAGTTAAACAATGCTACGGAGCCGGCAAGCGCCTACAATGCAGGGAGCGGAAATTTCGATGTTTGCCCGAGCAGGAACGGGGCAGATGGCTCCAAGCGAGGCGAAGTAGCAGGAGGCAAGGGCGTGGCTTTCAGATTGAAAGTCGGTGTGAGAAACAGTATGTTCCTTGCTACAGATGGCCAAATCAAATGTAGCAAGACTGACCATACTGGTGTATTTGGACGGGCCAGGGGCTACTCTCCTTACGCAGTACGCTGTTCTTACTGGTGCGCCGGAGAGAGCGGGCCCTCAAGGGCGTCGCATAGTGAGGTATTTGGACCTACCGAGGACCAGGACGTTTTCGATCCCGGAGGGCGGCAGCTTTTTAGTTCTCGCCCTGTGGCGTCATCGGCCTAGTGAGCTGAGCGACCGTCAGGCGTTGGCGTTAATCGGGTTGATTAACGCGTAGCGGCTCGAATACACACAGGGACACTCGGTGCGACTAAGGAGGCTCACGTGGCCACCTACGGACATCGTACGAGTGCTGTTGAACGCTCCAGTTGCGAGTGTCTGTGTGTGTGTGTGCTCGTTCGCGAGCAGGACGACGGTGTGCATGCAGATGGACTGGGTACAACCTATCAACTTAGACTCCGTTTTACGGCGCACAGCTAGCATGCCACTGTGTGTATTTGCGTTTTGCGTAATGTTGTGTTGGTGCCCGTGTGCATTATTTTGCTTTTAGTTTTGTTGATGTAACTGGTCCCAGCGCGACAGCTTGGACTTCGGCCAATGCGCTGGATTTAAATGTGTGAAACGCGCATTTGAATGTGTACGTTTTGTTTATGTTATGTCACCCGCAGGGTGGTTTTGTGACAGGCACCGATCCCTATTATTTGTAATTCTAAAAGTGCCATTTGAGCCCTTTTTAGAATCTTGGAAAGGGCGTGTAAGGTATCGGTAGTGCGTGCGGGGTCATTACTACCGCTAATTCTTTCTCAGTACCCCGTAGCTGCCGTCTTCAATGGACCCCCCTCCCCCCCCCCCCCCCCTCGACGGGACGGGACGGGACGGTGGGGTGCGTTCGAAAGGAAGAATGGCATTTCTTGGAAAGATGCGCGCGCGCGCGCGCGCAGGCGCCGGGCCGCTCGGGCGTACATCGCCCTTTGGGGCTGCTTCGCGTCGGCTGGGCAGGGGAGCGGTGAAAGCTATGTGGCTGAAGGGCCGCCACACGTCGACCCCCCCTTGTCTTAATCCCCTCGTCTTGGCGGACACCGGATATGCGACACAAGCTCGCGACGAACGTCTCGTTCGAAAAGTATGCAGGATTCCTGAGAGGATTAAGCACTGCCGGACGGAACGGTGTCAGGGCGCCGTGACGAGGGGGCAAACGAGATGAGGAATAGCCGGCGACAGCGCGTCTAGCCGCGAACAGCGAAGGCCCGAGTTGGGTGACGCTGCGGGTATCGGTGAGGCGCCGACTAAACAGCCTTGGGAAGGCTAAGTCGCCTTGGAATGCAGGTCCGAGCTCGCAGTGTCAGCTACAGTGGTAGCTGCCCGCTTAAGCCCGATAATCCCGAATTCTGAGACGACGCCAAAGTCGAGGGTCATTGGGGAAACCGCCGTCACGTGCTTGCACGAGTGTGTTTTGTGTTCGTGTTTACTTTTATTTTGGAGGGAGAATGTTCTACCCCGGACATGCTGGCACTGGCTGGCACGACTGTGCGTTTGTTTGTTTTTATTTTTTTTGCAATGGAGAGGGTGTTTTGCCCTACGGAGGCTAGAGGGCTGGCCATGCTCTCGAGAAACCAATCATGGGAGCAGTGTCACATGATTGGGTGCTACCAAATGTGGGCCGGGCCTTTAGAGCTTTAAAACCGGGCCCCGGAGCCGGAAAAAGGGTTCTGGGCTAACGTTAGGTGCTATGCATCTTCGGCTATGCCGAGTAGGGACCTCCCCTAGTGTTAGCCAGTTCCACCTTTTTGTTGTTTGTCTTTTTGCCGCTTAATATGTCTCCAGTGCCTTAACTTGTATGTGATTGTAAATATCTGTACATAAACTTCAAGCATTCCCTTTATCCCTGCATCGTAACTCATCTTGAGACCGTCTCTGACGGGGCACCCCTGGTGCGAAGATAAAGCTTCAGTCTTCCAGTTAAGCAAACCGTCTCTGGCGGTGCACCTCTGGTGCAAGGAAGGAAGATAAAGAACTTGTGTGAAACTTTACTGGTACCATGACGTCATCTCTCACTCCCGGGTGAAGCTCTGTGGTACCACGTGCTGCTCTGCTACTTTGTGGTGCGTCTCAGGTATTTCAGTTTCCGCCTTTTCTTTCTTTCCGCGGCTCTTTAGTTCTCTTGACTTTCCGTTTGAAGCATTAGATTGACTTCTACAGCAACGCACCTCACCCAGTGAGCTTTCGCACTATAACCCGTGGAGCTTTATACGCAGCTGCAATGGTGCAACTCCCAACATTTCCCAGCCGCCATTCAGCGCATGTGTTGCCGCCGCCATGGACAACACTGAAGCGCCTACACCACTGTTCTGCGTCGCCTGCTTCTTCTAGAAAAGCGCAGTCATGCGGGAATCTGCAAAAAGCTTGTGGAGGCGAAGAAGTGGTCTCGGTATACACGTGCACTGCGCCCCGCAAGAGTCCGGCTTCGAGGTCCCCGTGGACGGAGCCACGCAAGGCGCATTCCGGAGATCGCCCTCGGTCCTGCTCGCCTCGCTCATTGGCCGGCAGGTTACCAGTCTCGACGCGGTGTGCCAACGCAGTCTACCCGAAAATCCCCTTGCACATGATTGGCTGTAAAATGAAGCATTTGATTAGTTACGAGCTAGAAAAGAAAAGGTCCACAAATGCACTGCCGGTGTCTTAGGCAACAAGTTTCGTGTTTTAATGCTAGAGTAAAATCGGCGTTGCCGCATGGGCAGAAAAACACATGGCGCTACGCACGGACGTCGCTAATCTTGAGGTGACGCACGACAGCTCTCCAGCAGTCCGTGTTCAGGGCGTCCAACTGCGTGTGTTGAGCGGGTCGGCAGACCAGAGTGCGCCGAATGATGCCTGTGAGGATCAGGTAGTGGTCTTGCAAGAAGTGCTCAGCCGCAGACAGCTCCAGCGTCACTTCCGGCTCCGTCTTTCCGGTGACCTCCATCAGGCGGGCCAGCAAGCACGACCGTCCCGCGAAAAGCTCGAAGTTTTCGGCGCACCGTCGGTCCGCTGGGCGCCGCAGGACGAAGTCGACGGCGCGGTTCAGGGCGGCCCGGTTCCTCCGCAGCGCCTCGAAGACGGCGAGGCTCGAGGGGTCGCAGCAGAGCTTCTCCGTGATGAATTTGAAGTCCACGACGAGCTTGTTCTGCGTCATTCCGCGGGATATCTCTCTAATAAACTGCCTGGGAAAAGTGGTCGAGAACCAGAGCGAAATATTTGTAGCTGCGGTGTTCATAGACAGCATGTAGGAAAATGCGGTCGCCGTTTCCAGTCTATCGATTTTATCCAGGTGGATGCTGATCTCGGTAATGGCTGTGTTGGCGGCCAGCGCGTGAAAGACATCTCGGACGAAGTCGGCCGCTCTGTCGTCCGCCATACTGAGCTGCAGACACCTGATGAACCGATTGGCTCTCAGCAGTTGGCAGAGGGCTGTTCCTCTGGCCAAAGGCTCCCCCATCACCATTGCGCTTAGGGTGCGGACGCATCTGCTGGTCGTCAGGGCGTCGCAGAGGAGCCTCAGGCCACCCTCCGAGAGCTGACAGATGTCCGGCAGGTGCAGCTCCCCGGGACACGCCGAAGGAGTGGCTAGGGCCGACAACAGGCCCGGCAGGTCGGGATCGGCCCAGGGCAGCTGCACGCGGCCGTAGCACTCGTCCTTGCGCAGCTGCTCTGCCAGAGCCGCCCTGGAATAGAGCGTAATAATAAGAGAGCAAATCACTCATTTGTATCCACCCAATTTGTATTTGTATCTACGGCGCATAAAACGCAAAAAAGGTTATCTGCCGCTTATTGCAGATTATCTTGGCCGAATAACTCCTGCCGATTGTCAGGCATAGTTTTTGCTGGTACGGAGGAAACGGTGTCAGCATTATGGTAGAAAGAATAGTACTTCAAAAAAGTATCTCTCAGAATCTGTAAACTTTGCTTGCCTGAACGAAGAATCTGACTAATGCCCTTCTATATAATGTCCATCTAATGAGTAGTGCTATATTGGTACACATTCGCTGTTGCGTTTAAATAATGTAATAAGAACGTGAGAGCCGATAGTTATTTTCAGAACATTTTCGCGCCAAACAAGATTTTCCTGAGGGAGACATCGTCTTGAAATGCCGAGCGTTTGCCCCATGACACTGATGTAGAACACGTCATGTAGAAGAGCCAGACCCCTACCTTTCTTCTTGGGAAGCCCGGAATCCAGCAAAAACTAGCTTCTTTAGTGTCTTGTTTGCGGGAAGAAGCTCACATAACGCTGATATTCCGCTGATCGGTAGCTGTTCGCTTGATAACTGGAAACATTCCAGCGCTGTGTTTTCTGACAGCGCATCCGGCCAGTCTTTCATGCTAGAGGCGTCGATGTCAACGTCCTCTATGTACAGCTCCCGAAGGCACGTGTTCTTTCGCAATGCGGACGCCAAAGCTTGTCCACTTGCGGCGTCCATGCAGCAGCAGCCTGTCAGCCTCAGTTCCTTCAAGGTAGTATTGATCTCGAGAGCGGGGAACAATGCCCTAGGCGGGACCGTTGAGTCCGGTATAAACAGAGTGAGCTTGGTCAGGGCCGGATTGGTTTTGAGGGCCTTCGCTGTGACAGAGATCTGCTCCTCCATGACCGGGTCGACGCTGAGCTCCTTGAGAACTTTCGATGTCTGAACAAGCTGCGCAACCGAGTTCATGTCCGGCAGGCCTCGGACAAAGTCTATGAGCGAGGAGACCGCCAGCGACTCGCAGTTAGCGAGGCATTCGAGGGCCCTAATGACACTTCGCGGTAATCGGTTCATGTCGGAGATATCGACTGCTTTGATGGAACTTGAGTTACGCCGCAGAAGTGCCTCAATTTCGGCTGCAAACTCGGGTTTGATGGCGCGAGCGTTGATTTTCAGCGTTTCAACGCCGATGACGACGTCGATGTCCCTCAGCACGAGGGCGGCAGACGGCCGCTCTTCGATCTCCAGCCGGCGGATGCTGCGCCAGGCGTCCCGCACCGGAAGGGGGCGCAAGCGGATGAAGTAGGGCGCTTCTTCCGACCTGTCGCCGGTGCGGACGGCGCACGTCACGGCCAGTTCTTCGACGCAGCGGTGGTGCCCGATGAGCCAGGAGAGCAGAGAGGACGCTTCGCGGGCGGCGGCTGCCGTGTCCCGTTCCGCCTTGCCGCGCGGTATCGACTGCAGGCGAAGACTGCCGGGCTTCGCTTCGACAAGCTCGAACGCGAAGCCGTGCATCACCTGGTTCCACGCTGTGAGGTCGCTGCTGAGCCAACACCGCTGCCGGGGGTCCACCGCGCCGCACGCCCTTTCGAAGTCCAGCTGCCTCTCCCACGCATCACAGTTAGTCCCGTCGTCCTGCATTTTAGTACCGGGTGGACCGATCGGTGGCTGCAGGCGTAGCGGTGCGCGGGTCTGCGTCTTCTTCTTCGAGCAGACGCGTGGCAGTTAGGCACGAGCCTTCATCTGGTTGCCCGCCACAGTTACGGTGTGCGCTGCGTGCGCAACTATAGGCCAGAAAAGACATACGAAGAAAGAAAGAGAGGCTTCGCAGATGCACTTATTGTGCTACAGGTGGCATAAACAGGAAAGGTAACACACATAGCGCTGAACTCCAACGCTTTTATTTTGGAAACACACGTCCAGATCGTGAGAATTCTAAAGTATGCAAAAAAAAAACGTACTAGAATGATTGAGGGAGACAAGGGAGAGTTACGGCAATTGCACTTCGAAAAAATGTTCCAACTGTTGGAGAAGACTGCGAAAGCTGTCGAGGATGAAAGAGTGCATTCAGCGGAAGCTCCTTGACCTCGACTACGGCCCGCAAGGTACGACCAGAGGAGTGCCAATGAGGCGCGTGTTGAAACTAGGGCATTGTTTCGGTGTGTTTTTAAAATTTTTTTTTTTTTCATTGTCGATGCGGCCTTGTCAGGCATCGAAAGACGCTTTGACACCGCCTCCACCTCTACAGCGAAGTCGATCCTGGCTAAGTAACTGACTTCGACTTTATGCTTTGTAGTGTATACTGTCATGCCGGGAAACCCGCCCGGATTCCAATTCTGCAGGACACAAACTTTCTCCTGCGAGCGTCCTTTTGACAAGCCCTGGTGCTGCGCCGCAAAGCAACGCGCCCTAACTCTCCCTTGAGAAGCCATGGTGCTGCGCCGTAAAGCAGTAGGGTCTTAAGGAGAAGCATCGGCGAGCAACATGCCTGGACATGTCGCAAGGTGCCAGACAGCGAGGCGCCGGTTTCCCTCTCCCCCGGGTTCCACCGCTCGCGGCAAAATTTGAAGCGGGTGCCCCGCGCGGTCGCTGGTTGGACTTCTCGGACTGCCGTCGAGTGCTGCCTTTGGATTGGCCAGTTTTGAGTGACCACCGTTCCTCAGGCTTTATAAGCCCCACCGCTGCAGCTTGGAGAGAAGAGACCGACCCACCGTGAGTCGAGTGCTGCGCACTTGTGGAGTCGGATGGTGTGACGCGTTGGTGTCTCGCTGGTCGTCGCTGTGCGAGAACAGTCGCGTTGTGTAGCTCTCAGCCCCCGTGCCGATGTTGTACTATATTACGCCCTGTACTATCGCGCTCAATATGAGTTGCAACGCGTAGTCATCGACCGGGGTTCGTTCCGTGGTGTGCCTCCTCCAAACAGTCGCTCGGAATTCTGGGGGAAACTGCTGTTCCAGGAAACAACAGCACCCCCGCTCAGGAAAAAGTTTCTCCCAGAATTCCGAGCGACTGTTTGGAGGAGGCACACCACGGAACGAGCCCCGGTCGATGACCGCGCGTTGCAACTCATATTGAGCGCGATAGTACATAGTGTATAAAGCGTTTTCTTAGTCTCACCGACGCCTGACTCGGAGTCTTCGCAACCGCCAAGAGAGCTGGCAGCGCTCAGTCACGAAACGGGTGGCGAGCACTACGGGACCACATCTATGGCACAACAATAGGGGATATTCAAAATTCCGCAAGTGCGCTTTCCCGCATAACAATGTTGCCCCTAACAAGATGGCCGACTTCGCTATAAAGGAACTACATGGGCTTCAGGACAGGCGCTAAAGGTGTGGATAGAATGTAAGAAACGTATTTTGGAAGAATCAAACAAAAAACCAGTCTTTCTTGCTTTGTTTCAGCTGGAAACGCATGGTCCGCCATCTTGTTGGGGGCAACATTGTTATGCGGGAAAGCCCACTTGCGGAATTTTGAATATCCCTTATACCTTCGGTATACCACCAACTTTTGATTATTTAGAGCGCACCTGCTTCGCGCCCGTTCCTTGGGTTGTGCGTCGGTGTCGGTGTAGTAGGCCGTCGACGTAGCCGGCAGAGCGAGCCAAGGCGTGGTTTGCCACGCTTCCCGTCGATGGAGAAGGGTCCGGCAAGAGCGGAGAAATGTGGCACGCTTCGGCTGAGGCGGCTGCTGCGAAACCCGCAGCCCGAAGAAGGGCTCGGCCGGGACGGCGGGGTCTTGCAGGGACATTCGAGCGGGAAAGGTGTGCTAGTCGAAGAACGATCCTGTGTAGAAAATGAGAGTGGCCTATAACCACTTATGACTAGATGTATGCATGTTTCTCTTAAATTCTTTACCATTGCCTACATTGTATTGGCTATGAGGGGCACCGTATGGGGAATGCTCCGGACTCATTTAAATCACCTGCGGTTCTTTAAAGGACGGGTGAACAGCGACGAAAAATCAAATGCACTTTTCAATGAAATGTACAACGCACGATGAACCTCAAATGGTTTAGATAAGCAGAAATACGAACTAGAAACATGACAGGCGGCTTTGTGACTATCGCGAAATGGTTAGTGGCTTTCATTGCCGCCTGTATGGCATGGTTTCTAATCCCACCTAAAGCCGTGCTTTTCAGCGTGTCCTTGTTTTTCTCGAGTTTTTTTTTTTTTTGCTGTGGACGGAAGGACAAAATATTTTTACGGGCAAGGTGAGGGGGAAAATGTAACAGTTGGAAGCATTCCTACACTAATAACACAGGCGTAGGGCGTAAATGTATTGACAGCACCGCTACTCTTCCCAACAGCTTCCACTAACTAGCCTAACTACGAATCATTGCTTCATATTACTACCAAGACTCTTGTTTGGGGCCAGCAACTAAGTTAAGGTACAAAAAAATTCTAAGGACGATTACGATTCTCCCTGATTCAAAATATGAGCGCAGCTCTGTCGGTGTCTCAGGCTGTATTGGCTCAATTGTTCTGCTTTGCGAGGTCGTCAGCACGTCTGGTGACGATATTAGCTCGATAGTAATTTTAGTGGAAGAAGACGACGATGTGCAATGCGCAGTGTTCGAGAATGTGCATATTAGTTCGCTAGCAAATTATAAAAGAAGACGGAGATGTGCGGTGCACGGCGCGAGAGCTTGTTGCAGTTCAACAGGAGGCGTGATCAGCTGCGGCGATAACCTAGTGTTCTCGTGCAGTGGCCAGCGAAGCTGACCTGTAATTCCAGTCGCGTCAATGTTCATTTTTATTTATTTATTGTTTCGCTCGGTTGCACCGACGGCGGCGACGCATGATTTGGCGCTTAACAGCTGCGCTCTAAAAAAGACAAAAAATTTTTGGTTCAGCTCCTTCAAGCGCAGGCTTATCACGTACAACTTGTTGTTCTCGTTTGTTTCTCTACAGCCTTAACAGGATTTGGTGTGGAAATGGCACGTGAGAAATCTATGCAAACTTGCAAAGTACGGTTTAAATGACGACAAGAAGTTTCCTTTTTATGGAAACATCATGGTGAAATAACACGAAGCTTTTCGCTGGCAGGCATGCCGAAACTGTCGCAAGGGTGTAGACTTCGTGAGCCCTCTGTCGTATGCTTATCTTGCGTGCCGGACCTGGAAACCTGCGCTGCTTTCTTCTTGTGGTCGTAATTACGCTCGGCGTTCACTCTGCGTGCACATTCGTGCACACTTTCCGTACTGGCGGAAAGGGGAGCAACCTCCGACACCGCCTTTCAGCCCCCGCCTGCTGCTCTTCCATCCTTCCGGAGGCGCAAGACGCGTGCTACTGCGCGCACCACTTCTTGGCGCTCGACGACGGGCGTTCTTTGTTCGAGGACCTATGAAAGAACGATATTCCGTCGTTCGTTAGAACGAGAGGCTCTGGACGCACGATTTCTCCCTTCCCACATTTCGCTTAGCATTTCATCACTGCTCCCTTCCTGAGCGTCATTATGTTCAAACAAAGAATGGTACTCTATTAGGAAACAGGGTGTGGGTTCTGTGGGCGCCCGCACGGTGCTTTTCTCTATGCCTTGTCGCTTCCGCCGCGGCTCTCTCTACGCGGAGTATGTGGCAAAGAAGCGTGCGTGAGCCTCTGTTCGAGCGAGCGCGGGCGGTGCTTCCAAACTTTCTTTCAATGAGCATGAGCGCCTTTTGTGGGAGAAAGCAAACACACAAGTGCTCGCTCCAAGAATTGCGCTGCGAAAGTACGTTCAGAAATGCAGCACTCTCATGAGTGAATGTCAAGCGAACTTTTATGCAAGTCTGGACATGTTGCTGTACCCGGAGGCGAAACTACGCAGCAAACAGCTAGATACTCAATGACTGCTACAACCTACAGCCTCAAAATCGCTGACATGCACCTGCTGCTGGGTAGAGGGGCCGTGGTAGTCGCCACCATCACTGATTTAGTTTTCCGAAGTTCAAGAATGTCCTTCGCCTTGACCACCGGTGACTCTGCTCGATGGAATGCCGGCTTCAGTGGGCTGTGGGGCACCACGCTGCAGCGTGCCGATCGTGGGACGGACTAGATTCTTTCTGTTATAAAGTTTCTCAATATTTACCAGAGAGAAAGAAAAAAAAACCATTGCAAACGTTCATCCTTCGCAGGGTTTCCGGGAGATGGAAACTTTGTATTCGGCTTGGCTGCCGCTTGACCGAGCACGCGGATTCAGCTGTATGAATAAGGCCATTTGTGGAGACGAACCTTTCCAGAAAGTCAAAGGTAATTTTCATGTACGCCTAAATTGCAGGCTTGGCTACGGTTTCCAGGCAGACGACACATTTTCGGCCCAAGCCTAGGCAAGTACTTTTCACGTCAGATAATTCCCGCGCTAGGTAAAGCGTAATTTATTAAACTCGCATAGATAGTGGCACCTCTTTTTTATTCGAGGTAAGTTGTAGGAGAAGCTCTCTCCTGATCTCGTTCGGTGGTGTGCGGCTTTTCTTGGTCCTGGACCGGATGTGCGCTGCGAGAGACTTGAGGACGGTGATACCCTACTATACCCAAATACTTAACTTGAGGCGTCTAGGTTTTATACTTCACTGATGAATAGCGACGAAATCCAGTCCGGTGTAGCAAAGCGACTCTCTCTGGCATCCTTCGTGAACGGTAGTAACTTTCAAACCATTTTGGACGCAGCACTGGTTAGGCCTGCGTAGCATTACTGGCTTACGAAAGGTGAGATATACCTCGAAGACAGTAATAGTGGAGTTATTAATTCGTGGCATAGCATAGCGCCGTTCAAGTACGGAGGGCAAAACACATCTCTAGAAAGACCGGACTGTGTGTTCATCAGATCCCAAAGCAGCTGCGACCAGGAAGGCAAAAAATGACGATTAAATGTTATAAGTTTAACTGCACATGCCTGCATCCAGAGCATTTTTAACCAAATGTTATCGCTAGATACCGCGTATTCATACCGAATCACGCCAGAACGTGCTCTAGACAAGCGTTTTGACCTCTGTACTCTGATATTGCATTAGGGTATGTTTGCATTAGTCTGCTTACTTTTGAGCAAATATAAATTCCGTCTGATTATTGCGCGTCCCAGACTCTGTGATTAAATCGATTTTTCCCTTGTCACATATTCAAAGAGTTCCCGCAAAACTACCGCAGCCTTGCGCGTTGTGAATCAACGAACATTAATGATCGTCCGGCTATGACAACTACTACAAAAAAAAAAGAAAAAAAATTGATGACGATTACGTTACTTCCTAATGCGAAACTTGAGCGCAGCTCATCAGCTGTTTCAGCTTTTCGATTGAGGCAAAGAATTCGAGCAAGACATGTATTTACAATTGCAGACAACTTGTTATTTTTCACAGATATTCCTTCTTCAAGAAACACCCCACTAACTGTTCTTGACTGTAAGGAAGGAAGCTTTGTGGTCGGAGAAATAGATGGATATACGCTCGACTTGCTGCACCAATGCCTGGTTCTCAAAGGCGAGGTCTGTGCAAATATTTCGCGAGGTTGTCACAGCCGCGGGGAAGCGTTACGAGTGAGAGGAACGGGATGTTCTCCCTCATGATAGGTATGAAATTCCTGTTTGTCTTTATATCCATATTAAAGTCCCCACCCACCCTGGCAGGTGGCAGTTAATGGTTGATTGCGAGAGTTCGCTCACCGTTGTCAGCGCTAACTCATGCAGACCACTTCTCTCTCTCATTGCGGTCTTTTCCTGCGAAACTTTTATGCACATAGCGTACGCTATTGCTGCTGCTTCTGCTTCTTCCGGACATTTCGATAGTATGGTGGCAGCTGCTATGCATTCTCCTTTGTGGTCAGCTATAGCCACACCATATGCCTCTTTGTGCCTGCATTCGGAAGAACCCTTTCAGCCGAATAACCACACAGGAGCAGTGGAAGACCGCGCTGCGCAGCTCGGACCTGTGGCAGCAAAAGCTGCACACAGAGAGAGCTGCCCAGGCCGCTGAGATCCAAGAGATCAAGGCCACCAAGCGAGAGTAGCCCACCTGTGCCAGAAGGGAGCCTTCCTCTTCAAAGACTCTATAAGTAAAGTTTATTCTCTCTCTCTCTCTCTCTCAACACCCCACGTACTTATTGGTGGTGGTGAAATCATTTATTTATACTATGTACAAGAGAGGTATTGCTTGGACCGTGCCTGAAGGGCCCGGCCCTCACAATAACTAGGAGGGATCCCTAGTCAGGGACCCCTGTGGCCTCCGCGGCGGTCTGGGCTCTTGTCATCGGGGCTCGTTGGTCCTAAAGAGTTGAGCAGCCGAGTAGGACAGCCTCCCAGTCCTCTCGGGTGGGGTGGGGGTGGGGTGGGAAAGCAGGATTGGCAGGGCATGCCCACACCATGTGATACGTGTCCGCAAACACTTCCCCACAGTGTTGACACTCGCCCGAAAAGGCCGAATGTTTGAGCACTGCCGGGCACAGAATCGGGTTGGTGTAGAGGCGAAGAAGCCAACGCTCCTCTGCCTTCTTGAGGCTTTTACAGGGGGGTGGGTATCGGCCGTGAGCGTTTTGATACAGGAGAGATATCTCCCGAAAAGTAACTGCCGGATTAAAATCAGTAGCCCGATCAGGCGGTGATAGAGGCGATGCCCGGTGGTTAAGCGCGCGGGCGGTAGCGTCCGCTACCTTATTTCCCTCTATCCGCGCATGTGCTGGGGCCCAGATGATGGTGCGCCGGGTTGGGAAATCCCGGTACTCACATCTGTGTAAAATTTGGAAGGCACGATCTGGAATTTGGCCCTGTTCAAACTTGCGGCAAGCTCCCCTTGAGTCGGTGATAATGACTCGGGACGTTGGATCCGCAGCTCCAAGTGCGATAGCAACTTCCTCCGCGAATGTAATGTTGGGGGCACGGAAGGTGAGGCCCTGAACTGGGTTGTTTTGGCGGAGAACGGCAGCCGTGTACCAACCCCCATGGTATGGACCGGCCGCGTCCGTGTAAAATACCCCTGGTCGAGCACCATACTGCTCGGAAATGGCCTCCGCTCGCGCGAGGAGGCGGCCATCATGGGCGTCCTTTGTCATATTATTGGGGAGGGGGCGAACCTGTACGGCGAAGCGCCGGGCCTCGGGCATGGATACCCACTTCTCTTCTTGGGTTGTGTAATTGATGTGGAGGCGGGTCAGTAGGCGGCTACCCGCACGTGTTTTGCTTAACCGCAAGTATTGATTGCTGGGATGAGCCTCGAGCAGCTCCCCAAAGGTGTTCGCCATCCCCAAGTCGAGCAGATGTTGGCTGGATGTTGCAATTGGGAGGCCGAGAGCTCTCTTATAGATTTTGCGGAGAATCACTTCGAGAGCGTTCTCATCGCATTTGCGCAGGTGGAGGTACGGTGCCGAATGCAGGATTCGGCTGGTTACGAGTGTACTGGCCAGCCGCAGGGCGTCTTTGCATCGCAACCCCCCTCGCTTTTTTGATACCCGGCGGACCATACGGCCCACCTGATCCCCCACCTTGCAGAGCTTCTTCAGCGTGGTGTCAATCTTGCGGTTCCTTTGTATGTAGAGTCCCAATACTCTGATTTCATCGTGTTCAGGTATCGGGCCACTAAGCAGGGAGAGGGCAATTTTGGTTGTGCACCTTGGATTGGGACGTATGTGCACGAATTCCGATTCGCTCGGGGAGCACTCAAGGCCGCAGCGGTGTGCATAATCGTCCACAATAGCCGCCGCTTGCTGCAGGTTGGCCTCGATTTCTCCAATCGAACCGTGTGTTACCCAGAGGGTGATGTTGTTCGCGTACAGGGTATGCTGCACACCCGGGACCTCACCCAGCAGGGTAGGGAGCTTCATCATGGCCAGATTGAAGAGAAGAGGCGAGAGGACTGCTCCCTGTGGAGTCCCTCGCGTACCAAGTTGGTACGGGCCATGTTCACTGTCTTGGAGTCGGATATATCATTGCCGATCTGTGAGGAATTGCTTAATGTATTGGAATGTGTGGTACCCACAGTTCACTTGGGACAGGTGGGAGGGGATAATATCATGCGTCACATTGTCGAAAACACAACGCAAGCCCAATGCGAGGACCACCTTGTCGTCGCTAGGGTGCTCGACGGGATCAAGAATCTCTCTATGAAGTTGCAGCAGCACATCTTGTGCGGACCGGTGTGGGCGGAACCCGTACATGGTGTCTGCAAAGGCGTTGTGCGTTTCTAGGTCGATGGACAGTCTGTCACGGACCATAGCCTCCATCAACTTCCCCACACAAGAAGTGAGAGATTTGGGCCGGAGGTTATCGGTGTTGAGAGGTTTGCCTGGTTTGGGTATGAATGTGACGAGAGCCGTCTTCCAATCCACTAGGAGAGGCGTACCTACCGTCCAGATGGCATTGAAGTATTCGAGCAGCCGCTCGTAGGCCGGTTCGGGTAGGTTAGCGAGAAGTTTCACCGTTACCTTGTCCCTGCCCGGGGCTGTCCCTCGTTTCATTTTTGCCAGGGCCGCTTTGAGGTCGTGAAGCTGGAACGTTCGATCCAGCTCTGCGTTCTCAGAACCTGCATACGAGTACGCCGGACCACGCGAATCCTGGTCTGTGTACAGATATTTGTCTCGGAGCGCGTCAGCCAGTTTGGCTGTGTCTCCGTTGAAGGTGTGAATTGCTCGTTGAAGATGTTTTTGTGTTTCGGTGAGGGTTTGGGTCGGATCAATGAGGCGCGATTCAAGCGTCCACTGACCCAGGAAGCCAGTTATGCGCACTTCCTTTCCGTAAAATGATCTGAGTGCAAAACGTTGTCAACGCCAATGAACATACTGAACGCCAAAGGCCTATGAGTTCAGCGCCACGTTTCTGGCACAACGTTGTCAATGCCTGCAGCCCACATCTCTATATCTCTCATCACCCCACGTCCACTGATCCACGGAGCCAGTTATGCGCACTCCTTTCCTTAAAATGATAGGTGTGTAAACTGTCAACGCCAACGCCAATGAAACCAATGAACGCCGACGGCCTACGGCTTTAATTAATCGGTTTTTGAGGAAAGGAAATGGCGCAGTATCTGTCTCACATATCTCGGCAGACACCTGAACCGCGCCGTAAGGGAAGGGGGGTAGGTAGGAGCGAAAGAAGAAAGAGAGAAGGAGGTCCCGTAGTGGAGGTCTCCGGAATAATTTCGACCACATGGGGGTCTTTAAAGTGCACTGACATCGCACAGCACACGGGCTTCAGCACGCGTTTCTGGCACAACGTTGTCAATGCGAACGCATGCAGCGCATGTCTGTCACTACCGCCACGTAGCTTAAAGCACGATTTAGGTGTCCACTGATCCAAGGGGAGAGAGAGTATAAGAGCACATGCGCTGTCTCGCGCTGATGTAAATCCGGGACCTCCCTCGCTCTTCGCACAGGAGTATGACCCATGGCATCGTAGGAAACAACTTCATAAAGAAAGCTCGCAAACACTCGAAGAACTAAGAAACAACTAAAATCATTCCTCTGCCTACCCAAACATAGCAATGAGGAGGGCTGCGTTTTCCGCCGCACCCAGACACACATACTGATGGCACAAGACTATTGAGACTACATTTGTGGTGTACCAGGACGACCAACTTGCACACTCTTCCACGGACTTTATTCAAGATGGATGGAAAACTTTATTAAGCAAGCGAGTTTGGGCCGTGCAAGGTCTCAGGGCCTCCGCACAGCCCTCATATTACGCGCATGTGTCCAGGCCACGTAGAGCCATGGCACTGGCACCCCGGTTCACACAGCGAAGTTGCGTGTCCGGGTCCTGCGACCCAAGGAGGGCCTCCCATTCCTCCCATGTACCGATGGCGGGCTGTCCCTGCGGGGGAGGATCGGCAGGGCAGCCGAAGAGGATGTGGTCCAGGGTGGCGTGCGATTCTTCGCAGAGAGTGCACTCTGGGGAAACATGGCGGAAGTAGGACAGACGCTGA
This sequence comes from Amblyomma mixtum, assembly GCF_055824585.1. NCBI lineage: Eukaryota > Metazoa > Arthropoda > Arachnida > Ixodida > Ixodidae > Amblyomma > Amblyomma mixtum. The sequence continues at coordinate 255,500,384 of NC_143012.1, read as the reverse complement.
GGGGTAGGAAGAGTTCGGGTCTGGAGTCGCCTCCAGAGGATTTGTTGGGAGTGGGATAGGCGGCCTTTCTTTATTCAAGAATAATACGTTCCCTGTGAGTGTGTGTGCATAGGGCGACATCAGTTGCCGCAATGTATCTTTGTTTTTGTAGAGGGACCGATGTCCCTTTTTGATCGTGAGTCCAAATAAACTTCTCTCATGAAAATAATACAGTAAAAATTTAAACCAAGGTACGCGCCCCATGAGGCCTCGGAGAGCTGGCTAGCTCCACCCTTTGGGACCGAATCATCCCTACGCACTCCTGGCACAGTAGTGGCAATCCCTTTTTCCGGAATGTCGAGCCAAACCTGGATTGGAATGGATTGTAAAACATTTATTTCGTCGAGAGCAGGTTGCAAGAGACATGTACTAGATGGCCGCAAGCCCATGGCTGGCGGCGACCTGATTGGCCCGCTCGATTGCCCGTACTTGCATCTTGGGGTCCGAGCTAACTAGCACGGCCTCCCACTGCTCGGGAATGGGGAGTTGTGTCAACTCCGCCGGAGGCGGATAATTTCCGCAGTTCCACAGAATGTGGTCGTATGTGGCCCTTTCAACACATTTATGGCGGTTTGGGTCGTCCTGGACAGGGCACATGAGGGCAAGCACTGCCGGATTCAGAAGGAAGCGTGTTTCAGAAGGATTCAGAAGGGAGCGGCGGACACCTGAACCTTCCCTTACGGCGCGGCTCAGGTGTCCGCCGAGATATGTGACAGATACTGCTCCATTTCCTTTCCTCAAAAACCAATTTACCAATTTATTTATCAGAAAGCTGCGACTTCTGTTTCGCTCGCTTTTGTGCCGACGAAATATACTTGAACTGCGACTTCCACTGAATTCGCGAAATTGAGTTCGCGAAAATAAGCCGTTCACAGTAGGCCCCAGCAAATACGCGAGGGTCAGTGGAAGAAGAAGTGTAACGGCAGGAGCAACCCGTCGCCACCAGCTTTCGTCCGGTCTCCTCCAGTGAATTGAACCAAGGTAGCGCTCTTTTCGTAGCCTAGAACATTACGCTAGAAGCACTAGTACTTCTAGCACCATGGCCTAGACGGGGCGCTTTAAAAGCCGTGCATAAAAGCGGGCGCCAAGGCTTCGCCCGTCACACCTCCCAGCCCCCTTTTGTACGCTGCTAGTCTAGCTACGTACAATCGGGGACAAAAGTCTCCGGACCACGTGTTCCTCTAACGAATCCGATAGCTCTGCTATTAGTCGGCGGCTGGAGACAACACTTGTGGAGGTAAAAGTTAAATTTTTGTTCTTTCATCTCCACAAGTGCGGTCTCCAGCCGCTGTCTGATTGTAGAGCTGTAAGCTTCGTTTGAGGAACACGTGGTCCGGAGACTTTTGTCCCTGACTGTACCTGCCTCTTTGCGCCGCCATAGCTATGTGAGGAGCGTAGGGAGGCAACGCTTAGTGCTGCTGTCTGAAACTATTTTGCCCCGTCCCGCTTACAGCTTTGGCTTGACTCTGCATGCTCAAGCTTTAGAATCGATGTGTTGCTTGCATAACGTGTGCGGGCGCCACAAAATTGCTGACCTCGACTAAAGATTGTAGAGGAAAACATTCGGTCAGTACACGATCCGGTTGCTTTCACTCAATGAGTCAACGCAGATAGTTGATGAAACCAGCGAAATCTTGGGTTTTGGGGAATATCCTACAATCCTGCAGTAAAAAGTTTGCTTTTTCCTATTCCCTCTTTCCTCCCTGGCAAAGACAATCAGGCCAGAGTCGACCAGGGTGCCGTTTTAGAGGCAAAAAAATTAGATGTTTTATATTGTCTTTTAAAGGTAGTCACCGTTTCTTGCACTGTTTAACCCTACTTTCTGATCATCTCTCAAAGTATATTTAAAAGGCAGACTGCGACTGCGGTGATAGCGGCTCTGCCATCGGCAGGGCTGCTACAGGGAAAAACAAATTCTGGCATATGTGATACATACCGTCAGTCTTACTCCAATTTTAAAAATTTATTTTAAATCCTCTTAGTGCTCTCAATTGTAGTTTTAATCAATCGTATGCACCTCATTTAATGTCACTATTATTACCGCTACATCCTGCCATGTTATCGCGTCTGTGCAGTCTGTTATGTCAGAGTTTGCTGGCGCCGAGGTTTGTCTAGACAAGGAGTTTTTGCCTGCTGAAAAAGAAAGTCGGCAGCGACACTTGAGACTGCTTACGCGTGAGAAGACGTAAGCCCGCCCGCTCACTTCGTGAACGCAGTCGCTGCGCGCTGCTACGTGATGTAACCCGCTGCCATGCAGCTGGCAATTCTACCTCTGCATGGCGTTACGTAGCCGCCGCTGCGACGCCACCGCACCTCTTCTGATCTGCGCGTTACTTCGAAGGAGTCGCCATCCTACCGCGGCCCGCGCCCCCTGCGCCACTATCTGTGGCGACAGGTTGCGTTCGGATGAGCCGACCGTCTGCATGAGGTCATTCTCAAATTTACATTCATAGATCCCTGTGAGTCCTCATCGGTTAAGCGGTGCACCACTGCCCTGGGGTGGCAGGTGCTCCCAGCGGTGGGATTTGTGCGATCCAGGATGCTCCTCCATGGCGACCTCGCGCGACCAATTAATTTAACTGCCACCTGCCAGGTTGCATGAGGACGATATCTTTTGTCGGTACTTATCACACACAGAGTAACAGGCGTCGATCTCTATTCTTCCCTCCCTCCCTCTCCTTCCCTCCACTCACTCACTCACTCACACACTCACTCACTCACTCACTCACTCACTCACTCACTCACTCACTCACTCACTCACTCACTCACTCACTCACTCACTCACTCACTCACTCACTCACTCACTCACACACACACACACACACACACACACACACACACACACACACACACACACACACACACACACACACACACACACACACACACACACACACACACACACACACACACACACACACACACACACACACACACACACACACACACACACACACACACACACACACACACACACACACACACACACACACACACACACACACACACACACACACACACACACACACACACACACACACACACACACACACACACACACACACACACACACACACACACACACACACACACACACACACACACACACACACACACACACACACACACACACACACACACACACACACACACACACACACACACACACACACACACACACACACACACACACACACACACACACACACACACACACACACACACACACACACACACACACACACACACACACACACACACACACACACACACACACACACACACACACACACACACACACACACACACACACACACACACACACACACACACACACACACACACACACACACACACACACACACACACACACACACACACACACACACACACACACACACACACACACACACACACACACACACACACACACACACACACACACACACACACACACACACACACACACACACACACACACACACACACACACACACACACACACACACACACACACACACACACACACACACACACACACACACACACACACACACACACACACACACACACACACACACACACACACACACACACACACACACACACACACACACACACACACACACACACACACACACACACACACACACACACACACACACACACACACACACACACACACACACACACACACACACACACACACACACACACACACACACACACACACACACACACACACACACACACACACACACACACACACACACACACACACACACACACACACACACACACACACACACACACACACACACACACACACACACACACACACACACACACACACACACACACACACACACACACACACACACACACACACACACACACACACACACACACACACACACACACACACACACACACACACACACACACACACACACACACACACACACACACACACACACACACACACACACACACACACACACACACACACACACACACACACACACACACACACACACACACACACACACACACACACACACACACACACACACACACACACACACACACACACACACGGGCGTCCGGAGGGGGGGCAAGGGGGGGCGGCTGCACCCCCCTGGAAAATCACTCACTCGAACCGTGAGTGATGGCCGCACGCCAGGGGCGGTGGTGCGCTCAGCCAAAAGGGTAAAAGCAGCCCCGCTTCGACGCTTGGTCACATCTGCGAAATGCCGCGTCCGGGCGCGCGTCGTTCCGCCGTTTTCAAACCACGCCACCGCCAGCTCTGCTGAAGGACGACCTGTTGCAGACATGCAGCGGCACCGGCGAGCATGTGTTTCGAGATGGGTGTCTGTTTCTTTGATCTCTAGAGAGATAGCGACACGGAGGCAGACAGTGCACAGGGCACAGGTCGCTCGCTATAATCATGATACGTTCGTACGCCGGCCACCGATGAATTCTTGAGGGGGGAAGGACAAATCAGCCGTGTCCACCCCCGCTTTGTCGGGCTGCTCAGGGGCAAGCGGGCGACGAGTTGGCGCCGCCGCCGCTAGCTGTCTCCTCCGATCCACGGGAGAGCTCAGTGCGGTAGAAGCGCCGCTTTCAGAACCTTCGGCAAAGGGGATTAGCTGCTTTTCACGGCGACGCAGTCTCCAGAGGCGCCCCCACACCAGCGCTCCTTGCGTCTTCTCCGAAAACCAGCGCCTTTGGTCAACGCAGCCCGATGGCGCCTGCCTGGCTCGCCTGTCACCTCTGGCTGGGCCTCAAATCACAACAGCGCCCATGTACTGTGCGTGTCAGTGCATGGTAAAGAGACCCAGGTGGTCGACATTATCCGAAACTCTGTACTGAACCCCATAAAAGCACAAAAACAAATTTTCCGACCGAATTAGTTGCGGGTGTCCCTTCCCCTCGGAAGTCGCGCGGCGTTCCTTACACCCCAAAAGTGCGCATTCGTGGATATTGTGGCAAGTAAGCCCTTGCACGTGTGCGCGCCTCTGTGTCTGTGCTTCGGTGTTTTTAGTGGCGGGTTGTCAACGAAGGTGAGAACAACCAAGACAGCGGACGAGAAAACGACGAGCGGCGAGCAGTGTGTGTGCTGTTGCTCGACTGTGCGGATGCGCGAGCAAGATGGAGCGAGGTGTATGAAGCTGCGAGCGTGCATTTATCTTGTAAATAAGTTTTCGTTGTATATATAGTCATCTTTTGTTTTCAACGTACTCGTTCAACCATTTTTCCAATCAATATATATGATGACTGTGCACTGAGAGCGTGTAATGAAGCACAGAAATGAATTTATCACCCGTGTAACTACGCAATTCGCCCAGAAAAATCCGAGGCGCCTACAGTTGCTGTTCAAGGAAGACTGACTGAGTGACTGTAGTTGCGTGTTTGTGAACATATTGCGCTGTGTGCTGGTCGTCAATTCGGGTGAGTCGAGAACCCGTATGCAGTAAGACTGAGCACTTCGAGTATTGATAGTATCTTTTTGCATTTTTATTAATTTTAATTGTTTCTTTGTTGATAAACTCCAATGTATCTCTACAATCCACGCTTTAATTTGCTGCTTGTAATTTTCTTTCATGTGTGTATTTTACTTATTTTTTATTTATATATAAATAAATAAATTTACTCCGCAAATAGAGCCTTTTCGCTACGAATATACCCCCCCCCCCCCCTCCGGCGCCAACAACCAATGGGCCCCCCCCCCCTGCAAAAAATTCTGCGGACGCCCTTGCACACACACACAAGGCTCACATCTTAATAAAGACCGCTCTGGGCACATTCCGTACATAAATGACGTCCCTCCCATGTTCTGCTGCTGCTACCGCTGTAGCTGAGTGTGCAGTTGCCGAACTCCGCCATGACCGAGCCGCTGCGGAAGAGTGCCTCGCGCAGGAGTTCCCTGTCGCAAGGGTCGCCGCACCGGGTCCCTCGGCAACAGCGGTCGATCTCACTGAGGGATGCCCCCCGCGGCCCAGAAGCGGCCGCCAGAATGCTACTGGCTACCTCACGCTCCAAGGAACGGCGTCGGTCTTTGCAAGGTGTCAGTGGCGAGCGTCATGACGAGCCTGAGGAGACAGACGTCGGCCAGAAGCCGGTGAGGTTGCAGAGGCGTGCTTGAACGCAGCGCTTATACTTCGGCGTTTCCATCTAGCTGGTCTGTGCAGGCTCCTATTAGTTATAAGAAGAGACTAAGTAAGATCAGCAGCAGCCAGGGGATTTTGGGCGAAATTGTCAGTTGCTCCTAATCAGTCCAAGTTGGTGCTGTTTTCAGCGTTCTATGACGAAATTCCCCAGCTGGTCCCGGTCGAGAATCGACACGGACCAACTGGCGATTTCACCGTGTAAACCACTCCGCAAATGCTAGTTGTTCCCAGCTGGTTCCCAGTGGGTCCGAATTGGCTGGTGGTAGTACAAGCCTGGAACTGGGACCGACAAGAAATTAAGCCATAAACAATTTTGACGACACCAACAACCTGCTCTTGGTTGGTTTAATTTGGAACCAACTCAGAGAACGTGAGAATTTCGTCGTTAGCCTCTTTGAACTGCTCGCCTAAGCTATATTCATGCGGGATGCCTTTAGCAACAGGTTCATGGACACGAGGTACAAAATCGCCCAGAATCCTTCGCCTTTGCCTAGGCTGACTAGCTGTCTGCCTGGATGTTTGCCGAGTCGCCCCTGGAGCAGTCTTGTACACTTCGCAAAAAATGAGGAACCCATTTGCACTTACAGTTACTTTACCTGAAATCTAACTTATTTCAGTGATAAATTACAGCCCCTGAAAAGTAGGTGAAAATTACAGAGACGTAATCGACTACTATTACGCCAATTTTCACTTATCATTTGACAGTATAGGAAAAATATACGCGAACGAAAATGAGCTGGAGTGGCTTTCTTGATCTGTACACTTTTGTACAATTTAATAGCGACACTCAAGAGAATCTCGATCAACCCGTCAGAAGGAAGGGCATTGCTTTGACGTAGAAGACATTGCACACCATCCTGTGCATTACGCGTAGCGCCGCGTTTCGCTGTTAGCGCTCGGAGGGGACAAAGAGTAAGCTCGTGGACTGCGTGGACTACGCGTCCACAGTCATGGACTGAGAAGCGCGGAAAACGGGGCGATTGAAATGCAGGCCGTTGAGTCTTCATGTGCGGATCTCCTCGTGAGCGCGGCTTCTCCACAGCTTGACCTGTGTTGCTCTAGAGAATTCCGTGCTACACCAGTGTTTGCCACCGAGTTCAGGCTGTCGAAGTTATGCCACTCGTTACAATTTCTTTTGGAGAAATGATAGATTACCAGCAGTCGGTTACTGAACAAAATAATAGGATTACGGAGAACGTTACACCTTGGAAAAGGTAAACAGTATATTACAGAATTCGAAGAAAATATAACTTATTACTGGTAATCATTTGTAACTTTTGGAGTAATCATTAGAACTTAATTCCTGGCATAACGTGGTCCCTTCCATTAAACTAATTTTAACCGCTATCGGTGCCACATGATGTCCTATTTGTGAAGTGTTCATTGTCCACCGCTTCAATTTATTAGTTACTGCCTGTCACATTGTTCGCGCAATGTATTCAAGCATGTTAGATGTAATCTTTTTGTGCTTGTTTGTTGTACATTGACGTTTTTACACAAATTGTTAACCCCACTCCTGCAGTAGCCCCAATTGGTGCTGCAGTGTGTAAAATAAAATAAAATAAATTTGCAATGCTTTACTTGCAAGTCTGCCCTAGTCCTCGGCAACTGCAGCGTGGGCTGAAATAGCGGCATTTAATGCGGTCCCTGCTGTAGATGTTTATTAAATGTGGCACATCAGTACTACTGTGCCACAGAAATCTAGCTAAGTTCGAAATATTAAAAGAAATTCTTCATGTGACATGAATTAAGGAAGTAATCAGTTGTCAGCATCCACTTAGCGCAACTATACCGCTACAAAGGAAAAGGGCGTAGCTTTTTCACAATTTCCGCAGGTCAGGAAACATTTGTTCGTGTCATGCTCACCAATGGATGATGTTCAAATTGCGAAGATCACGTTAAAGGTGTGCAGCCTTTCTTTGTATCAGCACAGCTGTGCTGATAGAATACTAGAGCACTTACAATCTTTAGAAAAATCCTGTTTATATCTGAAATATTGTTTTTTAACGTATTTATTTCTGCGTCTGTGAAGAGTAAGTACCGGACACGTATTTTAAGGCGATAGCGTTAAGGGCCTTATTCAGCGCAGTATTCGGCGCTGCAGTTAGCGTGTGTAGAAAATCCGAATTGATCGGGAGGACCGTGACATCACTACCATATGAGTTCGCGCTGGTAATTTAAACACCCTGCAACGATTACACAGTACAACAGTGATGACATCACTACACAATTCCTCCTTGGTTGACAAAGCCATGACGTCATTCCATCACCATTACTTAGGGCTTCTGAAGAAAAAAAAGTTCGGCAGAGACACTTAAGACTGCTTACGCGAAAACATTACTGTCCCTGGGTGGATTGACAATCCTCAACCACGCATTAAAGGAAGGGGTAGAGAGTCTGGGAAGGCATACTTTTGACGGTGTATATGTCGCCCGTTCGAATCCCTATCGCAGGCTAGCTTCCAACTTGACTAGCACATGTAAGCTATGTGCAATAAGAAATCGGATGACACCACCTGGAACGCTGTACGACAAAGGGTCGCGTCACAGTTTTGGTAGGGATGTAAACGGGAAAGCTGGCACCACATGGCGGTCGGGCTACGGAGAACGACATGTATAGGATTGACTGAAGTGGCAGTGCTCTTCTTGCTGTGTGCGTCATGTGACCGCTTGATGACGACACCTTACTTTTTTTGCATAACTGGGATTCTTTGTACCATCTGTGAGCACACACATTAACACACGACGCCGGCATTTCGCGTAATGGCACTAGTAAGGCTTTCCCATCGAAAAGCAAATACTCTGAAAAGAAAAATGCTCTTGCCGGGACTAGAACCGCTGCATCTTAGGTCGTGAGCCGGGCGCGTTACTCATCGAACATTGAGGAACGTCCAGTCATTGCTATAGCTTAGGGGCTTTATGCGATCACCTCATACCGCTTATAGCTAGCAACGCTATCCCATTGCACTCTTAAGGATTCTTAGTACCCCAGAATTTTTCGAAGCTGTAATAGTACCGAATTTTGTGAAAACCTTTAATTTGCTTTCGTAGTTATCCGTGCTGAAGCACTGTTTGTAGTGTTGTTCTTTGCATGCTGGACGTCAAAATCAATTCAAACATCGATTCTGGTGTCTTGAATCAAAGTATCAAACAGCTATATTCAAGTGCATCTTGTTGTCTCTTTTCATTATCTTTACTCTGCTGAAAATCACATCCGACGCACCCGTTTCAAGATGTCGGATTACGCTTTACACAATAGTTTCCAGCTACAAATCTGAGCTCTGAATAAAGTTCTTTGACGTACGATATTATGTACACAGTGATCACCATCTATCAATATGACTTTTTATTACGTACAGACGCCTGCGGAAGAAAAGCCAACACCTGATACAAGCGACGGAGGAGTGCGGCGGACTGAGGCCACCACGTCTCTACATCGGTCAGCTCAGCGCAGTCCAGGCAAGACCTGCCTTCTGCACACCTCCTTCACGTCCCTGGTCGCCGCGACCTTGGCAGCTCTCTTCATCGGCCTTATCACATTTAGCAACGCTCGAAATGACTACTACAACAAGCGGCGCATGCAAGCACAGGCAGCCGCCGTCTCAGCCCAAGCCACCCGCTGCCGCAATGAGGCCTGCCGCCGGATCGGGGAGCTGCTCAAGGATGCCATAGACAGTCGAGTGCAACCCTGCGATGACTTCCACGCGTACGTGTGCGGCTCATGGTCCCGAACGCACCCGGGACAGACCATCGCTCAGGCCATCGCGTCGACTTTCCTTGCGAATGTCACCCGACGTGCCAAAGACATCCACGTACGTTTTCCGAACGCGTCCGCGCACCAGACGGCTGTACAGAAGGCTGCAAGACACTTCGTCGCTTGTGACAACATCGTCGCGGCTTCGGAAGACCAGTCTGCAGACGTCAGACAGGTTCTAAGGAAAGGCGGCATCACATGGCCGAGCCGTGCTCCTGGGAAATCTGCACCGCATGTCCTAAACGCCATGTTTTACATGTCTCATGTCATCAAGATTCCTGTGCTTCTAGACGTCTCCATGGAGCACGGCACCAAGCCGCACGTAGTGATCCGGAGACCGGAAAGCGCAACCATACTGTTGGAGGACGTGAAACGGCGCGTGAAGTTCACGGCGTTGGGAAAGTACGAGCGGTACTTCCGTATCGTTTATAACAACTTCTCTAGGAGCGACGATTCCACAAACGCCGAAGAACGGTTCAGAAACATAGTCCGCCTTGAGCACGCGTTGATATCATTCCTCAGATCTCCAGAACGTAGTAAGCAGTACGAAAATAACGATACCTGGCTTACAAATACAGCCAACGTCCACCACCTCTCACGGGCTATCTCGAAAGAGCGCTGGCTCAACGCGTTCCACGTTTTCATGACCATACCCGAAAAGCGCAGCGTTGAAGTCGTCGTACATGACGGCGTTTACATGCAGAGGCTATTTTCGGTCCACGAAAAGCTTGGCGAAGCCGACTTTGCAGAGCTTTACTCTTGGCTGTGCGTTCAAGCCCTCGTCCCATTCACAAGCGGACGCATCTTAGCTGCTAGGGACGTGGGATCGCTTGTCTCTGCGCTAGAAACACACCGGTTGCTCTGCTTCACTACCACCGACAATGTCTTCCACTATGCGCTAGAGCACCCTTACATCAGCGACGTCGCCAATACAGAGGTACAAGAGGATGTGGCCAAGCTTATAAAACAGATAAGCCAATCTTTTGTCCAGGTTCTTCAGCAAACAGGATCACAGGCACTGGCTAATAAATGTGCCGCCTATTCCGAAGATAGTTTGGCGGATGTGCACGCGGAGCTCTTCAGGCGGTCGACTCCTAACTACTTCGAAGACGTTTACGCACATTACCCCGACATGACGCTGAGTGCCATGACGAACTGGCTGCGCATGGCAGAATTTATTCCCACTTCCGTGCTGAGTGGCGGCTGGTTAGGCAGCGCGGGAAACACCATGGAAGCGAACTACATGCGCGCATGGAGTAAACCCATGGAAGCAAGTTACCTGGATGTCCCATGGTACTCACTGCGTGTTCCCAGCGCTATCAAGTTCGCTGGAATTGGGTCCCGCCTTTTTAAAAAGCTGCTCTTAACTAAGCGGGCCTGCCGCAATGCTGTTGTTGAGCTGTCCGATGACACCCTTGACTGCCTTGCAAGTACGCGCAAGGACCAGATCCAAAACTTTGAGGCGATCAAGGCGGACATTTGGGATGCCATGCTTTCGTGGAGCGTGCTCTGGGCTTCGTTCAGAGCTTTCCCGGAGTCGAAGGACAACGTGACGGTGCTCGAGTACTTTCCTCGTCTTTCTCAGTCAGCGCTGTTCTTCATTGTGGGCTGCCTGCTGACTTGTGGAGAGGCGAGAGACGTGGCCGAGGCTCAGTGCAACCTACCTCTCAGACACGACCCAAATTTCGCCGCAGTGTTTTCCTGCATTCAGGACTCCCCTATGCATCCCAGAAGTCAGTGCCCGCGCTTTTTTGCGGGTCGAGAGAAAGCCGTAATATAACATTACCTGAGTGCGCATTTGCGGTAGTAATTAAAAGTAATGTTTGAGTCACGTAAAGACGTCCAGTTTAGTGTAATGGATTTTCGCAGAATAACTTTTTTGCGGGCTAGTTGGTTCGTTTCATTGAAAGGTAGGAGTGCCTGAATAAGACAAGGACAGGAGACATAGAAACAAAAACGACACCACTAGCGCAGACTTGCAACTGTTTCATGCGCAGTCCTACCTTTTAATGAAACTTTTCGTAGTATCTTGGAACGAGAGCAGGTTACACATGATCATAGATAAGAGTAATTTGCAACGGCAGAAAATGCGTTTGAACGAGCACCAGACTTTTTTTTACCATTTGGTTTCATTACCATAACTAGCATCATCGCAGTATTCACTTACGATTTATATTCATTGCAAACCCAGCTCTCTTCCTCGTTAATATTTTGGCTATAGGTATAAGCCCCTGCAGTCTACGTTCACCAATTCTCTACTGTCGCAATTTCATTCACAATCACTTCTTTCTTTAATACAGCTTAGCAACCTGCAGACTGACGCTATCGTCTGCTCTGACTTCACCTTCCTAAGCAGTACAAAGAATTTGCTTGCCAGTGTGTTAAATGGGCTGCTAAACGTGTTTTCGGGCAATTTGCCTAACCTTAATGCAGTATTCAAAGATGCCAAAACGAAAAGGCGGCTGTTGGGATTTATTCCGAAGCAGCAGATTGGATTTATTCATTATAACCCCAGATTACACCCTTAAATCCGTTGCTGTTTTTTTTTGTAATTAAAGGTTCGTTGGGATCTTCTGTACCAGAAGTACACCGTAAGGTACGGAGGTGGTGGTGAAAACATTTATTTGGAAGGAACAGGAGGTATGTTTGGATCAGCCCGTAAGGGACCGATCCTTACAAGAACTAGGTGGAGGTCCCTAGTTTGATATGCCAATTTCTAATGGATCGACAATCCTACATTCGAATACAAGATACTCGGCACGCGGGGAACCCTCCAAGGCGCGGCACTTTCCCCGCTGCTCTTCAATCTGGCCATGACGCACCTACCGGCCCCTGCAGCTCAATGGTGCCGCCGGCGTGCAGCACGCCCTGTACGCCGATGACATCACTCTGAGCCACGCAGGGCAGCACAGGGGACATTGAAACCAGCCTGCAAACAGCGGCGACGATAGTAGACCGCTAAGCCCACCGCTGCGGTCTTCAATGTTCCCCTCAAAAATCGGAATTTGTGCACCTCCGCCCCTCACAAAAGTGCACAACTAAAATATCTTTCTCTTGAAAGTGTTCCCATACGCGAAAGTGATGAGATACGGGTACTCGGACTCTACATCCACAAACCCAGACGGCCAGACACTACATAGGCCAAACTCCGTAAGGTGGGGGACCAGGTGGGCTGCGTGATCCGCCGGGTTTCCAACAAACGCGGGGGGTTACGAAGTAAGGATGCCTTGCGGCTGGCAAACACCTTTGTATCCAGTCGAATTTTCTACTCGACTCCTTATCTCCACCTACGGAAACAAGATTAGGATGCGCTTACGGTCATCCTTCGCAAAAATAATTAAGCGTGCCCTTGACCTTCCCATCACTACTTCAAACAGCCGGCTTATGGCTCTTGTGGTGGGGAATAGTTTCCGGAGCTCCGGGAGGGGCACCTTACAAACCAGTACACGCGCTTGTCACTAACGGAGTCGGGTCGCCGCCTTCGTTCTCGACTTCATATCCAACATACCACTCCCATGGAAGACAGGTTTCACATCCCAGAACTGTGGAGACGTGCCCTCCACGTGCGACCTCTTCCAGCCAACATGTCACACGAAGACCATAATGGTTGGCGCCTGGCACGAGCGGAAGCCCTAGCCCGGCATTATGGCAACAAATCAGGTGTATACGACGTGGACGCCTTCGGTCCTCACCATGGGGGATGTACACAGTCGCGGTAGTTCACAACAGCAACACAGTTAACGGTCTCACCTTCTGAGCCCGCAGTGCAACACAAGCAGAAGAGGTCGTGATTGCTCTCGCGGCCTCACATTACGATTCAAAATACACAATCACCGACTCGCCAGGGGCCTGTCTGAGTGTCGAACAAGGCTGCACTCCCTTCCTAGCCTATCGAATCTATCAAAATTGCATACGGGATACGGACCCCGCACACCGTTACCATATAAGGGCCCCTGCTCATCAGGGGTTGGCAGGAAACGAGGCAGCAGACGCAGCCGCCCGCGCGCTCTCTCACCGGGCTGTTTTCTCCTCCCCACCCGATCAGGAGCCCGATCCTAATCCGATCTATACCTTCAATATAACCTAGTATCAAGATGGTCATCGCATTTACCCTCACCCATGTAAAGGCCTGAAGAGGGCGGATAAGCGGCACCTTCTCCGCCTTTTCACCAATACACTGCTGTGCCCGGCAGCACTAAAACACTTTGACCCCTCCTTTAACGGCAGCTGCCCGCACTGTAGTGCGGAGTCTTCTGACACCTATCACATGGTGTGGGCCTGCCCCTCCAATCCGGCTATTCCCCCCATCCCGAACCCAACCCGGGGGACTGGGAGGCGACCCTGATCGGCTGCTACTACTTACAGGCCCAACAAGCCTAAGTCTGGCGCGCTTGTGCCTATGTATCGGAATGCGACGACTTGCAACAACAGGACTTGAGGGGAAGTGCGCTGAAGTTCTACGTACACGAACTCATATTTGCAGCAGTTTGAGCAGCGAGCACTACAACATGTAACTGGTTATAGGGAATATCTCGTCCCTCCTTGGCATACCCAAAGATGCAGAGCGTCTAAACCCAGCTCAGAAGACTTTTCCATGCTGCTCCGGGGCCCGTTTTCAAATGTCTAGTAAATGTAACTTGTAAACTTTTTTTTTTTTTTTGAGGGAAGAAATGGTACAGGATCTGTCTCACATTCATCGGCGGACACCTGAACCGTCTCATAAGGGAAGGGAGGAAAGTGGGATTGAAAGAAGAGAGAGATAGGTGCCGCAGTGGAGGTCTCCGGAATAATTTAGACCACCTGGGGACCTTTAACGTGCACTGACATCGCACAGCACACGGGCGCCTCTTGCGCTCCGCCTCCATCGAAACGCGGCCGCCGCAGTCGGGTTCGCACCCGGGTACTCCGGCTCGGTAGACGTTAACCACTGAGCCACCGCGGCGGGTAAATGTCTAGTAGCCCCACTCACATTCTGTATCACACAATCACGGTAAACTCTCCACATGATCGGTTCTCAAACCGCATTGCACGTCCTCTCTGAAAGTTCGTGAACTTTCTTTTAGAAGTGATGTCTTCCGTTATTCTTTTTTTGCACGTACCATTAGAGACTGAAATGCTTTGCCACCGCTTGTTGTTTCAGTGCTAGCAAATGATGCTTTTTACCACGTCTTGCGCATGTGATTTCGATAGGATGGGACAACTTTATTTAGCTCTAGCACAAGTGCTTTTATGCGGTCAGATGAGTCCATCCGCAACGGTCGGTTTCCCCTATTATAGGGCTCCGCTGGATGCTGCCGTCAGCTGAGCTCGCCGTATCAGACCGATCTGGTCATCGCGGCAGTCGCTGGAGAGCAGACCCTCCCATTGCTCCACACCTGGGTTTTGTATAACTGGAACGACGTCGACTTTTTGACATGCCCATGTTATGTGATACAGTGTAGGTTTTTCATGGCACCACGGAAAATTGTGTGTGATTTCGATGTGATTTCTTGTTACGAAGATGTCCCCCCCCCCCCTGCTGTAATACGTAAACAGGCGATTCAGGTAATAAATAAATAAATAAATAAATAAATAAATAAATAAATAAATAAATAAATAAATAAATAAATAAATAAATAAATAAATAAATAAATAAATAAATAAAGATTCAAAACCTTCCCCGTAAACTACATGGTGCAAATTTAACATTTAACTGCATTCAAAAATCCGACTTTAAGAGAAGGGGCCACGACATGATTGGCCCAGCGGGTTACGTGCCACGACCAACTACTTCCAGCGTGTTACAAAGCCTCTGCACTACGAAGGAAAAAAAGAAAAGAAATTAAAATATCGAATCACATCCAAGGTGCGTCCGTTTCCCAGATAACTGTGACCTTGGCATCTCCCTTAATTACGGCAGTTATCAGACTCAAATGAGCCGCCGTGAACAACCGCAAGCACTGCATCGCTTCCACGTGTGAGCCCTTTTTCCGAAGGCCGCTGATCTAGCTAAGCCTCTCCCTGAATCCGGTTAGTTGAATTGAAACAGACCGTTACTTTCTTCGATCAAGTGGCTGCGTCGGTTCTGCACAGCGGAATTTCCCTATAAGAGTCCGTTTCCCGAGAAATGTTGATGTTCAGTGTTTCCCACCCAACCGCACCATCACCGAAAATTCACGAATGATCGAATATGTCGAATTTAGAAAAAAAAAACGAATGGTGCTAACGACGCCACGCTCATCCACAGATTCCTTAGACTGTAGTTCTACCACTGAGCAGTAGTTCACAGTAGAGTGAGCGTCCCAAATTTTTCGCTATGCTTCGTCCGCGGTCGCACGCATGGAAGCGTTTTTAACGTGTGCGACTCGCCTTCTGCGGGGAAAAATCTGCAAGCGTTCTGGAAGCACTGTGAAGCGTCACATGGGTTCCCTAACGCACACGCCTCGCAAAACGTCCGATGTCCAGCAAAAAGTGCCCTGAAGAGGCGTAGGAGCTCTACGGCTCTGCATCCGAAGACAATCCGGGAGCATTGTCGGCGACCTTATCACCGGTATATCGGTGGAACATTCTTTACTAGAAAATTCCGCGAGTGCCTCCTGTTTTAGTGCACTTTTAAATCAAAAGTTATGCAATGTATGGCAAGTGTTTGAGGGAAGTCTGCAGTCGCAAACAATTCACAGAACTCTGCGAAGTGAACAACCACTCTGTTGAATACGAGACAACGAAGTGCATACAACTGTCCTGTCGATGATTTCGTTGTGTTCACTTCAGCGATGCATTTAGGGATGTTTGAAGTTGCGGCTTTTACCAAGAAATGACTAGAAATGCCCGTACAAACAAAAAAAAATCTCTCGACTAGTTCTTAAAAAGAATTGGCACGCATGACCTCGTCCTAATTCGAAAGAAGGCCCCTGAATCTTTTTTCCGAAATCGCCGTATGGAGAGCAAACGGAAAAAATAATCACGAAATAATTCTTAACACAGTAGCAAGACGCTAGGGATGTTATTTATACCCACTGTGCAAAGCAGCTTGATGCAGAACGTGGCAAGCGATAATGGTAACCTAATTTATTTATTTCAACCTCAGGGTACATAGTACATTATAGAGAGGAGGGGCAGAACACAAAATAACACAATAAAACAGGCAAATCATACAAAAAGTTGAATATTACAAAATAGCAAACGCAAATAACGAAAACATTTAAACGAAGATTGAAAGGCAAGCACGAAAAATAATGGATACAAATAATAATGGTCCCAGAAATGTTGCATAGTAGCGCAAGTAGAAATAGGAATATAATAATACAATGCACAACGAATTATGAGCAGCATTTGTTCAAATCTGGAAATGTGCTACTGTAGCGGTGTCAACACAGAAAAACACCAGTAACATAGCAACGAATATTCACCCTAACCCGATGACATCTGGGTACGAAACAAAAAAAAAAATGTTGCAACGGAGCATTATTCATCGCTTGCTGGTGCAAGCGGTCTTCATGGCAATGGGCACTCGTAGGCGCGGTTCATTGGTTCACCTGAGGCACAGTGAAAGGCCTCCGAGAACTCGGGAACGTGCTGCACTACCATGTTGCACTGCGGCTGGCTTGCCTTGCCGCTGCCGAGACACATGTTGTAGCACGAGGCGATGAACAGCAGTTGCAGATCGGTGTATTCGCCAAACGAAGGGATGGACGGCGACAGAGAAAGGCCCCTGCTCTTGTACGCGTCAACGAGGGCACCATAGCCGCTAGCGTAAGCCGCGTAGAATCGAATGTCTTCGACGCTGCCTGCCGGTGCCATGCATTCGGTGAGAACTTGCGACACATTCACTTCGTAGTAAGAGTCAAGAAGGAGGACTCCAAGGGCGCCGGCAACCTCCAATCCTAGGCCCCCGTAGTTGATAGAGGCGGGCAGTTCTACGTCGAACAGCGGGAAGGACAGAGAGTACGGCATAAGTTGAAAATCCCTCTCCCTCCAGAGAACAACTTCGTACCATAGTTGGCAGATAGATTGTACAAATTTTGTGACAGCCTCAGTGTTCTTTACGAACACTGATTTCTGCCAGTTTTCCACAAATGACTCTGTCATGTCCGGTACCTGAGCCGCACCAAGTTCGTGTGATTGAACCTGCTCGAAGCAGCGGAACACTGTATCCAGGGAGGCCCAGTTGCCGACCACTGTCACGTTTTCCTCGTAGTGGGCCCACTTGGAAAGGCGGTCGTTAAAAGCCGCCCGGACTGCGAGCGTTATTTCTCTAGCGACGGTGGCCGCGTTTCCACGAAGAACGTCGGCGTTGTATCTCTCGAATGTCGCCTGCATTGAGAAGAACGCAGCTCTGCTGACGCAGAACGCTGTGTGATAAACGTGCGCTGTTTCGGAGTGGTGGTCGTAATAGTTCATTATCAGTGGCCTGTTCGCGTAGAGGGCGGCAACCTGAACCGTGCACCAAGAGACAAACAGATGGAAGCTGTCTTCGCCGTTCTTCTCCCAGATGCTCAGCATCGTCCGGAGGAACTCGGGGTGCGTGGTTGAAATCCGCAGCCCGTGCGGCAAGCTCAGGTTGAAAGTACCGAGGGCTTTCATCCAGCGAGCCTCTGTGAGGTCTGCGACAGGCGCGCTCGCAAACCAGTCAGCCGGATGACGTAGTCCGTCTCGCCTTTCGTGGACTGTTGAGAGCTCGTTAAGCGCCGGCCCTACCAAGGATGACATATCTTCGTAGTCTACGGAGGGCGCACCCTCAGACCTGAAGCTGCTCTTGAGGAATCTGAAGTAGGCCTCTTTCGATTCTGTCCTCTCCCTGGAAAAGTGCTTGAATAACACGAAATGCAGGGACCTTCCGGGCGACACAATCAGCTCCTGCGTTTCATCGACGAGGAAATGAAGCAGCGTGTCCCAACCGAGTTTGAGGGAGCTGTAGAGCAGCGTACGCAATGCGTCCGCTCTTACGGAAGGCTGCGGCCACACGATGCCTGCGTCGGCGAGCGCCGCCTTGACAGCAGGGAGTTCGTCTCTGCGGCCTCGTAGCACAGACTCGCAGCTGCGGTACACGGCGGCAGACCACTGCTCCTCGTTCTGCCCGACCACTCGCCACTCGATGGATTTCAGGTAGGGGTCTAGCTTAGACAGGATGCGCCCGAACTGGTCCTGCCAGACGTCCAGGAAGTGTTCCCGCTGCCAGCGATCGCAGACAAATCGCGCGAAATCTTGACAAGGGTTCACCGACTTGTTGACGGAGAATAGGAGCCTGTCGGCGTAGGCGCGGCAGGCGTGGCTTATGCACACGTTGGAGACGGGTGGTGACCGGGGCCAAGCGATTCTGAAGATCCCAATTACCGCTACGGTCAAGAGGGCAGCAAAAGCGGAAACGGCCACGATGATCTCGAGCCTGGTCACGGGCCCCACAGGGACCTGTAGAAAGAAAGAAATAGCGATAAGCAGCCACGAATTATTGCGAGGGATATCCGACACCGGGTAACACGTAAAACAAGGAATGATGGTGTATTACTGACGAAAACAAAAGGCACAACAGGTGCAGGTTGTTGAGAACGGGGCCACAATCCCACCGCTGCCGCCAGTGTTGAGAACGGGGCCACACAAGCCCACCGCTGGAACCAGTGTTAAAGATGGGGCTTCTATCCCACCGCTGGAACCAGAGTTGAAGACGGAGGCGGTCCTGGAGATGACTAACTCGTTTAGCCTCGCAGGTACCGGCTCCGAATGACGATGTCGGACTGCGTTATCGAGGAAACTGTACAACAGGGTTTATTCTACATTTTTACAGATGAGAATCGAATGCAATGCGAATCCAATGCAATCCTCCGATCACACAACAACATCCCGTTAAATACGGTTCGCGTTCCCCAGATCCCTGACTGGGGAACTTAGTTCGAATCACGTTGTCCAATCGGATGGGCCATTGATGACGCTGGCGGTACCACCCACGGCACGGGGCGGTGCTGAAGCTCTCGCTCTCTCACAGCTTGGGGGATGAGAAGGGGAAGACAGTCATCAAACACAGATGCGTCACCTTGACCACTGCCGCAAGTTTTCTGTACGTTGCCTCCGTGGGAAAGCAGAATCCCGCAGCCTCCTCGCAGGTGGTTGAACCTTCTCGAACTCCCCCGCCGTGTGGCCGAAGCACGAGACCCATTCGACACAGCGTCTTTCAATTAGCAGCCTCGCTCAGCGTGACCTTGCGTAGCATCATCCAGTCCGGTGACCCGAAGGTCGACTCGGCCAACGTATACCGGTGTTTCCGCCGTGCTGCTGTGCATCTCTGCTTTCATCGTTGCCGCTGCTGTCGCAAGCTGTCGCCGCATCTTTGCCTAACGACGACACTCGTCTGACAGTAATTTATCCCAGGTCCGTGGGAGACAGCGTCCTTCGATCGGGTCGGAGGTTCGGTGATTTGGAGTGCAACAGCCCCGGCCGTCGTCGTCTATGCTTCTGCCGCCGGCGCCAGGCCTCGTCATATCCCTTGCTTTGCGATGAGACACACCCGGCTCTCAGGACCACGTTGTCCACTCTTAACAAGGTATAGACTGAACAACAGGTGGTCACTACTACTTTCTTCTCCTTTTGTATGCGCGTGATTTCTTTTTCGAAAGCATATTTTGACTTTCTAATTAGAGAAGAGCGCGTGCTGAAGAATGTACAGAGACAGCGGTAAGTAGCTGCAGAATTGATTTCAAGGGACGGACGTATAAATGTTCACGTATAAATATAAATCATCTATATTGAACTCTTCCAACAAGTGGGAGAGCCATAAGTGGGTCTAGATGAGTCGTAATGCAGATACTAAGAATCAGATATTGTTTAGAATATGTGCCAGTCCTGCTACGAGTAAAGATGTACAGTTGTCAGGCAACAGGAGGAGTAGCGGCTGTCGGATCATAAGATCTAACGTTTCCTTAGATTTGAAATGACAGCCTCAACTGGTATAATAACAGAATCGGTAATTCAAGTGGTTAGTACGATAGCTAGCTACTCTATTGGCAAAATATCACGGAAGACAGGGTATGAAGAAACGCCTGAATATGAAAGCTTCGTACTCCAGAGATATGATAGATTTATAAGAACCGTAAAATAAGTAAACGTAAGCTAGGGCATAATGAAGAATAACGTGGCATTTAAGTAAGCAACAACTACGGAGCATGCCTGAAAGTAGCAAAATGATTAAGGGGCATGGGAAGAAACTTGAACGAGACAAGAGAAGCTATGTCATTGCAGGAAAAACCACGCGATAACCGGGACCTCAATGCTTGCCTGGTACATCAAGTGTTGTGGTACACTGGTAACCATAATGCCCAACGGGTGTTGTAGGTAATTGCAGTAAATAAATAATAAATAAATACACTAACATCACTCCTGAAGAGAACTCAGCAAATGTATTACGGAAACCGATTATCAAGAAGTACAAATAACACTAGACGCTAATGGCACCACCCAGATAAATTCCTCAACATTGACGTCACCGAAGATGTGAATATTCTTCACGAAGACGTTTTTGGAACCTGTCCTCAGGGCATATCGAACATAGTAGCTCTTTTTTTATTTTTCTGCTTCCTCTCACACACCTTCTCTTGAACGCTTCCCTCATTGCTTCTTTCTTAGCCTTACTTGCTACCAAGAAATTGAGTTTGTGACTTCAGATTTTAAGATTTAGTGGTCCCGGCATTGATAGCATCCACGGAAAAATTAATTCGCCGGAGATGACCTGCTCCTGTTCGCAGCCACATCTTAAATCTTGTTTAAAAATCTGGCATGTTCATCGTCGACTGCTAAAAATATTTCAAGAAAAATTACAGGATTATCACAGATCTGACGCGACAATAGTGCGGAAGCAGTTGAATTTACTCTCAAAGATTACTTTTACTGCGCTGAAAACTTTTATTCTAAGGCGCTGAAAGCTTTTATTCTAAAGCTTTTATTTATAACACGACAGAATTATTCTCGAGGGTGAAGGTGGGCGTAGGTGAGTTGAAGAGTGAAAGGGGGGGGGGGGGGGGGGCTGTCGTGCTTTTGTCGTGACCGTCAATAAACTCCGCAGTTTTAGTTAGCAGTTAATGCGCCGTTTATTTCCATCGCTTATCTTCCCTTGCCATTACATTCCCCTGGCCGCGTCCAGTTGTCGCCCGGGTGTTCATTCGATGATCCACTCTGCTTTCTTCCTGTCTCTTCTCGCCATTTCCTTTTCCATATTTTGCTGTGTTGTCCTCAATTTAAATTTCAACTTTTCACCTGTGTACCTCCGCACATTGACCTTAAAACCGTTGCAGAAGGCCTATATCTAGCGGCCGTAGGAGCACAGGCTGAAGTCATCAGGCCTGAAAAGATCGCTGTTACCACATACATTACTAAGGCATGCGTTTGCTGCGCATAGAGTGGAAGGTTTACAAGAAGTGTTATCATAATGGCTGCCACCACGGCTAGCAATTAGACTTCCGCTGCTTGGCGCTAGACACTCACCAAGTAAGTGCCGCCAGAGCGCTTGTAGGCCGTAGGGTTGCTAGGGTTGCTAGGGTTGCCCGTCACCATGGGAGAGTGGACGCTGGCTTCTGGAAAGGGGCTTCCGGGGCTCGTACTGAGGCTCGTTGGAAAGGATGGGCGGAAACCATCGGCGCCTCCCGCATTCGCCGCAGTCTGACCGGCTGTATTTGTGGCCGCCACTGCTGACGTCCGCATGACATCAGTTCCTGTTGGACAGACGCCGAGGCGACAAAAATCTGCGGCATTTGCTGACGGAAGGCCGTCCACTCACATGCATCCGAATCATTGCAATATTGAGTATTGTAACCGCGTTCCGGCAAGGTAAAGATGCGTTCATGAGATGTGAAAAACCGCAAGCGAAGGCAGTTAAAGGAGTCATGTCGTATTAGGGGGCATTATCTTGGTCACGTGACTCGTGATGTCGCGGGTCTTACATCACGCACATATGTAAACACACACATGTATACAATTCCAGAAGGCAGCCGCAAATGCCCCTTAAATGAGTCCCTGCAGCCACTGGCGTCGAGCCAGTGTCATGACGTTGTGGTTCATCCCATTTCCCGGAGGCATTTCAAGTGACCCTGGATTTCGCGCTATCCTCCCGGACAGCTTATTACAACAATGCAACAGAGGCTATAGACAGGAAGGGGAAGCAGACGGTCCTTTGTCCCCCTACCGTGGGGTGGGGCTACTCAGGCGTAGCAACCCGGCATCATCGCCAGCTTCCCCACTTCCACCCTCCGCACCCAGAGCCCGAACAACTAACACCCCACACCCCACGGCACGGGGACAAAAGAGCGCCTCTTTCCTTTTCTTGCCTAGCCTGATCTGCATTCCAACCGCTTCGTCATGGATACCAGTCGACGCCATTGGCTAGAGGACGTCCTTTCAGGGGCATTCGCCTCTGCCTTTTTGAGTTGTAACCGACTTAGAGGGCTCGAACAAAGAACTGCGGAGTACACTGGCGTCATTTAAGCGTGACTTTATGGCTCAAAACATCTCACCAGACATGCACATTCGCACGGATCATTGCTTATTTCTCGTGACTGAAAAGACTATATCGAGCCCCGGAAGACATAACGAATGTCACATAAGCACTACAGAGCGTGCCGTTCTAGTGCGCTATCAGTGTGTGTGGAAGACTGCACAAGTCTTCAAGGTGGAAGAGCACACAAGACTTCAACAGCTGGCCTTGCAAAAAGGGAAAACAGCTATGCCGTGTCACCTCCTTCTCTTAATCAGGCGGCACCATCTGTGCTCAGGGACCCCATTCTCAGCCTCACGGAGCCTATCGCTAAGATTCACATGGGGTTCCAGCATGTGAATGTGAGGAATGCTTGATCGCTGCGTCCTACTCCCTAAGCCACAAAATAGGAAAGATAGAACTTTTTGAAAAACCCCTTTAGTCATCGTGAGGAACGATTTGTCCGAGGAGGGACAAAACCAAGTCCTTTTGCAAGTAATATTCTAGGAAGCAGCAGTTGCCCTTTTTGAGGCCAATAGGTGTTGTTGCGGCAGTCAGGAAAGGACTAACCACTGCAGCCCTTTCTGTCCCTTCTGGCACAGCTGTACGATGCTATGCACCCGTAATGTCTTATGCCCTCGAGCGTATTGCAAGCTTGCAAGAAGGCTAGCATTATCTTCATCTATCAGAAATGGAACCAGCTTACTATTTGTTGCCTACAAGGTATTTACAAAGGTAATCGTTAATACAGTCAGGACAACCTTAGAATTTAATGAACCAAATGATGAGGCAGACTTTTGTAAAGCCAATATAACGAACCCCTGTATGTAGCCTTCATAGATTAAGAGAAAGCATTTGACTCAGTCGAAACCCCAGCAGTTATATGCAGTTGCTTATAAATTCGAGCGTACCGGAAGCTTCGAAGTTCTCTAACATCACCTTAATCCATAAGGAAGGAGACGTCAAGGAGTTAAAATATTACAAACAGTGATCAGCTTATTCTCCGTCGGCGGTGTATAGCGGCGGACGTAGTATGTCTTTTATTACCCCCGCAATGGACGATGGTGGCGCTGGTGAAAGCTCTAAATGTCTTATTACAAGCAACATAAATACCCTCGAAAGAAGATTTTGCAGCAGTCGCTGTAGCTAAGTTGGCAGAGCATCGTACGGGAAATTCGGAGATCGTGGTTAGGATCCTACCTGTGGCATGCGGTTGTTTTAGTGCACTTATAGTGGCTATTCCCCGCATTTAGCCGTTGTTTGTGTCTGTCTGCGTATGTATGTATGTATGTATGTATGTATGTATGTATGTATGTATGTATGTATGTATGTATGTATGTATGTATGTATGTATGTATGTATGTATGTATGTATGTATGTATGTTTGGTTTACGGGGTTTAACGTCCCGAAGCGACTAAGGCTATGTATGCATGTATGTATGTATGTATGTATGTATGTATGTATGTATGTATGTATGTATGTATGTATGTATGTATGTATGTATGTATGTATGTATGTATGTATGTATGTATGAAGCCGGTTTTATGGCAGGCTGCTCACCTGCCCACTGGACGTAGGCAATCTGCCCAGGTATATATAACTAGCAGCCTGCACATCGTGTCAGGAGGCAGCTCATTTAATGGTGAGAGGCTGCTCGAGAAGAGAAACCTGGGTCGCAACCCAACGCAAACAACCCAAGTAGGTAGCACCTGCCACAAAAGGGCAGTGGCGCATCGCTTGACCGCTGCACCGCTGCACCAGGAGTAGTAGGAAGACTCCCAGGCATCTATGAATGGAGAAAATGACGGATTCCGCAATATGAACATTAACCCATTGTCACTATCCGAACAACTGCCATCCGTGAACACCGGATCTGAAGACCGGAACCGAAGGGAAAACCGATCTGCTAGCGCACCTAATTCGCATTTAGCCCAACTACACAAATCGACCATCACTTCTTTTTATTTCTTCTGCTTTCTAATAAATTATCTTTAAGCGATGAAATAATTACACTATTTATTTCCCAATGGGTAAAAACCACAATTACAAAAACAAAAAAATGACAGAAACGTAGCTCATTGGTTTCGGTGACTGAGGGCTTGCTTCATACGTTCGTCCAACTGTGTGCCTCTCAGTTCAAGCAATTTCCTTCATGATCTTTCTTCGAAAACAATGGATTCCAACGTGTTTTTCCCGCGCAAAATTCTCCGCATTCACACTGCCTCTCATGCCTGACCTTACATTTTAGTAGCAGAACTCCTTCAGCCCCCGCATCAGTTCGAGGAAGAGCTTGAATCCGCATGAGCTGACCCAAGCAGTACCTTGCATTATCCGATGAGGCAGCGGTGAGGGCGTCTGCTGCTCAGCCGAAGAAGGGGTCCGTCTCCATTCGCTCCCCCCTAAACGCGGCGAACGGGATCTGGCGGTGCTGGATTTCCGTGTTCTGGGACTGCCCTTGGCTCCCCGGTGCCTTGGCGAGGAGCGGGCCGCTTTCCCTGATCGGCCAGGAGACTTGCCGTCGACGGTTTCTTTGACGGTGGGATCGCGCTCGAGCTTCCAAGGCGATGACGGTGGCGCAGTAGGCTTGGTGCCTTTGTCACTCGCCTTCCTCTCTTTCCCCGCTTTGGCCAGCTGCTCCTCCGCGCTCGACTGCGGAGAGGCCACATCGTTGCGCTGCATGTACGGAGCGAATCCAGGGATTCCTGAAGCGTTGAGGCCAAGTAACGTTTCAATGCCTCAACGGGTGCTTTTCGAGAGCGTTCCGAGCGAGAGCCCGTCGCACGAGCTGAAAGCTGGTAACGATGGGCGCTTTCGCTGCGAAGAAGAAGACAGCTATGTAGATTGTACATTTATCCGCTCGTTCATATTTATACAATGCAAATCGGTCTATGCTCAACCTGTCGCGGGATTTTTTCTCTAAACCGACGATATTTTAGTTCTTTATGTTTTTTTATTCAGTTCCATTCCCTTATATTTTATTTTCGAAAAATGCATCCTTGGCGGATCCTGAGTATGGATCTGTGCTAGGTATGCTTAAACAACAACAATACATTCCGCGTAGCTGGGCCAGCGAGGCCGAAAGCGCGGAAATGTCGAGCAGCGCGCGAGGGCGCTGCTTCGACTTGTTGTTGTTGTTAGCGCCTATTTAATCATAAAAATAAAAATGAAAGGAAAAGATTTTGCTAGCCACGGCATCTGCCATCGAAACCAGAAGCACCTGAGCTGAGGCTAGCGGGAGTAAAAGAACAAAGACAGGACAGGGAAAGAAATTGGGTAGCGAGAGAAGAAAGGACAGGGGTAGGGCGGCAATATAAACTATGAACAAATACAGGATATCTTCGCCTTTTGCCTTTTACCTAAAGCTCCACTGGACTACCCCAGTGCGCCTACTCGATCACCCAAGGGGAACGGCGACCGCCGTCAAACGTTGCCACCGCGGATACAACGAATTTGAGTATACTGCCTCGAATATAACACTTTTGTGTGTGAACCTCGGATATTACGAATCTAAGTATGCCTCATCGTTTATAAGGGACCTAAGAATTGCGCCTCGAATATAATAAACTTTTGTTTGTTGACCTCGTATATGAAGAACCTACGTGCAGCATCTCGGATATAAGAAACTTCATTGCGTCAACCTCACGTATAACGACCCTCAGTGTATACCACAATTAGAAAAGGAGCAGCCAGTGTGTGTGCGTTTGGTCGAAAAAAAGCGATGTGCTGCGCTGTAAACATGCAAATAATGACGTATGAACGAAACATTCTAATGCATTCAATCGCTCCAACGCGAATCGCCTAAGAGATTTTTATGGGGTACGCTCTGCCTTGTAGTGCGTCCTCAATGTGTCGAAAAAGCAAACCTTTTCTTAGCAGCAACTATCGTTTTATCCGAGGTCCAAAAAATTGTGCAAACGCATAATATTTCCGGCTTTGCAAAGCTAAAACGCTAGCCATTTTTTCTTTGGTACCATGGTGATGCCATCTGAGATTTTTGGGACCACTGCTGCTGGTGAGCGCCAACGCTGGATTTCGTTGCCGATGAGATATATAATGTTTCGCATTAACAATTTCGACCACTCAGTTTTTAAACGTGTACTAGCATTGTCAAGCACACTATGTCAGTACTGTGCGAAAGCAAGAGAATGGAAAGGCGTCGTTTAAGCCGCCCACGGCTTAAACGACGGCCACTATCCCTTGGGCAGTGGCGGCGTATTCAGCCAACTGGAGGAGCTTGATCTGTGTCCCCGGGTCGGGGCTGAGCAATAGGGCCTCCCAATGATCAGAGTCGGTAATGAAGTGACCCGCGGGTAGGGGCTGCGGGCAGCTCCGGATCATAGGATTTAGATCGAATTTGCTATCACAATTTTTGCATTTCTCTGAGTAGAGTCCTTCCGAATAGAAGCTACACAACTGGGGATATGGATAGGTGTTTGTTTGAAGTTCGCGCCAGGATTTGGCCTGTCGTTTGGAGAGCGTTTTATCTTCTGGGGCAAACCTGAGTCTTGCAAGCCTGTATTTCTGGAAGATTTCTCTGCAAGAAAACAACTTGTCCTTGCCGGGGTATAGGGCGGGCGGGTTGCACGACCCAGCTCGGCGGGACAGTTCTCGAGCTAGGTTATGAGCTGCCTCATCACAAGCAAGGGAGGCATGAGCAGGCGTACAGATTAGGCGAATGCGCCGTGTGGGCTGAGAATTTTGCAGAATCCGTGCTGCTTGTGGGGAGATTCTTCCCAACGTGTAGTTACGTCTGCCAATTTTGAGTCGCTGTCGGTGGTTTGTGCTGAGGAATGGCTAGAGCAATGTCTGTTTCTTCGGGAATATATGGGTGCTGAGGGCGTATAGTGCCCCCAGTTATGAGTGTACCATATTCTGTGCTGACCACAGCTACCATCTTTTCAGCCGACGAATCTGCTGCATCTGTATATACTACAGAGGTATCATTAAGAAAATGTTTCCTCAATGATTTGGCTCTCTGAGCACGGCGTCCAGCGTGGAAATCTGGGTGCATGTTGCGAGGTATCGGTGGGATGACCAAAAGCTGTCGCATATGCTTGGTAAGGTCACTTGTTGGTCCGTATATCACAAGGTGATATCGTCCGCATAGAGACTGTGGTGGAGTTGCGAGATCTGCGCTAATTGGTGTGGAAGTTTCAGCATTTCAACTTTTAAGAAAAAGGTTGAGAGGACCGATTTTTGCGGGGTGCCCTTGTTGCTGAGGGTGAAGTCATCTGAGTGGAGACCTCCTACCTGAAAATAGGCATTTCTATACCGGCGACAAAGTCGCGGATATATGCAGGCTCCCACCCTGAGTTCGTAAAGATTCTTCAAGATCGTATCATGTCTGACATTATCAAAGGCCTTCTCCAGGTCGAGTCCGATAATTATTCCCGTGTTTCGCGTTTCCGCCTCAATAATCGGATGTGTGAGCTGAAGCATTACATCATGTGTAGAAAGTTTTGGTCGGAATCTAATCATGGTGTGGGGTTACACCTCGTTCTCCTCCACAAACCGGTTGAGGCGGTTCTGAACTACGTGCTCCATGGGCTTACACGACGTGAGCGAAATTGACCTGAGGTTCTCAAGGCTGAAGGCCTTGCCTTTTTTTGGAATGAGAATGATCTCTGCCGTATTCCATGTTTGCGGGATTGAGCCCTCTGACCAGCATTTCTGCATGTACTCAGTTAGGGAGTGTAGAGACTCTGCATCCAGGTTACGGAGGATCTTGTTGGTTACCGCATCTGGGCCAGAGGCGGATTTGCAGTTTAACCTTACAATTTCTGACCTAACCTCATCCACAGTAATGGGGGAGTCGAGCTGCGTATTTTCTGGACCGGCATAAGTTCAAGGAAAACGTCCTCTGGTGTACCTGCATATGCATGCACAAGCTTTCGCAGGTTCTGCCTCTGAGTGGTTGTCCAGCTACCTGTAGGGTCGAGTAGGTGACGCAGCAAGTTCCAACTCTTAGAGACTCCTATATTGCAATCCATGTAGCTTCATATGTCCTCCAAGGTTTGCTGTGCAAGTTTAGCTGCATGGTCCTCGATCTCCTTGTTCAGCCTCACTATTCTTCTGCGCAGATTGACGTTCGATCAATGTCGTTTGAGTCGTTTCTCGGGTCCTCTCTTTGACTCCCATAGGTGAAGAAGGCGGCTGTCCGAAATCGCCAGGAGGTCGGCCTTCTCTAACGTACGAGTGACTGCCTTGACATCTTTACAAAGATCCTGTGCCCAGACATCTACGTATTCTAGTATGTCGGGGGCATCAGCTTCAGCTTCTCTGGCGGCTCTTTTAGTGCAGAATGTGTCCCAATCTACAAGGGTGGGGCTCGAGCGCTACGGCGTTTGGAGCCGGTTGATATTTTCAATATGTAGTTTTCACTGCCGAAATTTTGTTGAGTGTTTATCCATGTTGGAACGCCCGCATTTTTGGCAAAAGTCAGATCGGGAGACGTGCCCCTGGAAACACCGCTACCCAGCGGGTGGGGACTAGAGATGTAAAATTTCAAGAAATTTTGAATGGCATGAAAAAAACCATTCTTTTCAGGGTTTTTTTCATGAAAAATTGGAAATTTTGCAAAACGTGTTAAAAACAGATTTATTTGCGACAGCACAACGATCAATAATAATGCTC
Source organism: Amblyomma mixtum (assembly GCF_055824585.1). Taxonomy (NCBI): domain Eukaryota; kingdom Metazoa; phylum Arthropoda; class Arachnida; order Ixodida; family Ixodidae; genus Amblyomma; species Amblyomma mixtum. The sequence goes on along the minus strand of NC_143012.1, from coordinate 255,470,356 downwards.
CGAAGTTCAGTCGAATATGCAGTTATAGATGTCATATTCTGAAACGTCTATTGCACCGAGAAGATAAATAATGATTTGCACTCCAGGCGAGTATGGAGATATAAATATCGTATTTGTGGAACGAACTTCTTGTTCTATTGCACCGACAAAGAGAACATGAAAACTGATCTATAAGTCACTCCATATTGGATTCAGGGTCACTGATGCTGGATGCGTCACTACGCGCAGCAGCATGGATTGAAGTTGTGCCCACAGTAAGGTTCGACTGCACATACACGAGCTTTCGAACGCGCTCCCCTGAAAGCCTGTTGCGAATCCTTGTATGGACGTTTCCGAAACGCGACCAGTTTCGTTCGCAGCTGACAGATGATGGTGGTATCTGCAGCAGTCGGCAAGCCAGAGGAGTTAGCGGCTGGTTGGTGCGAAGGCCTTGCCACCAGGTAGATGGGGCCACGTCCTTGGGCCACGTGCTTCGCCGAGTCCCAGACCCCTGTCCTGAATAAAATTCCTGCGCATGCCCTGTACTCTGCTACGTTGGAAATCAAGAAGCCAGGCTTGTATTTGGCTAGAACCGCTTACGTGCACAGCAGCCTATGTTATTTATGCCGTGTGTGTCGCGCTGTAGAATTTTTGCAGTCATTTTGTTCTACTTCAGCCGTGAATTCAAGTATTAGTGTGTTTTTAAGTCAAGCCTGGATCTCATATGTCACCTGGCCTCCAACCCGCGTACTCGCAGCACGAACGTTTTAAAAGCACTACCTGGCGCCGGCGATGACGACTGCTCTCCAATCGTTCAACAATGCAAACTGTTATGGTTTTCAAAGCAAAAACAAAAACCTAAACCGAAAGCAAGAAATCATAGAACCTTGAAATTGCATTGTGAAATTTTCGATGTTTATTTCCATTTTTTGTCGTCTGAAAAAACCGAAAAAAAAAACCGTTTTTTTTTTTTTCAAAATTGCAGTGTTTTTTTCAGGCCTTCACATCTCTAGTGGGGACTACTGGGTCTATAAGAAGGGTCAATCCACAGTTTTGCGGTGAGCCGCAATTTGCGGCCTTTAATGTCCTCCTGTGCGTACCCCCAAGCCGGGTGTTGGTCATTAAAGTCTCCAGCAAAAATGATGGGGTGATTGCATGGAAGCTTCAGGGTCGCCTGAAAGAGTGGGCCAAAGCTTGCTTTCCGAAACTTTCGGCTGCTACTGGCAGTCTGTAGTCGGGTTTCTTAGGTGGAATTAATTCGACTAGCACGAGTGTGACATTTGTGATCGGGACGTATCGTGCTGCACAACCGTAATGTTTCTTTTGACTAAAGTCGTGATCCCGAGTGTTTCACCCCCCGATGAGAAGGAGTGATATCCAGCTAGCTTGCTACATATTGGTTTGCGTCTCTTGTGATGCAGTTAAGTCCGGTCCCTCCCTTTTGTGGAGGAATTGTTGTTGGAGTGCAGCTCCTTTGCTGCCAAATCCCTGGCAGTCCACTGCCAGATAGTGTAATTTGTTGGGATGAATGATTTGAAAGAGAGGACAACAAGCGACGAAGTGGGCCGTGGTAGATGCCGCACAAGGTGTAGGGCAGTGGCAGTCCCAAGGGGGGAGAGGGGCGGGCGCTTTGAACATCTTCCCGAACGCCCATTTTGGGGCTCTCATAGGGCGAGATGTGATTTTTGACGTAGAACTGGAAAGCTTTTTCGTCTGTGATGTGCCAAGTAGTCCCCTACTTTGTACGCTCACCGTGTTAGCGATTATCTTATTTCACACAACTCTACGTCCTACAGGTTCTTAGTTGTACGAGTACAATTCGCAGTGATTCTAGGTGCATCATGGTTCTACCGTGCCCCCACTGTGTTCTTGCCTTGGTGCCGGCGCGGCGACGACACCGGTGCTATTCACTGCAGTTGCGGTGGCCAGCAACCCCGTCGGGGCGGCAAGGAGCCACCCCTTCATGTCTTTATCCCACTATGGGACATCAGCGAAAGCAGCGAGGGAATCCATCTGTCCACTGAGGGAATCCCATCCATCGGCTAGACAAGGAGCGCCGATCAGCCGGCTTGTCGGAGGGGACCGAGGGCGGAACAAACCCTCTTCCCCGAACTAAGTAATGAAGGCCGCTAATCGCGCTCATGAAATTCCCGTACAGCTGTTTTGACCTTCCTGGACACGCCGTGGAGGGATATTTCAGCCGACAAACTGTTCTCCCCTCGTTCAACAACAAGGCGCACAAAAATTGTAGAAATGAAATGTAAATAAAAAGTCGTTGTTTCTGTTTTTTTTTATTTTTAGTTATACGGAAGTCCCTCCGCCCCTCCTAGAAGCAATGTCTGGAAGCGCCGCCGGTGTAGGGCACGGCGAGAGACAGCAGCGCCGATTCGAGCAGAACACAGTGCATTCGACCCAGGCCAGTTATGACAGGCGCACATTACGCGCTCGACGCATTCCTGGGCTCCCTCGCTAAAGCACAAATGCCAATACGCATACCCCCTTTTCAACATCTTCCTCGGACTCAAGATAAAATCGAAGTGCCCACTGACGATATTGCTGAGCAATGTGATGACAGGGTGATTAATAGGCCGAACGCGTTTAATAGCGTCGCAACGGCGGCCAGTAGCCTTAGTCGAGCACTCCAGTCTCGACAAGCGCATTGCTGTCAAGGCGAAATGCTACTGTCGTGCCGGCAGCCTTTTATAACAGAAAATGATTAGGGCACCTCGATACTGCTTCCTTTGGAAGCTGTATCAAGGCAACCGGAATGAATGAAAAACTGTATTGGGAGATTTGGGAGGGACGGGGCTCTATAGTCCAGGACTACAGCGAATACCTCTGCTTTCCGTGCTCGTGCTACAAGGGCCTTTAGGGACCCCGGGTTCAGAGCTGGACAGGGCAGCCTCCTACCGCTCGATAGTTGATACTGCATTTGGATACTCAGACCAATTGTTTGAGCAGGCCCACAGCTTCTCTCCGGCTTCTGCTTCACCCCGCACAATTTGCACTTGGGTCGTAAGACCTGGTGCTTGTTAGGTTGAGACGGTTGGATGTGCTGTCACTCCAAGTCTGGAGGCGTTGCCATCTAACCTTCTCCGCACTGGAGAGCTTCTTGTCGCTTCAGGTGTCCGAGCGTCCATTAATTTGTTTCCCATAATACGCTGAAGAGTTTGTGAACATTTACAAGCAAAATGGTACCACTTCACACGTATTTAAACTTTGAGACACTATAGCATTTGAATATTCCGACACTCGATTATTATCAAGATCTCGCTAGACGAAAAGAAAGAACAGAAGAAGAAGAAATCTGAACGGCGCGCGGTGCACGCGTCAGCTCCAGCGAACGTTTCAACCGCCGTCTTCGCCTCTGGCTCCTTCTTCCTGCTTTCTCCCGACGTGAGTATTACTGGACGTTGCCTTCGTCTTGCCCATAGCGGCGTAGCTTCCCTATAGCATGAAGGCTTCACCGTCGGCCAGGTGTTGAAAACTAAGCGAGCGTATATCTCAGAAGCGTCCTCACTACTGCGGGGCATGTCCTGCAAGCACACGTACAGTCATGAAATTTATGAGCGTGAACACGGAAGCGCGTGGCAGATAGCATCGAACCCTACTAGTGGCGACACGCGGCGGCTGCTTTCCGAAATGCGGTGGAAAGGGTTACACCGCTTTGCCGGCTTTCGGCAAGGGGAAGAACACGCTTTCCTTTCCACCTTGTTTATGAAAGCGGCCGCCGCGTATCGCCACGAGTAGGGTTCGAGGCTATCAGGCACGCGCTCCCGTGTTCACGCTCATAAATTTTATGGCTGTACAGCCGAAAACGCAGTCTTTTCCGCGTCACTAGAGCAGCGGCTAATCTCACGAAGTGCCATCGCGCGCTCTGCAGTTTCCCCTGTAGAAGTTTCTCCGTATCCAGCCATGTGGTCCGGCGAACACAAGGAGGCTTCCTCGGAGTTCTCCGTCTCGTCGTTCGGCATGTCGGTGCCGCAGCTGGTGCAGGGCTCGGACCTGAAGCGGGCCGAGGGGACCTCTGGCGCCAACCACGACGTCCACTGCGGCCTGCTGGGCGTCTTCCCTTCGTTCCTGCAGAGCTACCGCACGCCCCGGTGCTACCTCTTCTTCCTGTGCATCCTGGGCATGACGCAGGGCTTCGTCGTCAACGGGCTCGTCTCCGTGGTGGCACCCACCATCGAGAAGCGCTTCCAGCTGCTCGGCGTCGAAGTCGGGGCAAGCCACCCTTTCTATCACTGTTAGCGCTCGCTCTTTGGAACGGCTGTCTACTCGCCATTCATGTCAGTGTGACAAAACGGTCCTCTGCGTATATCCATGTACTTAAAAAAATCGGTTTGCCCCGTTGCCATGAGCAGGAAACCTGTAGGTTCTTTGCAACCACATTCACTTTCTGGTAAGATGTCACTATAGTGAGGTGTTATAACGTATCGCCTATATTAAAGGCTCTAAGCGCTCGTGTTTTCCCTCCAACACGAACTAGCTAACATTGGATTTTGTTGCGAGACCTACGGACGTGCCTTCCATAGCGAATGCGTTTTCTAGAAAAACCTGTCATGCTCGTAGATCTGGACGGAACCTCCATGTTTGGCGACACGCACCATTGTCACCGTTTTTGGGTCCCAATGGAGCGTTTGTGTACGCATGAATTTCGATTAAGTTTGCTTCGTGTAAACCAGGGTAGAAGCCAGCAAGCAGCGCTGGCACTGGACATATTGTAAAGATCGTAGTACACGGGCCTGGAAAGAATTACCATCAGACGTGGGTCGTCGTTAAGCAAGGTACGGCGAAGGCTAAGCAGCGGCGGAAGCAGCCAGCACACATATGTCTCCTGGGTGGCTGAGAGTACCTGCTTTCTACTCGGCGACCGTTGCCCCAAGCCTGCCGTCATGGACCACACAGGGGACCCAGGTGACAGCTGATTCCATTTACCGAGCCCTTCCTGGTCGGAGTACAGAACCATAAAGAAGGGGTTGAAGTTTTAGCAAAAACAGACCGCCTTTCCGAAGTCTCTTCAAGTGTCGCCGCCGCCGCCGCCGCGGGGAGACCGACGTTATCTTCCCCAATTGCTGTGAGCGTGCCGGGGGAACAAAGGGCTTCGTTTGCTGTGGCTCTTAGGCGTGCCAAGCACCGCGACGAGCTGGCGGGCATCGTTCGACAAGGGACAAGGAACCACTTTCTGGCCTTTTCGTGACCTCTTTGTTCCGGCCTCGAGCGGCGGGTGTCTTTGATTATCAGCAGATGTCGGTGACCCGCAGAAACCTTCGACTGGCCGGAGGCCATCACCTACCGCAGTCAGCTACCTCGACGACGACCTTCTTTCCCTCAGACTCCACATGTGACGGGGGCGTGGCCCTAAGTGCAGTGGTGTGTTTGTGCGCACAAGTTTGTGTTGTTTGTGATCTGGGCCCCTCCCACCCCGGCGTGGGCGTCCTCAACCTAGGGAATTTAGGGAAGGCGAACAGTATAAATGTCGAGAACGAATGCGGCAGAGCAGCTCACTTCGCCTCATTTTGAGCTCACTTCAAGCCTCTTTTGGAGCCTCACTTCAGTTTCTTATGCTTGTAAAAAGATGTAAATAAACACTCTTGTAATCTTCCTCCCATCACCTTAACTCTTCGACTTGAGGGCACTCATGTCCTGGTGGTGGTGGGAACGGGTGTCGAAGCTTGACCACGGTTCCGTCAAGCGAGCAGCAGCAGCAGCGAGCTAGCAACGACCCCGAACCGACCCATCATCGCCAACAACTGGTGGCAGCGTCAACAACTGGTGGCAGCGGTGGGATAGAAGCCCCAACTCCCCCCATATCCGACAATATCCTAGCGCGCAACATGTGCAATTGATAACCGATCGCAATGCTATAAAGTTCATGGCAGGAACCGGTGACTCTGGGGTGTACTCGGGTGGTCTCTCGACTTGTGAAGGGAGCGGGGCTGGTGGACGACGTGCAGGTGATCCAGAGCATGTTCAACGTGGCGTCATGCATCATGGTGACGCCGGTGAGCTACCACGGTGGCGTGGGCCACAAGCCGGTCATACTAGGCATTGGTGCCCTGGTCATGGCCGTCGGCGCCATGATATTCGCCTCGCCCCACTTCATCGCGCCGCAGTACCTGGTGCTGGAGAGCGGCACCGCCAACGTCTGCCCTGAACGCGGCCCCGGGAAGTGCTCCCTCACCGGAAGAGTCACCAATGCCAACGCTTTCAAATACTTTTTCATGGTAAGGGCTTCGCCAACCCTCGATTTGAGTGCAGTGGTGTGCCATTCTCACTTAACGCCGTCTTCCGGACTCATCTGTTCTGCCATACAACCTTCGTAGTTTTCCCATATCTTCTGCAGTAATGCCTGGAAGCACTGCGGGTAGCTTATGCCTGGTCATGTAGGCCGTGCACGTCTTTTGTACATATAAGGCTATTCTTTGGAGTGGTTGCGGTGTTGATTTCTGCGAATTAAAGTCTGGACTTTATGTCTCAAGGCGCTGGACCACATGTGTGTGAAGACAGCGGCTGGTATGGTTACCCTTTGTCTGAGAAAAACCTCTTGATACGCTGTTGTCCGCTCTCCAAGAGACGGTTGAGGACTTTCATCCTGCCGTGTTGGGCAGGCGGCATAATGTCTGCGCAGTCAGTTCTTGATGTGGGTTCGACAGTGGAAATGATAAGTCGCCTATAGTTATCACGGACGAACTATTCCCTTTAAACAGCACTGACGTGCATTTCCCTTTCAAACGCCTTCTCAAAAGGTCTCCTCACTTCGAAGAGTTTTGCAGCTGCTCCTCTCGATCCAGTCCGCTACGCCTGCTGTGACGTCGTTCTGTAGCGTGTCGTCTCCCCAGTTCTATCGTCGTTCCTCTATTTTACCTGCCACCTTGTTGACCTCTATCCCTGTCTGTCTTGTTTTTTGCGTTGCCACATAGGTTTTTGAGTTGCTCGGATGAGAGCTGGTCTTGCCATATGCAGAAAAGTCGCAGCTTTGCTCATATGTATTCGCATAGAACGGAATCAGGTGCTTTTTTTATGCCTGAGCAGCTTTTATAACTCAACAGCAAAGCTCCCGCAAGGCCCTTCGGAGGCATTTGTACGAGGCAGGTTCGGTAATCGCTTTTTAAAAAAAAAATTCGAAAAAATTTAAGTTATCAACTAGAAGCGGTTCAATGAACACTTTGGGGTGCGCACAACGGTTACCAAAATACATCCTCCGGCTGTCAGAGCTTGGCGAACCTTCGGATAGGCTGGAGCCGTGGTCTGCATATTGAATTGGTTTGATTTGGACGCAAGGGACTGCCTTGTTAATATTCTAATTAGGTGCTTTGAGCGCCGTTGCACGCAATGCCAAATGTTAGCTGTATACTTCATCTCCTTTTAAAAATGAACACCATGCATATGGCGGGGCGTGAATGCCAGCGACATTAAGCGAAGATTACTAAGGGGATTTAATTAAAATACGTAATTCATTGCACCTTTATACTCTTGCGTTTGGAAAAACGTTTGGTACTTCAGGAGTCCGACACCTCCTTTGATTTTATTGGCAGCTATATAAGCCGCTTTCGCAGATCGAAGCCTTCTCTCACCATTTCTTGCGCTCTTCCATTCGCTAGCCTTCCTCCCTGCTCTGCACATGCAACTATATAGGGACGGAGCGCTCCATAACGAGTGACATAAAAGAAAAGCGAGCGACCGAATTTACGTTCTCTCTTTGTCCGCGAAGCGGCGCACTATAGAGGAGAATCCAGGGGATTTAGAACATTCAGGAGCTATTCCAGCAGCTCGACCTATGACGTAGAGACAAGACTCCACATAAGTTGCGCCACATCGCCACTGATAAACGAACCGGGGCCTCCACACTGGTCCCACTGTGAAGTGAACGGTGCAGCTGGCATTGAAACAGAGGAGGCGGTGAGCAGCCTTAGAAGGGTTACTACTTCGACGTCAACGACGCGTGACAGACAATTGCTGCGCACATAATGTTGTCAGCAAAAAAATTTCACAAGCGATCAATGCGATTCATGTGGCAGGGTGTGCATTAGCATTAGTGCCCACCCCGGACGGAGCAGCCGCTGCCGCTGACGGGTTCTTACCTTGCGAGCGGTAGCCTGATCCAGTACATAAGTTACTATGTGACATGGCGTACCCCAACTCCACTCTCCTGATCGAATCCAGCAATCGCAGTGTGACATACCCTACACCCTCTCCACTCTCTCACCTCTCGACTCTGATTGGCAACCGCGGTGTCCCTCTCGCCACACGTCACTTCTCAACCACCCTTCCGATTTGCTCTCTCTTCTCCTTTGAAAGTGGAAAGGTGGATTTCCTCTCTGCACTTTGCCTTATGCCTACCGTGGTTTCACACTCCAGCGCCGGACACTTTTCGCGCTAAATTGGCATTCTATCACATTACAAATATATTTCACTCGATATTTTTGAAGTATGCCTGGGTATGGGGAGCTTGGCGTCCCATAGCTATATTTAGGGCAAGGTTTATAATTTTTTGATGAACCTTTGTGATCTGCAATTTAGTTTGTATTTTATTGTTGTTACTGAGGTACTGTGTATTCTCCTGTATTGTATTTTCGTGTAATCCACTCATGCTATAGCCCCTGAACAAATCAGCAGTATTTTCAAATTAATAAACGAACAGTTACACTGAAGAGTGAAGCACTTCGAACTAATTTGACTAGTATATGTTCTCTGACATCCGCTGGCATTCTCTGGCATAACTTCACACGGCACACCCGACGTCCCTGCATTCTGGCTCCATCAAAACGCGGCCTACCACAGCCCCCGAAATGTTTTCCTTCCTTCTCGCGCAGCTCGGCCATGCGCTGCACGGCGTCGGCTCGTCGCCCTTTTTCACCCTAGGCGTGGCCTACCTCGACCAGAATGTGCCGACCTCCAGCGCATCCGTCTACATGGGTAAGCTATGCAATCTCCTGTGCTCATGTAGCGACCAACCGAAACGAAACAAGCGAAAAAAAAAATGTTCAGAAAAATAGGATTCTAACCTTTAAATTCACTACGATTAAGACACTTTGTGTTGTGCATATATAGCAGTGCCTGCAGAAAATGTGTAGTGTATTTCTTGCGCGGGCAAGAAAAGTGGCTAAATAGATTTAAAGTATACATGAGCGGCTGACTCGTCTCGCAGGTATTTTTTATGCCACGTCCGTCCTGGGACCCGCTATGGGCTTCCTCCTGGGAGGATTCTTCCTCTCAAAATACACGGACATAACCGTCGATTCTTCACAGTGAGTATGACCACGTTATCGCTTTATATTCTTACTTATTGGAGCCGAGAAACGTCATCAAGGACAGCAAGGACAGAGTTGTGTAGCGTGTGCACAGCTAGCGTTTGAGAAGTGTCCTAAACTCACCTTTCATCAGCGTGCTATCTTTCATCGCCGTTATACAGGGTTGAAGCATTCGGCCTTAGGCCCGCTGCAGCTTGTCGTATATGTTTAGGCAAAACAAGGCCTGCATTCCTCAGACGCTACAGACCGAGCATCAAGATGTATCTTTTTTTAGATTTACTTTTGCAACGCGCTTATGAACACTCCTTTCGTCAAGGAAGTCGCCAGTAGTCATTCTCGATGGCTCTTTAGTAGTCAGTGATTCAACAAAACCCGCAGCAATGAAACAGGAGAAATGTAATAATCAAACATTTCGATCAAGCTAAGCATTTACGGGAAAACACGGTATAATGAACGATAATTGCAGCCAAAATGTCTCTTATGCTCGGATTGCATGCAAACGCAATGAGACTTCATGTTGTGCCTTTTGGTGGCTTTTTGGGCCCGAATAAAAAAAAAAATTGATAATTATCACCTCAAGGACGTATGCTCAAATAAAACCCCCTTATTCTTCCATGCATATTATATTACTATATTATTCGTACGTATAAGCTTTGTTCTTAATAAAGCAATAAGCAATTGGCTCAGCGGATGCTTTCTAGCATGATTTTCGAGACCCTTTGCACCTAATTTTGTGAGTTGATGCGTTTAGTTCATTTTGAAACACTTGTTCTTATAGACCACCCTGAGTTTGTAGACAAGCGAACTTAACCCACAGACCTTATGGTACGTTATAACGACCATACTTAACGGGTGTATCAACGTTCGTATGTCTCTTGTACGATTGCATCATCGTTCTAATGCGGAGTAATGCAATAACAACGCCACGCAGACTTGGGATGGACTCTTCGAGCACCAACTGGGTGGGCGCCTGGTGGCTAGGCTTCTTCGGGGCTTCGATCGTCATGTTCCTCGCCGCATTTCCCGTCGCCAGCTTTCCCAGGGAGCTACCAAGTACGTATACAAGAGGATCGATCCTTTGCACCATCGGCTCACTGCCATCACATCCTTCAATGAGAGGCAACGCGTTCGTCACAGGAAATTTGCACAATTTAGCATGCAGACTGAAGGCAGTAGAACTCATCTTCTCGTACCCACATGACGTTTGGCGACGCTGCGCTGCATAGTCGGCAGTCCAAAACCTAGTGTCGACAGCCACTTTGGTCGCGACAGAAGCGAGACCACATCGTAACCTATGATAGATATACGCTGCTGACCGGGCGTTCCTTGCGTAGGTGCGACCGATAAAACTGCTGTCGCAGCGCACGGTATTGTATCTCTCAACTTGCTACAGTGGAGCGGAAGTTCAACTAGGCGCGATGGCTTAGATTTTTGAGTGGCTGGTTCGCGGGCGCGCATTGTGGATCTATGAGTTGTGCAAGCCGTGGTGTTCGCAACCCCTCCACTCCGTTCTTCACTTCGAGTGAAAGTAGGAGTGAGATGGAGTGGATATGCAGATGTCTTCAGCACAGTGCGGATACGCGTGGTTCGAGATATTGTGAGGCATTTTACGTCGCGACAGCACTGTGTGTCTAGACCAAAGCTCCTAATTCCAGTCATTACTCGGGGTTGACGGTGCTGGGATAGGCATGGGAACCTCCTGGGTTGGTTCCCTGAGGGCTTACTACTGTTGCTTGAGACAGACCCCCAGACGGTCATCTCGGGGTTGGTCACTTGTCGAGCCTCAGTCTGATCTGCAGATCAAAATTTCCCGTGTTGACGGCCGCAATTTAACCACTCTCGAAACCCTTAGTTGCGCTGGGTTTTGAGTTTGATATTTACAAAATGCGTGCAGTGTTTGACACGTGACCCGAATTCAGGCGCCACTGTTTCCTGCTGTTAATTTAACAGAAGACACAATTTGCGCGCACGCTGCTCAAGCTATTATGACGCCATCCCAACTGTTTAGCGCCCACAAATAAAAAACCTAAACATGAAAAATAAAATCTGAAGCGTGTTCAGGAGTTACACATTTCAGAAAATTAGTAATGTTATTTATGCAAAATTTCAAACCTGGTTTCTTGCTTTCTTAAGGTGCACAGAGTAGACAAAGAAAGCATTTCGGGAGGAATGGTTTGGTTTACGCGGTTTAACGTCCCGAAGCGACTCAGGCTATGAGGGACGCTGTATTGGAGGGCTCCGGAAATTTCGGCCTCGTTAGGATTTTTTAACCTGCACTGACATCGCACAGTACGCTGGCCTCTAGCATTTCCCCTGCATCGAAATGCGACCACCGCGGCCGGGATCGAACCCGCGTTCTTCGGTTGAGCAACCGAGCACAGTAACCACTGAGCCACCGCGGCGGCTCAGGAGGAATGACCGATTGAATAGTATCTCACAAGCCCCGCAGCATTCTGTTGGAAGATTAGCTCTGAATAGTGCGCCCCCTTGTTAGGTTCACTTGTCAACGGCCAGACATCGCTCAGGTTTTTTACCCTGCCACCAGCATCATCACTCAGAGCCCTAGGGGAGAAGTGCCATTAGTAAAAAATAGATGTAAGGTGAAGCTCCACCTGACGAGCGTTCGTGTTCTTCGCGCAGCTGCCAAGCTGAAGGCGATAGAAGTGGCCCAGAAGAAAAAGGAGAAGGAAATGCAGCAGTCGAAGCAATCCCGGAGCTCGCCCGATGCACAAGAGCAGAAGGCTGCCGAGGGACCGAAGGAGGCACCGGAAGCGGGGGACGATGGGGGGCAGCAGGAGCAGAAGGACGCACCGAGCCAAGAGAAGGAGGCGCCAAAGGACGTCGTGCAGAGCCCGCAGACAGGACAGACTCCGGAGATCGCAGAGCGAAGCTTCGTCAACCACGTCCAAAGGCTGGTCTGCAATCCCACCTTCTGCTGCCTGACGCTGGCGGCGGCTGCCGAAAGTGAGTCCACTTGACAGCAGTCAGTGCGTGCTCTCGGAAAAATAGTAATCCTCGATTGAGGAACCTGGCTACACGTTGATGTTCCGTTCGTGATCGGCAGGCACCGCACCTTACTATAGCCAATCATTAACCGAACCTGCGTTCGAACATGCTTGAGTATCCCACCCCTGATTTCAGGAAAGTCACCGAGAGTCATTCATACTCGCAGGCAGTCACAGTTCTGATTAGTAACGCATTATTAGTAGCTAGTCGCTTATACAGAAGACCTCATTTAGCATAACAGACTGATCGTGACCCTCGGTGGTTCATACGTGTGCAGTTGGGACAAGAGTGGCCTCTAAAATACCCGCGACGAGCCCACTGCGGGCGACCCCGGAATGACTGGGTAACTCCACTTCGGGTTTACCCCTGTTGATCTCTCATAGAGGCTAAAATCGGTATTGGAATGGCTAACCGAGCCCCCTTCCCCGCATCCAGCCTGCGGCGGCCTCTCCCTTCGGCTTCGTAAGGGCAGACTAGACGCAGACGTGCGTTCCATGCAAAACCTCAGCAAGAAAAAATGGGACTGCCCACGAAATACAGCAGTTGGTCCCACATCGGGCGTGGCGGAGCTTAAAAACCAGCATCGCCCACTGTCGCATACAGGGCAGCAGATTTAGGAATAAGGGGGAAATTGCTTATTGGCATCCATCAAAGTGCAGCTATACGGCCACAATCGAAAGCTTTACAGCTTCCACGGAAACTTCGTAGTCAAAGAAAAATTTGTCCTGGTCCGGGGTTCGAACGCGGACCGCCTGCTTCACCGGAGCAGTCGCTCTACCAACTCAGCTAACGGGACGGCTAGCATGTGGTAAGGCGAGAGCGAAGTGATCAATAATTCGTAGTGAGAACAGTGCTGGCGAAATGTTTTAGGCGAATCTTCGAGCAGAATTTGTAATCCTACTCCACACCGTGGGATGCCCCTGAATCATTTGGCCGAAAGCAGGTTTAACGAAAATGTGGACCATGGGTAGAGAAAACGTTGGCAGGCCAATAGCGCAGTTAGTTTATCAGCCGTTGCGGGGCTGAAAAACCTGATGAAGATTAATTTTTATGGCGCAAGAGCATCTGTGGCCAAAATGTGCCATGGCACAAGGTTCTTTTCGTTTTCTCGGTGGGGTCAAATACCTATTTCCCAAGCATTTCCTGGCCAGAGGAAGCTTGTACTGGGTACCCGACGGCAATGGGGATCGAACCCTGCACCTCCTGCATGTTAGGCGGATGCTCAGCCATTAGGCCACCACTGCGGTTCACCCTAATGCAAGAACAATCCTGAACATTCCTAATGCAAATGAATTCGGTTCATTAGCTAACCTGTAGAAAGCCTATACACTGGAAGCCTACAGACCGACAACAACAATTAGATTTCACTACCCATCAAACAAGACCCTGCAGGCAAAGCATATTTGTAGGATAGACAATGCTCCTCAGAAGAATAGGTCGCGACGACGAGCACTACCTGAAAAATCTCCATTTGTTAAAAACACCCTAATTGATAGGAACTATCTCCATAACTCCCTTAATGCTTTCCAACGAGCAGCAACCAGTCCAAAACGAGGCGGTGCACCTAAAAGACTGTCACAAAATACGGAGCAATTTTGAAAAAAAAAAAAGAAAAAAAAACAGCGCCACGCGGACGGCTCTCGCCGGCGCGCTTCGTAAAACGGGGAGAAGGAAACCCCGGAGAGCTAGCCATGTGTGTGTGACTGCCCCTCCATAACCGTTCGCCGACACAGCACGCGGGGAAGGAATGCGTCAGCCTTGACGTCGATTTTTCTAGAACGTCGGAGATGCTTCTACTCGAAACCGGCGGAGAGGGCGTAGCCTTGCGTGTGCTAAGACATGCCCTCATCCTCTTCACTCGCATGTCGGCGGCGGCGCCAGGACAGAAATTTCCAGATGCTCCTGGAAATCAGGGACGCGCGCCCGGCGCGAGAAAGAGGAGTCTGCACGGCCGATACTGTGTGTATATGCTCGCCTGCCTTGGCGCGTAGAACAAACAGACGGGGACCAAGCCTATATACCATGGATGGATGGATGGATGGATGGATGGATGGATGGATGGATGGACGGACGGACGGACGGACGGACGGACGGACGGACGGACGGACGGACGTATGGACGGACGGACGTATGGACGGACGGACGTATGGACGTATGGATGCATGGATGCATGGATGGATGGATGCATGGATGGATGGATGGATGGAGAGGAGTGCCCCCTTTGAAACAGGGTGGTGGCAATTGCCACCATGCTCAGCTTTTCTTTCTTTACTATTTTTTTGTTTACTGTGTTGGCAATTCTCATTAAGATTCGCCATCATCTTTACCTACGGTTTCCTACAATTCTACCCTTATGCCACATCTCTGCTTTTCAGCCACCAATCGCTTTTTGCTAGCTTCCACTGCAGATTTATTCACCTGACCATTGTTATCTTTAAACCCTAGGGCCTCAGAAAGAGTGACTGTGCCTGCATCGACAACCATTCTTCTTTCACGCAGTGTCATCTCGCGCCATTCGGAAGCGGTCAGCGCTGAAACGATCCACTTTGCATTGGCGAACGGCACACTTCTCAGTACTCTAGTGCACTTTACTGTACGGCTATACATTCTTTGATGTTGTAGAACTTTTTCAGAGCCAAAACACCTCCATTCCCTTGGATAAAAATTTGATTCCCTGTCTTCATTTCAGCCATGGTAGCGTCAGGGCTGACTGGATTTGCGACGAAGATCTTCATCGCCATGTTCGGCATATCCTCTTCACAGGCCTCCGGCCTCTTAGGTATGTTTGCGGCGTATAGCTCAAAAATCTCTTCTGACAACGAAAAGGCGCCGATCTACAAGTGTATGCGTACGGTCGATTTTCGCCACTTCACACAAAGCGCTATCTTGTTCTGATGCGCTCTTTGACACTTTTCCACGAAAGTCGTACTTTTCGGGAACGATATCGGTCTTTATTCGGGAAGTAGGAGGGGGGGGGGGGGGGGGGGGGGCTTTTATTTCAGTAGATGGGAGGGTCAAGAGCTAGGCTGCCTGCACACTGCCTCATTTACCAAAGTTGAAGGCTATGCATGAGCATTATGACCGCCGCCACACGAATGGACCGCGTCGCTGAAAGCTTCATCCCGCTCAGACCGATCACAGGAGCATGCTATATATGCGGCGTCTGCAGGAGCTGCGATTCCGAAACAGTCGTCTAAAGAAACTATAGCGTGCTTTATTAGGACTTCGTGGCCAGTTAATCGAAAATCGAAAGTAATTCGATAATTGAGGACGTATTGGATTCCTCTAATTTTGCACATGCAATATCTCATTGTCGACGAATGGAATAAGAGTATATTCAATTCGCAATTCGAAAAGTTCGAAATATTTGACACCCTTACAACATGCGATAAAAGGGTACTTGAAGCGCCCTCTTTACGCGCATTGTGAGAGGTACTGCCATAGTGAGCAAAACACTGAATGGGGGCCTCTTGTCGCGTGATGTGAGTTGATATATATAATTGAGACTGCTAAGCGATGTATTATAGTGTCAAACAAATGGAACAAATAGTGCCAAGCGTCACTCCGAGGCAGATATCACCAGATTGGAACTAACTGGAATACGTAGCCCTCCAGACGAAGGGTTAGTCCGATGGGGAAATAACTGATCAGCGCTATGCCGTTGGGGTGGGATACACTAAGGTTGTCCATGAAAACTAAAAGGAGTGCAGCCATTAGTCTTTTGGGGACTGTTGCAGCGTTTTTACCAGATAACAGCACCATTACCTCAAAAAAGTACCGGTGGCGATGACAACTCATCTATACTCCCCAAGGGACTAAATATTGTACTCCTTTTAGTTCTGTACGGCTTAGAGTGTGTGCGGCGATCGCCTGCGCATTTCTGGCGAAGAGAGACTGGACCCCGGCCCCCGTGCGCATGCAGGCGCCGTGGCCGTGCCCAGTGCCTGCGGCGGCACCCTGCTGGGCGGCTACGTCATCACCAAGCTGAACGTCAAGTCGTCGACCATCGTGCGCTACTGCGTCATCCTCTCGTTCGTGCCCTGGTTCACGCTCTTCGTCTTCATGCACTCCTGCGACAACAACCAGAGCGCGCTCGCCAACCGCACCAGCGCCCCGGGGCACGCGTAAGCTCGGCCTTGCCCCCGGATGCGTACTATACGTGCCTCCTTGTGCTGCGACATGTTGGTTACGTGCGTTTCATTAGTAACATGTGCAACACGGGGTCAGTTCTGAAGCGGTTTTTATTCAGACAGCGCTGCACAATATATGCGCACACAATTGTCGGTTGGAGGGATCATCGTAAATTATTTCGATATTGTGTTGAGGATTATCATTATGGGCTTCGTGGATTCTCAGGAAGGACGTTAACTGCTCCGTGTCGCATTTTATAGATCCCGATATTACATGTTTTCTCTCCTATTTTAATGCTTATATGTGCTGCGCTAGGCAATTATAGGCCGAGTCACAGTATTTGCACCATATGTTGGCACATATTCGTTTCCAGCGGAGTCAGAGCGTAGAAAGAACCCGAAATAAAAATATTCACAGGGACACCTAATTAGACTGTGTTCATAATGCGTTAGCATTAGAACCTGTTGACGCCTTTACATAGAGTTTTGTGACATTCTTTCGTGGCTCTGTTCGCGGGCACCTACATGTCTGTCTGCACGCAACCACACATATCTTCAGGTCCTCCATATGGTGGTTAGATGTTTCCCTAAAGGTGCCACGAGGGGGCGGCACGGACGTGAAGGAGATACATCGAAACGTACAGTTGTCACTTCTGGTCTTGTTACGTCACTTCTTTTCCTGGGAATTATGTGACCGACGACATATTTTACCCCGATTAGGGTTCTAACGCATTAATGAAGGTGTCAATGACGTTACCTTGTTGGGTTTTATCCCTGATTAGTGTTCTAACGCATTAATAAAGGTACCAATGACGTTCCCTTGTTGGGTTCCTTTTCAATCGTTTTGCCAGCTTACATTCTGAAAGCGTTAAAGCTGCCTACGCATGCCAATATTCATTGGGGAGGGCAGATTCTAATCCTTCCACTTGCAGTTGCAGTCACTTACCCTATGATCAGAACATGAGGGCAAACAAACACGCAAAAGAGGAAGGGAGACAACACGAGAACGCGACTACTGAAAACGGCGCAACCATGACGTTTATACGAGGTCTGTTAGAAAAGTATCCGACTTTTGGCCGAAGAAAAAAAACTGGCGTAACTGGAGCGTTGAAAACCTAATCACCTTCGAAGTAGTCTCCTTGGGACTCCACTCACTTGTCCCAGAGGTGCTGCCATTGGTGGAAGTATTCCGAAAAAGCCCCTTTCGGAATGGAGTTTAGCTCAGCTGTCGTTGCAGCCATAATGTCCTCTCTTGTTTGAAATCGCGCTCCTTTCAATGGCCTCTTGATTTTGGGAAACAGCCAGAAGTCGCAGGGGGCCATATCAGGAGAGTAAGGAGTCTGTTGAACTACAGGAGTCTGGTTTTTCGCCCAAAAAGTCTGAATCAAGTGCGAGGAACGTGCAGCAGCATAGTCGTGATGGATGCGCCAATTTACTGTTGACCTCAACTTCGGCCTCCTGAGTCGCACAGCACCACGTAGGTGACGGAGGACATCCCTGTAGTACTCTTTGGTCATTGTTTGACCCTGTGGGGTGCGTACTCATGGTGCGCCACACCGAAGGAGTCAAAGAAAGCTTTCAGCATCACTTTGACAATGCTGCGCACTTGGCGGGCCTTCTTTGGTCTTGGTGACGTGGAATGCTTCCACTGTGACGGCTGGGATTTGGTTTCGGGTCGTACCCATACACCGAAGACTCGTCACCAGTGATTATGGTGTTGATGAAGTCGGGGTCACTGTTTGCGGAATCCAGCATTTCTTGTGAGACTTCAACACGAAGCTGCTTTTGCTCCACCGTGAGCAGCTTCGGCACGAAATTCGCCGCAACTCTCTACATGGCCAAATCTTCGGTGATAAATGAATGTGCAGAAAAATTGCTGATGTCCACCTCTTCCGCAATTTCTCGGATAGTCACACGACGGTACCGCATCACCACAGCGTTCACTTCGGCAGTGACCTGGTCATTTCGGCATGTTGATGGCCGACCGGAGCATGGCTCTCTCTCCACCGATGTACGGCCGTCTTTAAACCAATTTTACCACTGCTTAATCTGTGTGCTGCTCATAGCATCGTCACCGAAAGCCTTGTGAATATTCCGAATGGTTTCCACTTGGCTGTCGCCGTTTCTGGCAAAATTTGATGCAGTAGCGCTGTTCCTGTCGCTCCGCCATTTTCCTTGCAACAAAAAACCCACGAGAGCACTGCGCACTGCCTCACTCAAACGCTGCGTCCCAGCGCCTGACACTATCGGCAGGCGGGAAAAAATTCGTGCATGCACACGAAGGTTCAAAGTCGGCTGATGCAAGCGCGCTTGTTTCATATCCACCAGGTGTTCGCAAAAAAAAAAAAAAGTCGGATACTTTTCTAACAGACCTCGTATGTCAGGTGCTCCGTCACAACTGTACGTTAGCGGAGCATCGCGACCAGGTGCGCCTCACCTGGTCACGCACCTGTCACTGCGCGTGCGCAGCAGGACTCCGGAAATTCGCTATCTATAGTCTAGTACCTCTGCCCTAAATCCTTTGCCGTTTGTATAATAGGCTAACCAGTAGATACAGTTGGAATTTGCTTTTTTTTACAGCAGTAGCTTTTAGAGTGGTTTTCTCCAGGCAAAAGGCTGTCTGCATCAAGGTCGTTCTGTGCGGTAACTGAAAACTCTCACCCTCACCTGCAGTGGTCCAGAGTCACAGGAGACAAGAGAGTTTTCCAACATATGGCATCGCCTTATTGCTCGCTAGTCTGCTGCGTGCTTCAATAAAACTTGTCGATCTAGTTGCTTCATTGCTACCTCGCGAAACGGGCGATGACGGGGTATGAAGAAACACATACCACACACATGCGCATGCGACGAGCACAATGCGTGTGGTAAGGTTTCCATTACTTGGACCTCGTCCTTCTCGCGCAGTAGAAACGAAGCATGCTTTGGAAGTGGTAGCGTCAAGTGCGCATGTTAGTCCCGCGAGCACTATGGCCATATAGGCGAATGAGCGATCAGCCTTGAAAATGTTTTATCTGTCGTCATTGGATCTTTCGGACTGGATGCAGTTATAGAAGCATTGCTGTCCTTCCTTCGCTCCACGAGAAGGTGAGGAACTCTTTTCGGCCGGTATACTTAAATCCATGCTATGAAAGGTTAGTAACCCAAGATCGATATCTCCGTTGAGCGATGCTAAAATGAACTTAATGAGGAGAGTCCCTCATCACGTGCACATGCACCTTTTCTGCGTCATCGGAGTGCGAGAACTTACGCCTCCGGCGCGGTTCGTGCGTGCGTGCAGCGAACGACTCACCTTTGCCGACCTGGAGCATGGCTGCAATGCACACTGCAACTGCACGAGCGTCATGTACGACCCCGTCTGCGGAAGCGACAACTTCACCTACTACTCGCCCTGCATCGCAGGCTGCGCGGACGAGAAACGATTCCACAAGACCAAGGTGAGTCGAGTGAGGAAATCGTTTATTGATTGGAGGGGTGGGCTTTGCTGCAGCACCGGGTGAAGCCCTCAGTCCAGGACTCTACGGCTTGTGCTGTACGAGTCGCCCGATCGATCAAATATAGCTGGCTCTCGCCCGACCCGTCCTGCCACCGCTGTCTGGCACAGACTGAATTACCGAGTCCTACCGAGAGTGCTATTCCAGGATAGGGCTGTCCATGACTGTGAATACAATGGGTCGGTGATCACTATGAGAAGGCTCATGTATATTAGCTCTTAATTTACTGTTGTTTCTCTAGACGAGCGTGAAAGCATGCGTGAATGCTTTTATCTTTTAGAGTTGCTTTTAGAGCAGCCTTTCTGCAGCATGCGTGGTCTGCGCTCAGCTCTACACGCAGTGCACGTGCGTGAACGGGCCCACGCTGCACAAGGAGCTCGATAACGACACTGTCTTCGACTACATGGCCAAGCGGGACCCGTGCGTCTCCGAGTGCTCCCTCGTGTTCGTCTACGCGGGGGCCATCTTCATCGCCCTCTTCTTCACCTTCCTGCTCATTGTGCCCGCGCTCACGGCGCTGCTGAGGTCCATCGACGAGGACCTCAAGTCCACCGGCATCGGCGTCAACTACGTGGCCATCAGGCTGCTGGGTATGATGTGGGCGTGACACGGCACCGAGCAGGCTGTCAGAACTGCTGTATCGCTCACAGTCACAGACGCGTGGTGAACAGCTGCCTCACTCACGCTCAGACGTCAAGTGTTGGGTTAGCTGAGTGCACTCATTGCCTTTCAAAGATCACCATTAACATTTTCAGAACAAAGGTTCGCTTGTACTATATACGAATATGAGGTCCAGTATTCAAGCTTCGACAGTGAAAAGTACAGCTTGCTTTCGGTAATTATGATAGAGTTGGGCGCAGACATTCCATACAGTACTCTGCAGTGTGCACTCCAGGGTGAACCTTCGAGGAACGCTGATGTGTCTTTCGCTTTCCGCACACCACTCCAGGCACCATCCCTGGCCCGATCCTGTTCGGCCACTTGATCGACCGCAGCTGCATCCTGTGGCAGGGCACGTGCAGCGGCGGCCGGGGCGCGTGCGCAGTCTACGAGAACGCGGCCATGGGCATGAACCTGTTCCGCGTCATGATCAGCGTCAAGTCGGCCTCCATACTGTTCTTCTTCTGCGCCTCGCTCAGCAGCAGGGCCCAGGCATGTTCCTTGTTCTCACTTCTCTTCCGGCTCTGACTCAGGTTCTCTCACATGAATGACACAAGCGCAGTGATACTTAACGACAGAAGCCCTGTCGGAGCAGACTCGCCCGCTCGATGCAGCCCGACCAAGAGACGCGTGGGCGCACGTATAAAAAAAAAAAAAGAACGAACCGCTATGAGAGCCACAGCTCCCGCCAGCTCGCCTCGGCTTTACAGCGACAGCTGTTACGGACGCGTTTCCCGAATCTGCGCCGTCGTTGGCGTCATCGGTGTAGCACTGCACCACACTGATTGGTCGCCATGCAATGATGTCCCGCATGACGTCACAGCAGCCAGCTACACTATTCGCATGCAGTAACGCCACGCATGATATTGCCACGTTGCCAGGTTGTTTCCAATGGCGGCCTCTGCCGCATTGGTCCGTTGCTTCGCAGCCACTGGGGACTGAGGACCGAGTCTCTAGCGGCTGCGAAGCAATTGAGCAAGGCTTCGGTCAGACCTGTGATGCAGCGGAGGGTACAGGCGCATTTTTTGTAAACATAATTTATTCATGAACTCAACTGTGTCGCTGCGAGACGCTTGAAGTTTTCTGTTTGCTGTAAAAACGCATCGGATTGTTTTGCTATGGCTCTCTAGTTACTAAGTGCGAGCGCAGGACAAACTTCTAAGAACAAGATTTTGCTACGCGTGAAACATTCAGTATTTCCATTCATAGCAGCATCCTAACTACATTCCACAGTTACCTCACAATTAATAGTAACGTCTGAGAAAGGTGCACTTGACTAACAAAAACACGTCGATTGGTTCGAGCAGAGCGCCTCCTCGTCGCCCGGCGCCGAAGGAGGGACGCCTGCCGCGGTGGCGCCCGACGACGGCGGCGGTGACAACAAGCAGGAGCAGCCGCAGCAGCTTCAGATCTCCCGCAGCTCTGCCAGCGTCGACAACAGCTTCAACAGGGGAAAGGAGGACGCCAGAGAGGACGTCAGCAAGGACAGATCCCACAGAGACTGAGCTCCCGGCCTCGAAAAGATGTAAAAGACTATACTGCAGTTCTCACAGCGCGCACAATAAGAATAGAGTCGATGGCAGTCTCTTGTAGATTAAGAGGTCGCAGCACATTAGCAAATGGCAGTAAATTTCCTTCACCACCACATCAGTGATGATAAACAATGTTGGGCGAGTCACAGCGAGGATAAGTCTCTTAATTGCGCTTGCAGTATGTCTCCTTGCGTGGAGACGAAGCTATAGTTGTCTGACATGTCATCCCGATATGATTTTACCTGATGACGCGCTTGGGCGACACAGAGCGAGAGCCTTTTATGCTCAGGAAAGATCCAAAGCACTTACGTTTGAGGACTTAAAGGGCAACTGCAGAGGTTTTAGAAATTACGAGCTTAAAGGGTTTGAATTTGTGAAACTTGCAGGTAAAGCATGCGAAGTCCTTTTGGGCTACCATTTGAAATGTTGACGTAATAACGGCTCATATCGCGGCGGTCTCGAAGCTTATCTGCAGCACACAGCACCAAATGGTGGCGCATGACTGTCAACGGTGGTACCAGTACATTTCGAAGGCATAAACGCTTGCTTTGAAGGAAAAAAAAAATGAGCGCCTCCGAAGGCAGAGGCCGCCGAGCACTGTTTGGCTGCATCTAACGAGGCACGGCGCAGGGTGCTGTTGACGGCAGCGGAAGCTTGAAATCTTACCTTCCGTGACGTCACTCCGAGCTTTTCCGCATTGCTCTGTTGTAAGAAGCTTAAAATTTAATCGTCGATTACGTCACTAATATAGCCTAGCCCAAAAACACTTTGTATGCTTTACCTGCAACCTATGTAGACTAGAATCTCTGAATATCGCGGAATTCTAAGAAAATGGAGCATCTGCCCTTTAAGGCCGCTGCTGTTAGCGCCAAGCGTTTGCGTCGCACCCGCCGAAGGAAAAATTTATTTCGACAGGCGACGCAGCTACCTGCGTGCACTCCTGGCAACACAAGCGATACGGCACCAAAGTTTGGTACGTCAAAGGTTGATACATTTAAATGTTCATGCTCATTGGAATCGTTGTTGACAGGAACAGACTCGCTACCAGTGTGCTCACAGGGTGCCATTCAGCTGGAATGTTGCAGCAGAGGCTGGAAATGCTTTTTGCGTGCATGTATTTTCAAGGGCTTAGCAGTATTGTAATTGAAATAAAAATAAAATAAAAATATAAATGGTGAGCCGGACCGCGGCTCACTGTAGGTCCCCATTGGGGTCCGCCAACAAGGTGACCCAGGTAAGTGGAGGGGGGCCATGGGATAGTGAGGTGAGCGGAGAGAAAGACGCAGCTTCACGTGGGCACCAGTGCCCTAAACGACTCCGCCTGATTCCAGAAATTTCACGCGGGTTCTTAGCGCTTCATTGTACACAGTGATGACTCGCTTCTCCCCCGGGCTAGACACGCGGCGGAAGAGGCTACCGGACGGAAAGCTAGTGTTGGTGGGCACTTTGAACAGGCAAGTGCGACATGTACCTAATAACCGCTAGAAAAACTGCGGTAAAATGGCTGACACGTGCTCTACGATTCAAGGTGGATACCGAGAAAAATTTGAACTCTTGTCGATTCGCTGGTACTCGTGGACTCGAGCTTTTAGCTGTCACAGTATTCATTTACGCGGGTTCGCTGCCAGTGGCCCCGTTTTCCACATCTCAGCACATAGGCCGTCTCATCTGGCTGCCTGTAAACAAGCAAAACACGAAGAATCGTGGTATGGGAGCAACAAGAATATAACCTAGCAACGGCGGTCTGCAGGGCGTAGCATTTCAGCCGCGCAAATTGCGTGTAATGCTCATCGGCAACAAAACCAGGCGTCGGTGTTGACCAGCAGCAGTGGTCTCAAATATTCCAGATAACTTCTGCGGGGTATGAAACAAAAATACAATTTCTTCCGTCACTGGTGGGACTCGCGAGACCCGTGTTGTTCTCCAAGAGGAACCCCTCGCGGCCAGTCATTAAATTTACTGCCACCTGCCACGCCGGGCAGTTTGCTCACGATTAGGGTGGCAGGTTGTGGTGACGTCATAAGATCACGTGACCTATGCAGTAGGAGGCGCCACATTTCTGCAGGAGGGGAGCCTTAACGCTCTCGCGCTAATATTTTTCGGCACCTATTTATTGAGAAACCAACTCAACCAAGTAGCTCAGTTTTAAAGAGAAGCCACAGCTCCTAAATGCTCGGTTACACAAATGCTACTAGGTGCTAGTCCGGTTGCGTATGTGGCGCCACTTAAAGTTCAGTACGCTAACTCCGATTGCAGTGGTTTGGTTTGGTTTAGTTTATGGGGTTTAACGTCCCAAAGCGACTAAGGCTATGAGAGACGCCGTAGTGGAGGGCTCCGGAAATTTCGACCACCTGGGGTTCTTTAACGTGCTCTGACATCGCACAGCACACTGGCCTCTAGAATTTCTCCTCCAAAGAAATTCCAGCCGCCGCGGCCGGGATCGAACCCGCGTCTTTCGGGTCAGCAGCCGAGCACCATAACCGCTGAGCCACCGCGGCGGCGATTGCAGTGAGCATCCGATGACTACCGATCCATTTGCAAGCATTGCCCACGTTGAGCAATGCAGAACACAGCTGTTCTTAACTTCTCAGAAAGTGCCCGTACGTTCAAGTGGTCGACACGTAATAATGGGACTCTCGAGGGAGGCTCACAATTTATGTCAGTCAGAATTACTGCATGCTCACTGGTGGGGCTCGAGAAGAAATCATTGAGGCATGCAGGTAAGCTAACTGCAGACCGTCAGAGTCTTGGTCACAGGCTTTTCAATGCGAGCCTTGATTATGCTGAAAATATAAAGCAGCGGGGAAAGACGAGGACGATGAAGAAACGTAAGCCTCGCCAATTTCACACCGGGGTGCGCGCGAGGCAGACAAAAATTGGCCGTGGCTTAGCTCAGCTGTAGGCCAGGGTATACGTAGCGAAAGCAGTTTCGTCTACTGACATTTCGGCAGCGACACGCCGTCGCTGTGGTTCAGCAGCTGGGCGGCGTCTATTCGCGAGACGTTCCTCTCGTTCTTCAGGCGTCTCGGCCGCCCGCAGCGGCTGCGGCGGAGCGACGGCGCGCGGCGCACACGTGTGGCACCAGCGCAACTGGTTGCCATGGCAACGCCGCATGCGCAGTAGTGGCTTTTGCCCTCCTCCGCGAAATGCGCATCTGAGCTTTCGCTACAAAAAACAACAGGACAGAATGGTTCATATGCGTCTTTCAACATTCCCACAACAGCTGCAAGTTTTTATGAGTAACGGAGTATCCCACACCGCGATTTTATTTAACTTGATCATTCACTCCTTCTTCAGCTGTGAATCCACACTTATGCAGTGTTAAGAGTGGACAACGAGACCTGGCGCCGGCGGCAGAAGCATAGACGACGACGGACGGGGGTTGTTGCTCTCCAAATCACCGAACCTCCGAACCGATCGAAGGACGCTGTCTCCCACGGGCCTGGGAGAAATTACTTTCAAACGAGTGTCGTCGTTAGGCAACGATGTGGCGAGAACTTGGGACAGCAGCAGCAACGCTGGAAGCAGAGATGCACATGAAGCACGGCGGACAGCGGTATACGTTGGCCGAGTCGGCCTTCGGCTCACCGAACGGGATGATGCTACGCAAGGTCACGCTGAGCGAGGCTGCTAATTGAAAGACGCTGTGTCGAAGGGGTCTCGTGCTTCGGCCATCCGGCGGGGGAGTTCGAGAAGGTTAAACCACCTGCGAGGAGACTGCGGGATTCTGCTTTCCCACGGAGGCAACGCACAGAACACTTGCGGCAGTGGTCAAG
Source organism: Amblyomma mixtum (assembly GCF_055824585.1). NCBI lineage: Eukaryota > Metazoa > Arthropoda > Arachnida > Ixodida > Ixodidae > Amblyomma > Amblyomma mixtum. The sequence continues at coordinate 255,444,528 of NC_143012.1, read as the reverse complement.
GTGACGCATCTGTGTTTGATGACTGTCTTCCCCTTCTCATCCCCCAAGCTGTGAGAGAGCGAGAGAGCTTCAGCACCGCCCCGTGCCGGGGGTGGTACCGCCAGCGTCATCAATGGCCCATCCGATTGGACAACGTTATTCGACCTAAGTTCCCTAGTCAGGGATTTGGGGAACGCGAACCGGATTTAACGGGATGTTGTTGTGTGATCGCAGCATTGCATTGCATTGCATTCGATTCGATTCTCATCTGTAAATATGTAGAATAAACCCTTCTGTACAGTTTCCTCGATAACCCAGTCCGACATCGTCATTCGGAGCCGGTACCTGTGAGGCTAAACGAGTTAGTCATCTCCAGGACCCCTCCGTCTTCAACTCTGGTTCCAGCGGTGGGATAGAAGCCCCATCTTTAACACTGGTTCCAGCGGTGGGCTTGTGGGCCCGTTCCTAACACTGGTTGGCAGCAGCTGGGATGGACCGTGCGACATCGTGCTTTCTCCACGGGTGAGCGTTTTGGTTTTGCTATGGGATTCGCCAGGCTTTAAGATTCAGAGAATAATCTTGACTGGGAATCAGGGCTTTGTCGTTTGAGAGGGGTTATTCTCAAGGCATTGTTGTGTTAGCAGAGCCAAAGCGGAGAAAGCGTTGTCATGGACCTAATGAGGTTGTACAAGTCGGACTTGCTGTTGATATGCGAGGAACTGTCGGTTGAAGTGCCTAGCAAACTAACCAAAATTGAATTGGGCGAATTCATTCTTAAACAAGTCAAGCATAACGATCAGTTGCTGGTGGATACGTGGAATTTGGTACAAGGGGAAAAAGCCCGCAAAGTAAAAGCCGACCAGGAGGCTAAAGAGAAAGCCGACCAGGAGGATCGGGAGAAAAAAGCACGTAAGGAGCAAGCTGATCGAGAGTGGGAAAAAGAGAAGGAACGGCAACGGCAACAGTGGAAGGTTGAAATTGAAACAAGGAAACTAAAGATATTAGAACTTCAAAACGAAATGCGAAGAAAGGGCGGTAATGTGAGAGCCGGAAGTCCTGAAAGAGCAAGCGATGCTTATGAAATAGGTCCGCAGATAAGACCCGAAAAGTCTGTGACCGTAGCCGCTTTGGTAAATCGCGACACCACGAGGGAAGTGGCAGAGAACGCGTTCAACCGGTGCGGTGGTCCAAGGGAAGCCGCAGAATCCGAGACCGTGTCCAGTGTAGTTGGACGTAATGCTAAGAAAGAGCATTCCGAGATAGCGTCTCAACGACACGAGTGCGAGGATTCTCCTCCGAGTGAGGCAGGAGTGGCAACGGACAACTTTGTCGGGACTGTTACGAGCGCGACCCTTTCAGTAGAGTCGATACAGGCGTCAAACCGGCAGAACCGCGAAAAGGGAGATTTTCCCAGCGAGAAAGGTTTCGAAGTTGAAACAGCGGAAACCCCTTTTGAGAGTAACAACCGCGGTAAGAGCGGGTTGGGATGTCACAGTGGCTTCAGTGGCAAAGGCTCCGGAGAGGCTACCTTGGTAATACTGGCACAAGAAGAGTGCGAGGCTGCCGAGGAAAAGGATAGCCATAAGAGCCAGGCGGGCTCAGTTGTAGCTGAGCACTGCAGTAGAGAGAATGGCGCGCAGAGCGACAGCCAAGCGGGCTCAGTTGTAGCTGAGCACTGCAGTAGAGAGAATGGCGCGCAGAGCGACAGCCAGGCGGGCTCAGTTGTAGCTGAGCACTGCAATGTAGACAATGGCGCGCAGAGCGACAGCCAGGCGGGCTCAGTTGTAGCTGAGCACTGCAATGCAGAGAATGGAGCGCAAAACGACAGACAAGCTGGAGAGGACAAACCCCAAAGGAATGAGCTGGGGATCTCAGGGGCAGTTTCATGTCCGTCTGTCAGCTGCGTGGAGCTGGCACTCTGCTGCAAAGCCGGAGAGGCCAGTTTGGAATTTGAGGAAAATTTCCAAAGTGCGACGGAAAAACTAGAGATAGCTAGTTGTAATCAAGAAACGCACACGGTACAGACTAGGCGCAGAAAAAGAAAAAGGGCAAGAACCAAGAGGAAACGAATCAAATTCAAAGCCCTAAATTCGGTTGCGCGGACAGGTGCGAAAGAAAGAAATGCGGTAGAAGGAAAGGCGAGGCCTTCCCGCGTTGCACCTCGCAGACTTGCAGCTGCACTTAATGATCTCGCGACACGTGCAGCTCGTTCGAAGGCTGACTGCAGCAACGGAAAAGGAAGTATGCGTTTTCCAACCAGAACAGGCGCGGAGTGCTTCAAGGGGCATCGGCCTGTAAGAAAGAATAAACCGCGCCGTCCGGACAAACAGCCAGTTAGGAAAAAGGCAAAGCGGCCCAAGAGATCAGAAGGCGAAAGGTTGCGCGGCACTCAGCGCATGCGAACGCAGGCGTTGAACAATCGAGACGACACATGCGGGCGTGTTCGGCGGGCGCACTTAGAAAGGATACGTCCTTCACATTTGGCACCGCATTCTAGGAAGCGCGCATGCCGAAAGGGTAGCCGAGCTTCCTGCTTGGGGCGAGAGAAAGAGGTACCTTCTCGCGCTGGTCACTGCTCCTCGTCCAGAGCCAGAGTCGGTTATCGACATTGTAGGCACGATCAAGGTTTTCGGAGAGCCTCGAGGGGGCGCGGAAACGGCAGGGAGAGTCGGGGATCGTTTTTTTCTGCAGCCTTTTGTCACGAGTTGACCGCAGTACAATCAGTCAAAGCGCGACCCCGGCGGGCGCGTCTGAAAGACTAATCCTTTCAACTCGGCGGCGGGGAGTCAGCTTTCCCCCCCCCGCGTGGCGATTTGAAGTAGCTTTTTTTTATTCCTCTTTTTTTTTTGTGTGTTTATGAAATCAGGCAGGGAAGGGCTACTTTTGAGGTAAAACGAGTTGATCGGAAGTTAGTTTTTTTTTCCTTACCTTAGACAAAGGCTATGGTGTCACTGAGTTAGAAATCACAGGTGTCGATTTCCCATGCTACCAACTGATAACGGCACTCACAGGAGTGCAGCTCGCGTAGAACTACGCTTAGAGTCGCGTAAACGGAGATTTGATCCCTTAATTGTCTGACACCTTACCTAAGGGAGCCTCACTGACATACACTGAAATGACCGAAGAGAAAACTCGTCTGGGGGAAGCGCTCGTGTCCAGACCTTTGATTCGGGCCACTTATTTTGTTAAAGAAGTTCAGTGTGACGCCAGTGATAGAGGACTGGGTGCTATTTTAAGTCAAGTTGGCGACGGCCACGAAGAGCACCATGTTCAGTACGTCAGCCGCAGGCTGACATGTAGAGAAGCGTTAAGCGCTTTAGAGAAAGAGCGCGCGTTTGGTTTAGACGGCACAGATGTTGTCGGGTTACCAGAGCTACTTGAGCGGCGCAAAGTTCATATTTGACACTGATCATCGTCTCAAACATGCTTATGACAGTTTTGTCCCCCCAAAGATGGTCGCTTGCTTAGACGGAGTCCTGCTCTCCAAAAACAGAATTTCTCGATGCGTTTCAGGAACGGAAAACCGCACGGAAATGCTGATGGATTCAGCCGATTGTTGTAGACAGGAGTACTTGGTAGGACCACCTACTGTGTGTGGGTTTTTGTTTTAACCTTGGTCCAAGCAGTCCGTCTTTGGCGATTTCAAAGGGGATATTTTGCGCTTTCTTGGCACCAAAATTACGCCAAAATTCAGTAATGTTTTAGTAAACATTTATTGTCATTGTGGGAAGCCTGGTGGGTCTTTGGCAAATTCCGAGCGCTTGCTTGTGGGTCAGTGCCCTGTCTTGTGGAACAGTCCACTGATGCCATTCTTTGTTGAATGTTCGTGCTTGGATGCCATTTCTGGAAACCAGCCCTTCCACCCGACTCCGGCCTCATCTCTTCCTGCCCAGCGGTCGTGAACGCTGGCCATTCGAGATTTTTCGGGCCGCGGACGAGCTGTTAAGAGTGGACAACGAGACCTGGCGCCGGCGGCAGAAGAATAGACGACGACGGACGGGGGTTGTTGCTCTCCAAATCACCGAACCTCCGAACCGATCGAAGGACGCTGTCTCCCACGGGCCTGGGAGAAATTACTTTCAAACGAGTGTCGTCGTTAGGCAACGATGTGGCGAGAACTTGGGACAGCAGCAGCAACGCTGGAAGCAGAGATGCACATGAAGCACGGCGGACAGCGGTATACGTTGGCCGAGTCGGCCTTCGGCTCACCGAACGGGATGATGCTAAGCAAGGTCACGCTGAGCGAGGCTGCTAATTGAAAGACGCTGTGTCGAAGGGGTCTCGTGCTTCGGCCATCCGGCGGGGGAGTTCGAGAAGGTTAAACCACCTGCGAGGAGACTGCGGGATTCTGCTTTCCCACGGAGGCAACGCACAGAACACTTGCGGCAGTGGTCAAGGTGACGCATCTGTGTTTGATGACTGTCTTCCCCTTCTCATCCCCCAAGCTGTGAGAGAGCGAGAGAGCTTCAGCACCGCCCCGTGCCGGGGGTGGTACCGCCAGCGTCATCAATGGCCCATCCGATTGGACAACGTTATTCGACCTAAGTTCCCTAGTCAGGGATTTGGGGAACGCGAACCGGATTTAACGGGATGTTGTTGTGTGATCGCAGCATTGCATTGCATTGCATTCGATTCGATTCTCATCTGGAAATATGTAGAATAAACCCTTCTGTACAGTTTCCTCGATAACCCAGTCCGACATCGTCATTCGGAGCCGGTACCTGTGAGGCTAAACGAGTTAGTCATCTCCAGGACCCCTCCGTCTTCAACTCTGGTTCCAGCGGTGGGATAGAAGCCCCATCTCTAACACTGGTTCCAGCGGAGGGGTTGTGTGGCCCCGTTCCCAACAGCAGGTTTATCTCGCCTTTGAACATTCAGAACACTATTGCAGACAGAAAATGTGATTGCTTTTATGTTCTATACTTGTGTACTTCACGCATGAAAATGGATACTATATTAACATGTGGCTGTGGTTGTGCGCAAAATGCAACCTGAAATGCAATAATACTTAAAAAGCGTGGCGCTACTTACTAACTGTACATACAGAGGCTTGGCAGGAGACGGCGGACTATGGCGGACGCCATTCGCCGGTTTCACCTCTCGCGTGGTACCAAAGGCAGCCGCGTGACTGCAACACCGTACGTGAAAGTTGCTAATTAAATTAGTGGGAACATGTTCGCTGTACCGTCCTTGCAAGTTCTGCAACATGTATTAGATTATCTGTTCTCCTTAAGCCTTCCATTCACGCCCTCCAACCAGAGGCTCTGTGATGTCGTCCTTCGTCAAATCACGAAAAAAAACATCAACATGTGACGTGAAGAGAACCTGCAACTTTACCAGAAGTGGGCATTTCACCTCAAACGCCTTGACCTTACCATAAAACTTGGTGACCTCAGTCCTATGCATGCACTTCGCACGATCGACTAACGTGACTTGTAAGCGTACGGTATTACAGCAGGATGTAACTGATCTGTGTATTATTAGCCTTCTGAGTAACACTCTGAAATTCGAAATTCAGGTAGGCCTTATTCTGTTACATAGGAGTAAACTATGACTAAGCTTTGATGGCAAAATATACGAAAGTGTTGAACATTGAATGTTTCCAGTGCTGCCTTGTATTTAAAGTAGTGTTATTCTTGCTAAAATTAAAAATAAAGGGGCGATTTATTTTATCGCATTCAATCAGTTTCCGATCACCGTTTTCGAATCCGCATCAGCTATAGAGACAACGCGGAGAACGCCGGGAAATTATTTACAATATTTAAACCAGTCAACTTGCAGTTATGACTGCATCCCAATACAAACCAGCGTACAGATTAAACTTGGCGTCGATACTTCTCCACTTAAGGTTCGTCACCACACGCACAAAAACAGCGAAGCGATGAAGTTCCGGCGCTGGCCTCATTGTTTGGCAAGCGCACAGGCTCGCTCCTTGGCCATTCGATCAGTGGACTGGCACTGAAACGCCCTGGAGAAAGCCTCGACGTACATCAGGGGGACGTCCACGTTTTCTTTGCTGGCGGGACTCAGGGACGTGGGGCACCGATAGAAGGCCTCGCGCATGTAGAAGAACCGGCTGTGGGAGAGGCTCCAGTGGCGCCAGGCCCTCTCCACTTTGTACCAGTCGGGCTCCGTAAGCCTGGCGAGCACGGAGGAAACAGCCAGCGAGGCTGCGACTGTGTTGACCTGGTCATCGACACTCTGAAGATTTTTACCCGCCGTAAAGTAATGCTTCCGGAAGCAGTCCACCAGCTCGCTAATGTGGTCTCGTGCAGCAGTAGACCAGAGCTTAGTTTCCGTTAGAATAAAGCGCCAGATAGACTGCGCCAAAGCTACAGCGATGACCGGCGTATTGAAGACGTCGGAATGCACTGGGTCCATCCGTATGAGGGAATACAGCGCTGGCGAGACCAGGATCCTGTCTCCCCTCTGCAGCTTAATGTAGTCGTATATTCGTCCGGAAACGAGACGGCTTTCGAAGGGGAGGCGGTGTCGTGCCAGCGCTAAGCGCGTCTCGTGCTCCGAAGAGTGGCCTTGCAGCAGTTTCTCCAGGAACGTCTGCGTGAAGTGGTTGTCCTGGATGCTTGATAGGCTCAGTGGTTGCGGAACAAGAAGGGTCAGGCTGGCGAACAGAGTCTTCAAAAGCGAATTGTCTTCAGGGCTGAAAATAGCGCTTGACAAGCTGTCCAACTTGATTGCTTCGATGACAAAATTTACAACGCGGGTTACCTGGAGGCTTCGTTCCGGCGTGACGAATTCCACAAAGTACATTGCGTTCCGCACGTTTGGCATCAGGTCGATCTGGTGCAAGCAGAATGCCGTCCTGCTCTGCGAGGGAGGCGTTGGTGTCCACTCGAGGTCCACCAGTGCGTTGCAGGCGCTGGAAGCGAGAAGGTATACGGCCGCCGCGTCCTTTCGTTTCCTGTCGGATGCGTTAAGGGATGTCACTAGAGACTCGATGTGGTCTTCACCGCTGACATGAAGATGCGTGATGTTATCAAGGCCGATAGAGATTGCCTGCATTGCCGCCGTCATGTGCCACCGCTTCAAAAGCTCGGCGGCACCTTCTCGTTCGTATGTTTTTAAAACAACGTCTTCCTGCTTTGAGGTCTCTAAGGAAGAAACGTAATCAATGACGTCATTCAGCGTTGTCTGTTTATTTAAAATGTTGTTGAGCTTCGTTGTGGAGAAGTTTAGGCACATTTGGAGCCTTCTATCGGCAACTCGACATCCTTCGCGCTGGTTATATGCCAACAAAATAGCATCAATTCCTTTGAAAGCGGCCAGTATAATTGATGGTATACCGTACTTGATGTTGGTGAGAAGCAGATAAGCGAAGGCACTTGCAGGACTCGAGTCCCGCAGGTGATCTCCCGCTATGTTGACAAGCAGGGTTCCGATTTCGTCGAGAATGTTGCTCTTGTTCGTATCCGCATTCAGACAGGAATCGAAGAGTGATCTCAGGAACGTGCTCACCTCGCTCCTGGTGCCGTTGATCGCCATCAGGACATCGAGCTCGAACCGCGGATTCAGTCGCGTCGGCAGAGCGGAAGAGTAGAAGACAGTCGACCTTCTTCTCGCGTTGCGCTCAGAGACAAGCTTAGAGCAGACGTATTCGTAGAAGCTGTCGCAAGGGTCGACGCTGGCGTTGACGTAGCCCGAGAGTGCTTGCACATCGTTGGCGCAGCAGAAGACGAAGCGGTGCTCCTCGTTGCCGGGGTGGAGAGTCTGCTTGAAGATCAGGAGGGCCACAAACGCTAGGATGATGGTGCCGGCAAAGCACACAACAGCCGGCCCAGCTCCAATGCCCATCTCTGGTTGGAGGAAATTGGTTGGGGGCGGCACCAAAGCGTCGTGTTCAGGCTCGGGGATAGGGCGCCGTGTATCTCTTCCTAATCCAGCGTCCAAACGCGCAGGGCCCTTTGCCGTTGACGGCAAACTGGCCAACGATGGTGATGGTTCTTGGCTGCTGTTGCTGCTTGGCTTGGATAGCGATGGCTGCTGCGAATCTTTCTGCTTGTCTTTCAGGGCCTTGAACTTGGCAGCAGCTGCAAGAATGGCGGGTGGCGGCGCCTGACGACTCTCCTCGACTGGTGCATCGGTGACCTCCAGAGAAGGAGCTGTAGCTGGCTCTGGGCCGTCCACTGTCTTGATTGTGGTCGTCGGTTCCGTGCCGTCTTCCGTTCGAGTCATGACTGACGGCCTTCTCCTCGAATGCTTCTTCCGTCGAGAGGCTGTCGTTTCGCTTTCCTGGCCTTCCGGCTGCGCTGGTTGTTCTGGCAGCGCCGTCTCCGACTGGCCAGAACGGGAGTGGTGGGAACTGCCCTTCTTCTTGCGATGTCCGGGCATGACGTCAAGCTGTCCTCGGTCTGTTTGGCAATTCGCAAAGCTCTATTAGGCGCTTTCGAGATCGAGTAATGGGCGCGCCGATGAGCTTGCGAGGCTTCACGAAGGTCACTTTCTTCTTCCTCTGTTTCTCGCAGGTGCTCTGCGCTGCACGAGCCTCCCTCCTTCCTTCGTCGTCTGCCTCCCCGGAGCGTGCGTAGGGCACAGGACTGGCGAAATCTTGCGAGGTGATAGATTATGTGCTCTAAAGAACAAAAGAAAAATCCTAGGATATACCTGGAGACAGAAATGGTTTTGGTAACGATAGAAAGTAGAAACAAAAAATCATTAAACGAAAAATAAAAAGCCATGTAAGAGAATAGTTTTAAGACTGCTATTCTGAAGTGCGCTAATAGCTCTCCGCACAAAGAAAGTACGTGACAGAAAATTTAGTTTCATCATCATCGCCACCACCGTCATCAGCCTGACCACGCCCACTGCAGGACAAACGCCTCATTTTTATCTCTCCAATTCACCCTCTCCTACAGCTGCGGCCACCTTATCCCCGAAAACTTCACAGTCTCACCCGCCCACCTAGCTTTCTGCCGCCCCCTGCTACGCCTACCTTCTCCTCTAATCCAGTCCGTGACATTTAACGACAATCGGTTATCTTGCCTTGGCATTACATGCTTTGCCCAAGCCAATTTCTTCTTCTTTATTACAAATAGGATGTCATCAACCCGCGTTTGATCCCTCAGCTACCTTCCTCTCTTCCTGTCTCTTGATGTCACTACTATTTTTTTGTTTTTTCATAGCTCGCTGCGTTGTCCTCGATCTAAGTAGAACCCGTTTCGTTAGCCTTCACATTTATGCCCCATTGGTGGGTACCGGTAAGATATCATTGTTACATACTTTCCTCCTGACGGATACTGGGAAACATCCATCCGTGACCGGACAGTACCTGCCATATGCGCTGCACCCCATTCTTATTTTTCTAGTTCTTTCACTCTCGTGGTTCGGGTCTGCGGTCAATATATACCTTCTGCACGCATCTCCTTACCGCTTCCAGCGCCTCGCAATCAATTCTAAACTTTGCCTGATGAAGTTATGATCATGCTTTGCAGTTCATCCCCTGAGTGACAGCAATTGGTACTGAAATCAGCGAATCGCAGATTTTGTTTATGTGAAAGGAAAAAAAAACCACAGAGGCACCTAATTCTATACCGTGCTGGCCAAATGCGGTCGCATTCGAAGCTGTTGATGTCTTTGCCGGAAGTCCGGAAGTGACTGGTGGCTCTTGTGAGACCAAGTTTGCTCTTTCCCAGTGATGATCTTCCCGTACGCCACCTACCACGGTTCGCAGGTGGATGATTCACACAGACGAACTTGGTGTGGTGAGGTCACCTACCTTTAGCTAGTGCGCATCTCCAACAGCGTAGGACGCAACATCTTGCCTAACGTTTTGATTTTCTCGTCTTCTTGTACGTTGAGAGGCTTCCGATAAAAGCAAACGTCTTAATTTTGCACTGTGCGTTCCCAGAAGTGTTTTAAGAACTTTTTTTTTTCTGTCAGTCCACATCACGCCTTCGTCCCGCGAGTGGGAATCCCAATACACCGGGAAAAAATTACGTCGGTGAAATGTTCCCAAAGCGGACTTCAAAGCCTTCCCATGAGCTTTTTTCTCAACTTCCGATAATTTTTCCGTGCTGTCCCGGTATTTGATTTTCTAAGGAGATCCTAGAATTATGCCTTGGGATTTTCATGCGTGTCAGTCAGTGGAACATAGAATTGCACATCTAAGCTCATCTCGCTTTTCAAACCGCTATGTCATTTCCATATGCAGAAACACGAATATTGGCAGGCTTGTTTTTCACGTTGCCAGCGTTGGCAACTTTTTCTATACTAGCTGTTTTAGTGCGAAAGCACTGCTGGACTTCTAACCAGGAATATGCCGGTGTGTGGTGAGGCCTCTGAAATTAGTCACGTGGTGCAAGAAATGTTGAGAAATAATCGAGACTTTGAATGAGGGAGACCTTGGCGAACCTGCAGAAATAAAACAAATGCTGCCGCGAATGGGTTTCTAATACGCGCCGGCGCAAACAGAGGAGCTTCGCTGGCCACTGCACGAGGGCAGTATAGTTTATAAGCTATGCTATCGCCGTAGGCGATCACACCTCCTGAACTGCAATACACTCTCGCACTGTCCACTGCACATCGTCGTCTTCAACTTCCATCTGTGCGCAAGTCACGAAAGGAAAGGAAACGGGTTTTTAGTCGTGCCCTCAGGTACACGGCGTTGTTGTCGACCTGCAAAAACCTGCTTTCGCACAGTATTAAAGCGAAAGCCTTTAATGCCTCATCGTTGTCGTCAGAACGTTGTCAGCAGAGGTGCCACGCTTTTCTAGTCAGACCATAAAAAAAAATCTTTGCGCACGATGGGATTCGAACCACCATACCTCCGTTCCGCAGTAGAGCGTGCTAATGGCTAAGCTCATCATCATCAGCCTGACTACACCCACTGCAGGGCAAAGGCCTCTCCCATGTCTCTCCAATTAACCCTGTCCTTTGTCAGTTGCCACCACTGTATCCCCGCTAACTTCTCAATCTCATCCGCCCACCTAACTTTCTGCTGTCCCCTGCTACGTTTGCCTTCTTTTGGAATCCACTCCGTTAATTCGCATTACATGCCCTGCCCAAGCCCATTTCTTCCTTTTGATTTCAACCAGGATATCATTAACCCGCGTTTGTTCCCTCACCCACTCCGCCCTCTTCCGATCTCTTAACATTACACCTATCATTTTTCTTTCCATAGCGCGCTGCGTTGTCCTTAACTTAAGCTACTTCCCGCCAACGCGTATGTAATTCTCCTCGGCTAGGATGCTGGAGAGTGTTTGCAGAAAGGCGTCGAATCAGACGGATGCTTCCCAAACGCCGGGATCAATCCAACAGTACAAAATTACCCCGACTTCCAAATTAATGGTGGTCAAATTAACGACTTTTTAAAGGTGCACTGAAGAGGAATCTGAACTCGTCTTTTTGCCGCGGGAACTCAATCTACACGTTCCGAGCATTCTCAGAAACTCCGATTTATTGCCCTGTGTGGCCGATTTCCCTAATTAAATCGAATTAACGCCCGGCTCCCGCCTTTTTCTTTTTAATTCTCCCTCGTACGGTGGGCGGAGTCGACCAACGCGGGGAGTGCCTTTCACCCAGTCCCGTGGCGGCTTGCCGGTCTGCCATCGGCGGAGTAATACGTAGTAGTCCGTAGAAGCAAATAGTACTCCGCGCGTATATTTATTTCTGCGGGCTTATTTTGCGGTTATATTATCTGCAAATGAAACTATTTATTCACGGAAACCTAAAAAACAAAATGAAGCGAAAGCAAAGCCTCCACGGAGCTGGCTTTGCACTCCCTGCGTTGGTCGACTCCGCCCACCGTACGAGGCAGAATTAAAAAAAAAGGCGGTAGCCGGGCGTTAATTCGATTTAATTAGGGAAATCGGCCACACAGGGCAGTAAGCCGCAGTTTCTAAGAATGCTAGGAACGTGTAGATCGAGTTCCCGCGGCAAAAAGACAAGTTCAGAATCCTCTTCAGTGCACCTTTAAGGTTTTCGCCTCACCGCACTTAAGGTCAGCAAAGTGCCCTTCTGAATTTTTTCGTGGTTATCAATGCTAAACTGCCAAAATTTTGTTTTTCTTTCAAAGTATCCTCAGGCAAAGGTTTAAAAGCCTCGGCATGCTACGACAGGTTCTTTCCTTGCTGCTACGCTACTACTTGTCTCCGAGCAGTGAATGTGCTAAGGCGCATTACTTAAAGTTGCGGTCCGAATTCCCCACTTAAGATATTGCACAACTCTTTAACATTTTTGTGGTGTCCATTGCAGATAGTTTAATGTTAACCGCTACATGTGGACGCGGGACAATTATTGAGTGTGTATCTAAATCCGCAAAAATAAAAAATTGCCGACGATTACGTTATTCTCTAATGCGAAATTTGAGCGCAGCTCATCAGCTGTTCCAGCTTTTCGATAGAGTGAGGCAAAGAATGCGAGGAAGGCATGTATATATACAATTACAGACAGCTTTTTATTTTTCAGACATATTCCTTCTTCAAGAAACACTCCACTAACAGTAAAGTTACACTTGAGAGAGATAACAAAAGAATTATTGCACTTAAAGTGCACTGCCACAAGAGATAGAGTGAAACACAGCATGTCGCGAATCATAAATGCAAGCCTTTGTTCAGCAGTACCTCGATCCTGGCACATGCATAAACTAAACTTAGGAGGGAAATAATAGAAGAGAGAGAGAGAAAAAGGACGGAAAGGCAGGGAGGTTAACCAGGCGATGCCCAGTTGGCTACCCTACACTTGGGGAGGGAAAAAAGGGGAAAAAAGGAAAAAGAGCGGCAAAGAAATGAGTCTGTCAAGTGTCCATCGACCACTATGTCACAGGGACAGCGGGCGCGCACAGAAAACTTAGATTATAGGCGGGAATGCAACCCTGAGTCCCTTAGGAAATTCAGGAGCGCTTTCACCGCTTTCCGTTGTCTGGAAGGTTGCGTCCAAGGCCCCAGAACGTTAGACTCTGTTAAAGGACGCGAGTCCAAGCGGAGCAGAGAAGCAACTAGGCAACCGCGCTCTCGCTCAAAACGAGGGCAGTCGCAGAGGAGGTGGCTGATCGTCTCGTCACAACCACACTGGCCACACGCAGGAGAGTCAGCCATTGAGATGAGATGGGAATAGGCGTTTGTGAACGCCACTCCCAGCCACAGGCGGCACAACAGCGTAGTATCACTGCGAGGGAGGCCGAATGGTATATGATGTTGGAGCAAGAGGTTGAAGTGATGCGAGCGGGGTGTCCAACCTCCAGGGGCAGACCACGATGTTACAGTCAGGTTTCGGGCGAGCAGTTGAAGCCTTCCACATTACTAACACGGGTGACAAATGCATTAGCACTGCTTCTGTCGTACTTCTCGACAAATGTACCAAATCGCTCCCCTTAAGACCACAAGCTCAGCAGCGGTTGAGGCTGAATTATGTCCTAAACCGAATCATAACCAGAGCCCTAGGCAGGGCTGAGTCCCCAAGGGGCCAGCAAGATATCGAAAATGTCTAGGGACAAAACTGCACTGTAGGCACCACTCAATTCTACTTAAAGTTCTAACGTTAGCCGTAAATTACGTCACTGACCTGTGCTGTTTCGATTGAATAATAAATAATCCTTCTGCATCTTAGTTTAAGCGTGTAGAAAAATGTACCACGAAAGCAATGTGGAAACGTATTATTTTATTCGGCTGCTCCGTGAGGTGGTGCTGCTTGTCATTTTTCTTTTCCTGAAAAAAAAAAGAAAACAATTCTACCCTGTCAGTCGACCAGTAACGTCGGCGCACTAAGCACCATCTGCGCATGTACAAAAGGACCTGTAAATGGAGCTGGACCAGAAAAGAGAACAAAAACCGCTAAAGGAGCAGGCGAGGCTTGCATGCTTGTTTATTTAGTCTTTGGGAGACCTATCTGCAAGAACTAAAACAAAAATATAGACTATAATCCAGGCGGAGAACGTCAGCAGCATCGCCACTCTAAGAATGAAAAATATGCCGTTCATTGAGACAACTATAGTATTTTAACAATTTTATCAAGAAATGATACCCTTGTGAGGTTGTTTGAGATGAGAGCACGCGAAGACATGACGGAAAAGTTGGCAGAGCATGTCGGCAATAAGTGGCCGACATGCATAAGAAAACGATCAGGCATATTTCTCCGCCATTTCTACGTTAGACAAAAATATTGGCGTTAAGAATCGTTGCCAGATTTAAAACAACGCGGACGCGAAACGCCGCCTTCAAAAGCGCTTTTAAGTGTGGATTCATAAACCGTGGCAACCTTCCGGTCTGCACTCCACATCTGTCTGATAAAAAAGGTTCCTCAACATCTGAGGCTCAATAAATTAATAACTAGACAGTTCTAATGTATGCGTATGAAAATGCACAAAATCGCAGTCCCGAAAAAGTGAAATATGAGACTAAACTTTTTAGTTCGGTGACTATAGCACGCCTCCATATTAAGCCTGTCTCACTCAATTCCTCGTACATTCCATCCCCAAGTTCAAGCACTGATAAATCTCACGTATAATGTCTAATGTGACCGAGAATCACACGAGTTCAAATCATTCTAAGGCACCAAAGTACACTTGTTGCTAGGGTTCATGAAGGAACCCTCGGCACAGCTGTACACGCGGGAGAAGTCCGTGCTGTGCATCAGTGGGACGTTGCACAACCTCTCGCCATTGGGCTCTCCGCACAGCACGTAGCATCCGAACAGAAAAGGAATGCTGATCGCGGGAAAAGGCGGCAGGTCTCCAACCAGGTGGTCACCTGTCGCCTCCAGAGATTGCTGGAACGCAGACAGCACCACGGGGACTGAAGCAACAGCGCCTTGGAGGTCAAGGTCTTGCTCGTCACCAGAGCTCCTCGCCAGACAGTCCTGGTTGCGCTGATAGATCTCACTGGCGTCGCGCTGACTTTCGACGTAGTCGTAGAAGACCGTGGCTGCGATCCGCGAGCCCAAGCCTCCAAGCAATACGCCGCGGTGCGCGTCCGGGGTGTAGTACGGAAAGTCCAGATGCTCAGTCATGAGAGCGAAGCCTTTGAACTTTGCGAAGTCCCGTTCTCTGTACTGGGTTAAAGGCGAGACAGTTAGTCCGCGCGATAGCCGGAGGTATGACTCATAGAGGAGTATCCAGTTGTGTAGGGGGTCACTGGTCACCGCCGGATAGCCACCCTGTGCAAAGGGATAAGCCGTGGGTTCGGAATTCTTCAGCACGGTAAATGCGTTGCGGAAATTGGAGCTATTAGCACCGTCCGACTGGGTGTATTTGTGTATTAGTGGGTGAGATCGATTGTCGCCCTCGCGAATGAAGACAAAAAACGCTTCACGCACACGTTCGGCGAGCTGAATCACGCTGCTTAACGCACTGCTTCTGGACTTGAGAAGGAAACGATTCACGTCGTAGCCAAAAAACACCAAAGTTGAAATGAAGCAGTCCTCCCGCAGCGACTGAATAGCCCCGCGCTCGTGGAAACTGGCAATAATCTCGTAACTCGTGTATTGCACAAGGTTCTGGACGCACAGCGTTTCTACGACGTCGTTCATGGCACCTTCGCCGTTCTGCTCGTGGGATTTGAACACGGCTCTGAAGTAGTCGACGTTCCAGACGGCCACACCGTGCACGTCAGTGACTGAGATGTTGAAGTAGCGCCTCAGCATAGTGTTCCACCTTTCGACGGGAACGGATGGAGACAAGCTGAAAAACGACGCCGTGTCATATTCCATGAATGCTTCGGGTGTGTTGTCACGCGATATGGTTACGTTCGAGCAGAAGTCCACGAATATTTCAGCGCTGTCCAAGCGTTCGACGATTTCCTCAAGCCGGGATATGTTCAGCCCGCCAAACTCTTCGTAAGTGGTACGCAAGTGGTCGCGCAAGTGGCGGCTCTTTATGTGCTTCCTTAGCGTCCGGAGCCGCCTCTGGAACTCTTCGTCAGGGCTGGCAACAAGTAGCGAGCCGTTCTGAATACTGAAATCAAAGAAGACAGGCATGAAGACGCGTCGCGACATGTAGAAGAGGGCGTTGAGAAAGTCCGGTCTCGCATTCCGGTCGGGCCAGACGATGCCGCCTTCGGTGAGGACTTTCTTCACACTGCGGACGTTGGAGACGTTGCAGACGCTAAGGCATGTCACGAAGAACTTCGTGCTCTCCTGAGTGATTGTCCCAGTCCTGGAGGTCTCGTGCAGATCTCTGACTGCTCCGTCAATGAACCTGTTCCAGGCTTCGTGTTGCACAGATTCCTCGTGATCTCTCGTCCACAGGCGACAGACGTGAGCGTAGAAGTCGTCGCACGCCCCTATGCTTGTGTCGACGGCTTTCGCGAGCAGCGACTGATAGCGCAGACACGAGGGACTCACACACGCATCGGCAGTGAAGGCGCTGGGCTTGAGTCGGCGCACCCTAACGACCGCGTACAGGATGACCCCCAGCACACTCCCAACCAGCAGCACCGCTCCTATCTTGGCGTCGGCGGACACTGAAGGAAGGTCAGGAACTGTCTGCAACTGGTTTACGGGCGTAGAGAAACAAGCAGACAAAAAATTACAAGACACTTAATTATCATTACGCGATAACTATTTGCGTTAGCATTAGGTCTTCTCTTTGCTTGCAGTGCTAAGGTTACCGGATTATCACATTAATCAGCGAAATCTGAATGGCATTTGCTGATTGACCGTCCACCTTCCACGGCAGCCACCCGCCGCGTTGTTCCCGCGGCAACTAGCCTCAGGTTGCATATCCTGCGTCCACGGTAGTTACCTTCTGGGTCCTTCCCGTGGCAGCCACCTTCTGTCCTCTGCCTCCTCTCCCCTACAGGTGAAGAGGGGGATTTCCCTCTCTCGACTTCTCAACCTGCCACCGGAGCTAGCAGGTGGTCTAAACAACGTAACGCCGGACACCACCTTTTCTGAACGGTAGGGCTTCTGGCAGCAAGGTGGCCCCTCCTCCCCATTACAAGTGGAGAGGGTGATTTTCTTCTCTCCACTCTGCTTCGTCACTTCCCAACCGTGACAGGTGGTAGGTGGTGTGCAGAACACTACAAAGCCGGACGCCGCGTTCCCTTCCCGGTGAGACCTTGTAATGCTAAAGATTCAAAAATACGGCCACTCCTTCACCTCAAACAACAACTGACCATTGTCTGAGTACACACTGACTTGGCCACGGGTAGAACGGCACAGCTCGAACCAATTTCAAGGTGGCAGTCGTGCCTTGAATGTACCTAACATTACCTTTGAGCACCCTATGACAAGTGGTGCGAGTTCCCTCATGTTCTCGGCGGTTTCTAGTTGCTACACCACAGTTACTGGGAACACGAAATAATGATTTTCAGTTAACTCACCGCATTTAGTAAACTTGCTAAAGGTAGCCGCGTTTCAAGAGGCATTAGGCATTTTAAAGCGACTTTACGCAATCACAACTTTGTAGCGGTAAGAATCCTCGAAGCGTAGCTTAATGTATGTTCGTCGTATTGTGAAAGCGTTCACGACCTCCAAAACCAGAGCACAGGAGAGCGTGCGGAGCGAGCTCCCTTCCACCGCAGAATAGCGATACCAGGGCTAGTGATTAGCTGCCATACATGTCAAGGTGGCCGATCAGATTAGAAACGCACGGAATCGCTCATAAACGCTGGGAACGAAATCATAAGCAGCAATTTATCGAACAGACTCCGTTCTCTGTCCAGCCTGCCTAAGGTTCCCGCTTCAGCCTGCATACCAATTTCCTCTTGCCTGCCGTCATGGCAGTTATAGTTTAGTTGGCGATGTTCCCGTGCTAGTCTAGAGGTGGTCCCGCAACTGTACTGGAAAATTTTCAGAAATTTGCTGATGTTTACTCTACCCTCGTCAGGCCTGAGCAAAAGTTCGGCCTGTCAGCATTAATTGAAATACATATCTCAAGCCTCGGTTGTCCCATGTATGTACACACAAAATCTGGCAGCCTTAACTCCAACAGTTCTAACAGTTCTTAGCTTAAGAGTTTTCTCTGCTCTCCGCAACGGGCTTCTGGGCCTACATAAAGATGCAGTGAAGTTTTATGGCGTATATTTAGTTAAATACATGCACAACGTACCGAGTGTTTAAATCAAAATTACAAAAATTGTCATAAAAATGCACGAAATATTTGGGAACTGTTTGGCCGCTGGGAGCATAAATCTGGTTTAGACAAATGAACTAACTTGGAAGGCTGCTCAGAGAGCCTCTATTGTTTCGCACTTCTTGCAGACCTGGCTTCGTGGGGGCACGGCGAGTGCTCTCCGCCTTCCAATGTCACTTTGGCTGCGGAAGGGATGGTATTTTTAAGAATGCCGCAAAAGATAAATGCGCATTACAATGAACGTGGGGTTTTAAGAGGTTTTAGCTGTAGTGTCTGCTCTGTGGTGGACATAAGTATCATTAAATAAACTGTACTTTTCCTTTCTGCGAGCGGCGATAACGGAAGCCGCTAAGAGAGTACAGGTGCCCGCATTACAAAGGAGAGCCATCTAAAAAGCCGAGAAACGCGCTAACTTGATTGTTTATGGCGGTTTAACGTCCCAAAGCAAGTCAGGCTATGAGGGACGCCGTAGTGAAGAGCTCCGGAAATTTCGACCACCTGGCGTTCTTTAATATGCACTGACATCGCACAGTACATGGGCCCATAGAATTTCGCCTCCATCGAAATTCGAACGCCGCGACCGGGATCGAACCCATGTCTTTCGGTACAGCAGCCGAGCGCCGTAACCACAGAGCCACCGCGGCGGCTTAGCCACGCGAAACGCCCAATAGTTGCTTCCTGGTTGATTCCTTGAGCTGTGAAGCACATACCGTGGTTTTCACGCTCGAGTTATCTCAATTGCAACGAGGGATTGAATAACAGCGCTTACAGTCAACGGTGGAGATTGTGAGCACAAGATGGTAGTAAGACCGCCTCCAGTTAGCTTGATGACACGGCCCGCCCCGCCACCAGCTTCAGGGCTCCGCTCCGTCCCGCCTGAGCCAGTGCTGGAGAAAGGCATGGCTACGTCGGGTGACATCATGGAACTGCGAAGGCGAGGTAGCAAATGCAAGCTGGAAACGTGTTCACCCATATCTGCGAGCTTTCGATAAATAGCCTGCGTTGTGAACGGGCACTAAAAAAAATACTCACAGGACGGTAACCACTATGTAATGCGAGATTCAGCGACAGCTGTTGAAGTATTTTCATGTCGCGCTATATTGAGATAAAAAACGACAGCGACATGAGTTTATAGACCAGTCATTACTTTTCATACACACTCGCTCTTCTCTTCTCTCCCAGTCCTTTATTGCCATGAAGAAAGCCTTAAGATCTTAAGAGTGGCAGCAGATGTTTTACAGGCATTGGATCAATACCCGATTCTGAAATGAAAGATCTATACATGCATGTTTTGGAAGGTCGTCGCAGCAGTGGGAGGGGGGGGGGGGGGGGGGGCTTACGAGGGATAGCAGTTATGTTGTCACAAGTGACGTAACTGGGTCCTGACTACACAGCGTCGAATGGGCTCCAGCAACAGCTATCGCTCTAGACTAAGGAATGTCGCCTATTAAGACTGCTTGTTCATAGCATCTCGGAAGCAGCATTCACACGTAAACAAGTTGCAGTACTATCACCTTTACAGTGGTTACCTTTTGACTGAATGGGTAGAACGCTGCGCGTACTGATTCGTGATACTCAGGATATTCATGTCATTATCCCTCCAAAAACTCATGTTAAACATACCTTTGTTTTCTTTTTATTCGGTATGCAGAGCGCAGCACTAGCATTATTCGTTAATCCGCTGTTCACTGATGGCAACAAAATAATCATTGTCATGCTTGTAAAACCACGTATAACATAGCCATATATCACCTGAAACCTATCATAGCCATATAACACCTGAAAACATGCTGCTCCTCCGAAATTTTGTCTAGTTCATAAGGGCGGTCATCGCTGCTTTACACCAAATGGCCATAACCTCCCGCGTCATACTCTCCGGAAATGATATTTCGTGAAGAAACTACAGACTATACAGAAAAAGAAAAAGGACGTTAGTCCATGCAACACGTACCGCGAACTCTTCGCAGTCGTCCGTACTGTCCTCCGGAAACAACTTCGGCTTGCAAAGTTCGAATCTAGTCTAGTTTTTCGTCAGCTAAAGCAACCAGCATGTAAGAGCATAAACCGCGTTGGGAATGTGTCGCGGTTTATTAATAGCAGTGCACTAAAATGCAACAAAAAAAAAGAACTGGAGAGGACACACAAGCTCCACGTCAAGGATTTAATGTCCATATATGCGGAACTGTTGATTCGCAACTTTATATTCATAGGTACCTGGGAGTCCTCACACCACTCCTTCCGCAATGGTGCAACGGTTAAGGGATGCGGCACTGCCCTGCGATGAGAGCTGCTGCCACCGGTGGGGCTTGTGCGACCCAAGTTGCTCTTCGCGAGCAACCTGTTGCGATCAGTCATCAATTTAACCGCCACCTGCCACAGCGGTCAGTTTGCTCACAATCCGTTGGGCAGGTTGTGATGGTGCCACAAGGTAAGGTTACTTAGGTGGCTCACCTAGGTTGCCTCTCCGGCGGGTGGCCACCTAGGCGACCCTACGCCAGCCTGTTTTATTGCGAAAGCAATACTACTTGCACTTTCACGCCTTTGCCGTGCCGCGGCGGTGACCACCATTGACCTTCATTTGACCTTGATTTCATTAGATTGGATTGGATTAGATTACATTGGATTAGATTGGATAGGAGTGGATTGGATTTAATTGGATTGTATAACCGATGCATCACCACAAGTCTAACCACAAGCACCACCACCAGCTACACTACCAGCTGAACCATGACGTAGGTACGACCAAGCTAAGCCACAGCGAATTTTTTCGCTTACAACGCCGACGCCGACAACGTCGACAACAGCGACGCCGGATATTCCGATTAACGGGGCCTTTAACACGATGGCGTTAAAAATTGGAGGGGACACCTAGGCTCTGCCTCAAGGATATGACGCGATAGCGAAATGAGTTAATTTCTATATATATGCAGAAAGTCACTCTCTACTTTTCATACGTAGATCCCTGGGAGTCCTCATACCCCTCCTGGCGCACAGGTGCAGCAATTCAGCGATGCGCCACAGCCCTGCGATGGTAAATGCGCCCAGCGGTGAGCCTTGTGTGGCCCAGGTTGCTCTTCTCGAGCGACCAATCAAGTTAACTGCCACTTGCCACGGAGGCCAGTTTGCTCACTATCCTATGGACAAGTTGTGATGACGCCTCAAGGTCACGTGACCTAGGTGGCCCACCTGCCTCGTAGGTTGTTCACTGGCGACCACTGCCAGACCCATGCCGGGAATTTTCGTTCACAACTCCGACGCCGATAACGCCGGGACCAGATTTTCTGGTGAAAGGGTCCTTTAACGCGAATTCAACACGTATTATAAAGAGCCACAGTGGAACGCGGCAAGCTGACTACGACACAAAAATAGCCGCGGACAAAATCTTCACGGATGCCATGGTTAACACGTCTAGAATAAGTAAAGACTGTGCTGTAAACTGCTGCGCGTGATAACGTTGAATTTCTAGTCAAAACATCACCTTTACAACGGCAACATTCGTAGCCACTAACACAACACGCACGTCTCTTAACGGCAGCCTTCAGCTCAGCGCACTCATTACCTTGGGCTGAAGGGACGATCCACGTCTGACCCCAGCGGCTGCGCCGCTTCTGGAGAAGACGGCGAGCCGGGAAACATCGCCGGCGAAGACAACGAGGGGGGTTCAGGGAGCTCAGGCAGCGAAGCCGAATTCAGGGGCTGGGTCGACTTCCGCGGTTCACTCTTGACTGGATCACATTGGTCGCTTTCATGCGCCCGAACTAGGTCCGGGTCTACCGACTGAATCGGCTCAGTGGACGACGGTGACTTCAGCGGTGAAGGCAAACTGGGAACTTGAGGCCTAGGCGGATGTGCGTGTTGTCGCGGCAGCTCATGTCGCACCCGTTGTTTGGACGACGTCCGCCATGTGGACGACTTCTGCGACCTCGACAAAGTCCGAACAGGACTGCTATTAGTATCCTTGTCTGGATCCATGGAGCTGCGCTTCCTTCTTCGATTCAAGGGATGGCGCGCGCTGCCGCGCGCCGCGCGTTCGCTTTTTCCTTCTCGCAGCTAGAGACAAGACGCCATTACCTTGAGAACAACAACAACAACAATAAGACGTGTTTTGAGTTTAATTGCTGCAGGGCCGTTCAATAATCCTATCCCTGTACCGTATTCCGCCGAACATATATTGTCAAATTTCGCGTGGAGGTACCTAGCTCCCATATACATATCATACAATGCACTGCAAGCTGTAGCAGTGAGCTACTAATAAATGAATTTCCATGTGCCTAAGGGTCTTTTCCTTGCCGGCTCTCCAGCGCCGTGACCGCAGAGAAAGTCTTGGCGTAAGCCTCCTCCGCCAGGCGTAGGACGATCTCTTGTTCCGCATTTGGGCTGCGGATGTAGGACTCCCAGGCAACTCGATCAAGGGGATCAGGATCTGGTTAGCTCCCGAAGATTCGGGACATTGCCAGATTAGATGATTTTGACTCAGAGGTATCTTGCAGAGATTGCAAGCATCTGGGTCGCCTGTGAGCTCATTAAAGGGAATAAGCGATTGGCCTGGATTTTTCGCCAGGCCCTTCATTCCGAGGGTGTTAGGGACCTATCTGGTGGTGGATAGATCCTTCTGCCTAGCCTGGGAATTTCAGAGAGCTTCTTGTAGGTGATGAGGTGGTCTTTGTCTCCCGGTAGCGAATACCATTGAAACAAACGGGAGTTCATGGCCAAGTTTTAAAATAATTAGCGCCATTCTACCCAGGCTGCGCCCAGAAGAAACCAGCAGCAGCCCTCCGTTACTCTGCCATGTTGGACCGATCGAGGCGCCTCCTCTAGGTCATGGAAATCACGGTACCGTTGTATGGTGCACGCTGTCGTAACCGGTCGTAAAACTTTACGTCATCTCTTTTGTATTATTTTCACGGTTTTACTCCAAGCAAAAACAAAGGCTGTTAATTCACTTACTACGCGCTACCGATAACAGCACTGAGAAAGAAGTTTTTAAAGGCCTACTTGACCGAAACTTTACTTTGGCTAATTTAGCGCTCGATATAGTGTGCATGTTATTAACAATATTTATATTTAATATTAGAGCTGTGAATCGTCTAGAATTTTAATTAGAAGCGTTCAAAAACCTCTGTAGCAGACGACGCAGTCCCCTAGCGGTATGCTGGACAACTAACAAACCTGACCGGAAATGACGCACAATTGAGACACCGGCATCGTGGGCTCGCCAGTTTCAGGCGTTCTGAAGTTAGTGCGCGCCCCATGTAAGCTCTTCTGGCGCGTTTCTGGCTGTTTTCACAGCGAAGCTCGATGGTCTTCGAGAAAAATAAACTGCTGGCATCATGTCGACGAAGTGCATGGCCGCGGAAGGGAATGCGAGGAATGCTGCCCTTCACCCCCGATCTCGAAAGCCGGTGTCAGCTGTCCGGAGCTCAGGTTTTAACATGAATTCCCCTCTCTTTTCCAAAAAAGATAATGGTGGGTGACTGACGCTTCTGCCTCGCGCTAACCCCTTTTGTGTGTTGGGCTTTGTCAATAGACCTGTCCCGGTCTACATCATCCCAAGCAACCACAGATATCCTTCGGACGGCCGACAGAGGTCTATTTCGGATGTTCTGTACGTCCGCTGAACATCCGCAAACAGCCGGTAGACGTCCGTCGGCTGTCCAAAAGGTGGCCAAAGGTATACGGTTCGCCCGCCGACGGACGTCCAGTTGAGTACGTCCATTGGCGGATCTTTCTCGAATATTCGCATATATGGTGCATGTGTGCTTTTTTCACTCCGCGCAATGCAATAAAACCAAAAACAATTTGATGCATAGCACGCATATTTTATTGTGGTTGATGATACGTCAGCAGAGCAATGGGTTACATTCGGATAATTTCTTAAATGTGACTCTTCAAATGTGGCAAGCTTGGGATACACATCCGTAATCTTCCCACCCACAGGATTTCTGAAATAAAAAAGAACGCGGCAAACATCAGTCATGTGAAACAAATGGCACAATGCAGTAGCCCAAGTAAAAACATTGGAACCAATTAACAGAAGTGTTTAATGCTGCAAGTATAACAGACAATGCACTTTAACACCTCAAAGGCAATAACAGCTCTCACTTTTCCACACCATATTTGACAATGTATCTGTTCTTTATTTATTTTCATGGGCCTTAGGGCACTAACCTGCGCAGCACTGTACGCGACTGTTCACAGAAAGCCGCAAAGCTTCCGTTGCGAACCACTGCGACCTCACGTGCTTCCTATGGTCTGCCTTTCGCGCGTTGTCACTCTTTATATAGGCACAGTGAACATAGCGATGCCTTAAAAATTAACAAGATGCGAAAACACTCCGTCCCGCAACTTTGAAGAGGAGTGGGAATTAGTCGCGCGAGTTGAGGGCTGCCGCAGCTCCCGGAAGTGTGAGAACAGCACACACTTTGGGAAGCCATCTCCTCGCGCTTACTGCTCCCACTGTCCTGTGAACGAATGTTATATGAGCATGCTGCATTGTCCTAGAAGCAAAGTTCCAAGAAGTGTACTGGATACATACCTTCGTAGGCAATCACATGTGCACTAAGCCTTCTTTACACCAAGGTCGACGCAGTACGGGATTGCGGTGTTCCAGAAGAGCTTCAGGCGCTTCCCGTATCTTTCGAATTGCTTAAGTTACATACAACTTTCGTCCGCAGACCGAACAAAGCCACACATTATAAAAACAGAGCTATAAAGATCTGCGCGACAACACTACGCGACATATCAACAACAGCGCTACGGAGCCGTACTGATGGATTGGATTGGTCTGACCGCGAACTGACATCTATGATGATGGTGATAGCAGAATGCACGGGAGTTTTGATGCGTACGAATGGTTTCAATGGCAAGTTTAGCTAGCAAAACAGTGGACATGTCGCGCAACTCCTCTGATTTGGAGAAGTTTTATAAATATAAAACTAGTCATTGAGTTCTTGCAAAATTCTGCAACACCTGCTTCTCCTCTTATATAAATTTAGCTCGTTGGCGGCTCTTGCACTGCAGGTAGGAGTGGAATCGTACCAATTTACAAACGTCTTCGCGTCAAACCCTCCAACTGATGCAAATAAAACAGTATACATACACGAAAGACTCGAATTTTCTGTGAAATAAAAAACGTCCATACTCATGGCCTGGGAAAATACTCGACCTTACATCCTTCGGACGTCCACCTCGTCTCTCATGCGGATATACAAAAGTGGACACTGTCCGTACGTCCGGCGGATGTACGAATACGGATATCCGAAATCGGATTGTGTTCGTACGTCCGATGGACGTCCGATCTCGGCAAAGGACGTTCGGATCTAGCTCGTACGTCCGACGGATATCTGTGGTTGCTTGGGATGCAACAGAGCACGTACGTGTTTCTGGCCCGATCGGCAAAGCATGCCACGAACCGGGTTATAATTCGGAGAAGAAAGGCTTCGAGGCGTCTCTAATCGGGAGAATAAAGAGGAGGCGGGACCGCTTGTCACAAGCTAGCTAAGCCGGTCCAGAAGTTAAAGTGGACGGCTTTGCTCATGGAGCAACGCCCTTTTGACGGCACGTTGTTTACACGAGGCAGAAGTCTAAGGAGAGGTCTGCTTCGTCTGAAAAGGAAGCAACATATGCACACCCGTTTATTGCAGGTACAGCTCTGCCCAATGCGCAATAATGCCGTCGTGCGCCGAGTGTATCTGCTGCCTCGAAGATTTGCAGGCCGGGCTGAGAATCCTGGAAGGCCATACAAGCGTTACTGCGAACGGCGTATTTTTTACTGCCTCACGCCATTCATACTTGAAGTCGATTACAGGAAGCTTCAGCGTTACCATTCGAGGCACGTCTCCAAGACTCCAGAGAACTGAACGCGTGTTATTTGAATGATATTTTCAAAGAATTTTGATTTTATGTTCTTCATTATTACTCAGTCGATAGAGATACACTGCCTACGGCAATCTGCGCGGTGGGCGTATACGGTCGACTCCGGTTCGGCAACCACGTCGTTCTGCCCAGCTGTGTGGTTTGAAAAGATTAGAAAAACCTTTCCGTCTCTTCAGTACACGGGCTTTAAGTGGTTCTAGGTAAATACTGTAATGAATGCAACGCATAAGTTTTTGTTCATTTCAATTGGCATGTATTTCGCAACGCGCAGTGGCTTGCCCGACCGAGGCGCGCAAAGATGAACCAGCCCACCATCGGCACCGCACTGATGCCACGGTCCTCGAAGAGAAAAATATATATTTGTTTTGCAACACAAATTTTGCTTCTTGCATATTCTTTCGCTTAACGCAGCACTTAATTCTCTTGAGCTCTCTTTCTACACATCTATCTGTTTTTATTG
The DNA here is from genome assembly GCF_055824585.1 of Amblyomma mixtum. Lineage (NCBI taxonomy): Eukaryota > Metazoa > Arthropoda > Arachnida > Ixodida > Ixodidae > Amblyomma > Amblyomma mixtum. The sequence goes on along the minus strand of NC_143012.1, from coordinate 255,418,189 downwards.
ATTTAACTGGCGTTCACAGCACCTGTTCCAAATTTCTGTGCACAGGCAGGAATACCTTTCGACGAGGGAGAGAAATGAGAAGGAGAAAGCTGGTCATTTTTTTTTATCAAGACAACAACCATATTGCACGCACAGCAGAGCGCACATGTGCTGTTGGCACACGCGTGCCCGCTCAAAAAAGCCGACTTTATAATCCAAGCACTTCTGCTTGGCCTCCATTTGAATATGCTTCCTTTCTCCGCTATATCCGAACTTTGCACTAGCTGTAATCGAATACTGCCAGGCAAACAGCGCTCACTAGCATTGCGGCGCGATCATCTTCGCTGAGGTTGAGCCAGGACTTTTCCAGTCTACTACAGCAAATAAAACACGTTTAAAACTTTTTCCAGGGCGTTTCATCCGTTTTAAGATGTGTGTTTTCACATATAACCAGTATTTATCGCACAAAGTGCTGCACGCGCTACCGCTTCCAGCGCTTTGCTCGAGCCGCAACGAGCAGACGCTCCGAACCCGTCCGGACTTCAGTCTCAAACATGCGTCACTTCCGGCGGGCGGCAATGGCGCCCGTTTTTCCAGTTTCGGTATTGAAAACTCCGATTTTTGCGTGCCTTTTTCACGGTAACTACTTGAAACTGGAGCGTAATGTTTGGTGGGTAGCATAATACGGGGGTATACTATGAAAAAACAACCTTTTTACGGTTTGAAAAATTTCGGTCAAGTAGGCCTATTAAGCTGCGCTGCCAGGTAGTCCACGGAACGCCATCGCCCGTTCGGCGTGACGCCTTGCCCGTTGGACAAATCGAAGATTGTTTTGAGGAAAAGAAATGACGCAGTGACAGTCTCAGTTGTCTATGGACTCCCGAACCGCGCATGATACGATTATAGGTCACCGGTTCACCTTATTACAGATCGCCGGTTCGAATCCCTGCCATGAGCTAGGCTCTAACTTAACTAGTAACTTTATGCTGCACGAAACGCTGTCATATGTCACCACCCGGAACATTCGGCAAGAAACAACTGGCACGATACGGTTTTTTCCGACGCGCGACGACAACTACAACTACGACGGCTTTTCCACCGAACGAGTTCTCAGAACCGCGTTGAAGCTCATCGACGTTTTGCCACTAGATGGCGCAACACGATGGTATGGAGTAGAGTTACTGTATATGCTACCAAATGCAGTAACTCTAGTATGGAGTAAGGAGCATATATATAAAGGAACACTAATATGCTTCTTGGGCAATGCATTTGCCAAGCTCAACTAATACTGTCGTTGACAGAAAGTAATGCAGTAGCTATGCGCACGCAACGGTCGCACGCCACGGCGCTGCTGCGCATCCTGTCAACGACAGCTTTAGGTGAGCCTGGCAGGCATAGTGGTGAAGCGCGATGTACAGGGTGTTCCGTATTTATCTGTCCAGGTTGTAAAAAAGTACTTCTGCGCAAACTACTTGCCATTTGGGCTCAACCAACAACCTCTAGGTAGCTTATGATAGTCTGTGATCTTTTTTGCCTGGATTCTCCGAAATTTTGTAGCAGATTTGAGAGACTGCGCCATCTGGTGAACAAAGAGGCATCCACTGTCCTTGCTAAGAGCTGGGGTAGGTCTCTCAGTACCCCAGGTGCCGCAGCCTGTAAAATCTGCTGCTTTGCTTGCCACAACAAAAATTCTGCACGCAGACTACTGCATATATCTATTTTGAGATTAGATTAGATTACATGGGTAGGTAAGGTAGGTACGTAAGGTTATAAACAGGCAGGCAGGCAACTGTTAGCATCGCCTTTGTATCAGGATGGTGACTAGTGTCACCTAGCCATTACTTCCAAATGTCCTCATATCTTCAGATTAACTGCCAATTTTTTCCTCCCATTTCTAAACTACTCTTTTGACCTTCTCAGCCAATCCTCCAGTCGTCTCTCACTAACTTCTACTTTTTTCAAAATTGAACATGCCTTAGCTATTCCGAAACCCTCGTGCTTTGCGGATTCCTGCGACAGCATCATGCACTGAGAGTTGGAGGGTTTTACACTGGATAAGAATATGTTCTGTCATGTCCCTGTCTTGCATGCAACAAAGCAAACGTCATCCATGGTGTCAAATTTTTACCGGTAACACTTCGTCCTCAAGAACCCAGCCCTAACCTCATACAACCACATATTTTGGAATTGTCAAAAATGTTTTCTCTTTTAATCTTAGATTTACAGAGCTCAACGTCGTCTTATGCATAATTTTCTTCTGCCAGTGAGCATTTTCTGAGGAAGAACCTTCTGTTTCAAGGTTGTCTATCATTTTCTAGTGACAGTAAGTCATAACTACTCAGCTATGGCCTGAGAAATCTTTTTGTGTATTCATAATGGCAACGAGGAGTGCACTAAAAAATTAGATGAAGATATGTGAATGCTGACATAAAGTCGAAGTGCACAGCTTTGCTGCTATGACGATAATGATCACTGTAGTCAGGCTTAATGAGAAGAAAACTGCAATTTATCTGAAAAACAAAGCCTAGTGGCCACCTAAACCATTTCATAGGGGTTCCACACAAATACCAAATGCAGCCATTCAGAGCAAGCTACCTCGTCGAAGAATGCTGTGATGATGCTGTACGTGTTCCTTCCGAAGTGGGAGGGCACGGCACCGCCATGCTGCCTGCCAGTAGTACCCCACGCCCAACGGCTACACGCAAGCCTCACCAAAGCTGCAACACCAACTGCGCTGGCTTGTGTACGTATTTTAAATGCAGGTCTCACGCTTGCATGCTGCGCATGCATACTACTATCCCCTCTAGCCGCTTGTGCACGTACAAGTGCGGGGCAGGCGTGTCCGCAGATGGGTCACACAAATCTGATTTCACTGGACAAAGCCAGCGCTGCTCCTGACTATGTCGTAACATGCATCGAAGTGGTTATTGTAAGGGGATTTAAAATAGCTACACCCTCCTGCATCCTTTTACTGCAGTGGCCAATCGTAGTTGAGAAGGGCAGCCACTGGAAGTGCCCGGCCGCTACTGGAAAAAGGCCACATGTCACACCACATGTTAGAGAAAAGCACAGGAAAGAGCGCACAGGAAACAACCATGACAATACAAAAGCCATACGCAGTTTTGATTTGAGAATCTTTCTGTAGCGATTTTAAATGATGAAACCTCTGCTCCTCACAGGCTGACACAGGTCGGTGCACCCCATATGCAAACTCCCTATTGTAGGAGCTGACAGCATAACTACAACTGGTGTGGGGTGGTTAGGAAAGGAGAGGTGCAGAGAGAAACGTCTCCACTCCAATGCACAGTGGATGCCTTTGCTTTTTATGGGAAAGTGAGGAGGCTGCTATAGCATCTCAATGTCCCTAGTGTGCCCGGCAGCTAAAGCACAGACCGAGACAACCAGCAAGAGGCAGCGTGGAAACAAGTAACACAGCAAAGTATCCGGGCTGTAGCGCGTGCTTGGGACAAAAAAGGGGTTTAGTAACAAAGCAGGATGCCGTAGCCATAATGTACAGTGGTGAGCAGCCTTGTCTAGAGCGCTCGGGCGGTGCACTTCCTTGCAAACAAATCCAGATTTTGTGGCAGCCTCTAGGGTTCAGCTGCAACGCTTGCACGGAAGTAGCGCCAGATAGCCTCGTAAACAAAGCAGGCACGAAAACTTTGCCCTGTAATGAGGGGCTGCTCTCTAATTTCGGTTTTTGTTACCAAGTGCGCACTGGTCAAGCGCTCTAGACAAGGCTGCTCACCACTGTACTTGCTCATGCCGGTGGTAATAAAGAACACACACACTTGGCAACTGGACAATGCAAAACAATATTATTTGAAATCAAACTATATACAGTATGTACAGAAAGCAGCACAAAAGCAGCACGAAGCCAGCTACACTTCAGGAACCTTCGTTACTTCCGCCATCAGTTTCGCCGTATAAGGCTGGCTGGATGACAAGGTGGTCAGAAGAGTGTGCCACAGTTTTCCATTCTGCGTTGGAGAAAAAAAAAGCGGCAAAAAATTACCACATCGGACAGATTTTCTCAGTCCAAAGCTCCCGACTCCTAGGAGGTAATCTAAGCATATGCACAGTATTTGCACGAATGTAAAGCAACCACAAATACAATGCGAGGGAGGAAATTAAAGACCTCACGACAATATTTAAAAAAAAATCAGATTGTGCGATCTCAACCTGTTTGAGCCAACCACAGCCGAGTGCTTAGAAAAAGGAATCGAGCTGCGCGCAAAATTACGGAAGCAACGGATACATCGACGTTATCTGAGAGGCAAGACTTCAGAAATGAGCGCGACACCATCGAGTGCAGCAAAGCCCCCCAGGAAGCAGAGACTGCTGTCATGCTTTCTTTCCCTAAACGGCCTGTGCCGTTTTCATTACGTGCCCACAGCAACCCTTCTCTTTTGCCTCGAGTTCCACGTGCCCCAAGGTCATTGAAAAGGTGACTTCTCCTACCAACTGGCGAATGATGCGGTGAAGGTTGCAGCAGCTATCTTGAAAAGCAGCAAAGAAAAAAAAAAGCATGTTATGTTCATACTTTGTTTCCGAATACAGTATGTGTTAAGTTCTTAAGCAGCTGATCAAGGAAGAAAACTCCCGTTTTAATAAGTATCAATACGGTATGTGGCAGCGTGTCTTTCATGACTTTTGGATAAGACCTAAGAGTCATTGAGGAGAAACTAAACTTAACCTGCGCAGACGGATTGCCACGTTCTAATTATAAGTAGGCTACTCTTAATTAACAGAGAGTTCTTATAACTTACAAAAGACCAGCAAATGAAACTCGGATATCGCTGCCACCAGCCGTTAGCATAAGCAAACTGCAATGATGTCAAGGCCCTTTTTTGTGTGTGGACTTCTCTAGGATAGGCTACACTGCAATTCAGTTCCAAATGGTGATCACAGAGCCCTTTGTAGTCTTGATGTTGTGAGTTTGTATCGAGTGGAGGAAAAAGAAATGCTCTACTTTTAAATCCAATATTCTCAGCAGCAATAAATGCGTATTTTGTTCCTGAACAAACATCAACATACAGTCACAAAGTGGCTAAGAACTTGTTTTTTACCCAGAAAAAAAAAAAAAAACTGTATGGATTCTTCTCAGTCTCCCCGAAGAAATCATGCGGCCAATAACCACAACTCAAACTACAAGAACAGAAGAACAGCGCATGGATTCCCACACCAATGCCACTCACCAGGATAAGCTCGTGGCGCTGAACACGACCCTTGAGGCAGAGTTCGGACACCTGCTCGTGAAGTTTGGGCTGCCACCACAGTGCCAAGGGCCAGTCACCGCTTTCTTTCGGGAGAAGGTCCACCGCCCTGAGCGTCGTGGATGGCAGGTGGGGACCAAAATCGCGGGCCTCCTTCCAATCACCAGTGAGCAGCCGGCCCAGCCAGATCACCCGATGATTGCTCAGGCTGATCCTGGTCTGCAGCCACGGCTGTGGAAGCACCGTCTGTCTCAGCTTCCCAAGCAGCGTCTGCTGGCTGATGGAGTGAGAGAGAGAGAGGAAGGGTACACAGGCAACGTGCATTCATTTAATCAGGGACGCAACTAGTATTTTTCTGTCATCTGAAATATACAAAACCAGGGTTCGTAGCAGTTTTAGTCGAAAAAATTCAAGGGTTTTCAAGGACTTTAAAGGCCCTGGCACAGCAATTTCAAGGATCCAAATTAATGTTTAGTAGCTTGGACAGAAAATAAATTTACGAACAAAATCATTCAGTTTCGTTTGGTTTGTGGGGTTTAACGTCCCAAAGCGACTAAGGCTATGAGAGACGCCATAGTGGAGGGCTCCGGAAATTTCGACCACCTGGGGTTCTTTAACATGCACTGACATCGCACAGTACACGGGCCTCTAGAATTTCTCCTCCAAAGAAATTCAACCGCCGCGGCCGGGATCAAACCCGCGTCTTTCGGGTCAGAAGTCGAGCGCCATAACCACTGAGCCACCGCGGCGGCAAAAATCATTCATTTTATTGAAAAAGAAAAAAATAGGCATACACTGCCTTGAAACACACATTAATACATAAACACATAAACAGCCTTGAAGTGCACACTGGTTAAGATTAACAAGAATGTACTTGAAGTTTTTCAGCAATTGCACAATAAATTGCTTGAACCTCCTGAATCTTTTCTTTTGCAGTTTTTCTGAGACTGCTTGATTTCACAATATATGTGATGTCATTAGCCGCCTCAGCTTTTATGGCATAACTGTCTGCAGCTGCCAACAAGTCCGCAACAGTTTTTGTAGCGTGAGCTACACTGGCCGTGGATGAGCAGTTTCGCGTGAGCTAGGATGAGCCAAGTTGCGCCTGCGCGAGGAGCGAGTGCGCGGCTGGTGCGCCGGAGCCGACAAGAAGAAGGAGAGGATGATGAGGAACGACAGACAAGCGAAGTGGTTGCCTGGCAGTTAGCGGCAACGTTTCTAGATAAAGACAGTTGGAAAACTTGCTCCGGGTATGCGGCCCCTTTCTGTCGCCGATTTCATCTCAAAGAGATGCGAGCGCCATCTCTCGGGTGGTGGGAGTACCGTGTTTGTTTTCCCATGGCCTCCGTGACTAGCTCAGGCATCAGTACTTTAACAACGCGCTTGATCTCAGAGGCCACAATTTTTCTTCACCGCCGCGGCGCCCATCGGCTGTGCTTGGTCACAGTTTGCTGCGCGAATGATTAACGTTAGCTCGCGCCTCGCATCGTCTGCGCCGGGGGCGGCTGCTTCTAGCCGCGCTCATCTACGAATTGCGAAGTCCGCGTGCGATCTAGCTACGTCTGGGGTACGTGAGTGCAGGATGCTCGAGGTTGAGCTTTTGGCTGTAAATATCGGAAAAAACTGGAAGCCCTTCTTTCCGCGGTTTAGAGAAACATGACTTACTGCTTGCCTCCTCGTAGTTTATGTTGATAATATTATCTAAAAACGTTGAGCTGGGAGTAGTAGACGACGCGCTCATCCTAAAGCGACCACAGCGTCACCGCCTAGACAGCGATCGCATGGGGCCGCTCTGCTCCCTGGCTCGCCGGCGCAGTTTGCCAACTGTCTTTATCTAGAAACGTTAGTTAGCGGTTAACCAGAGGAAGAACGAACAGGCTAAGACCAAGCGTGCAGCGGAGACTCCAGAGCAACGAGAGGAACACCTAGCAAAGCGGCGTTGCCAGGAGGCTGAGCGGCGTGCAGCACAATCAGGGCATGGTCAGGGCTAGAGAGCAGACACAAGCAATACACGCGACATTGGACTGACTTGGATTAGGACTTGCCAGATGTGGCGAGACGTTCACTAGAACCCGCTAAGCCTAGTCCAGTGCAAAATTCAAGGACTTTCCAGCACCTTTACAAGATTCAAGGGTTTTCAAGGCCTTGAATATGGAGCTTTAGAAATCAAGGGTTTTCAAGGGTTTCAAGGACCGCTACGAACCCTGCAAAACTGAATAAAACATGTCCCATAACAAGAACATCTTCTATTCTTATTATCATATTTCACCATGCACAATGCATGGTCATCACCTTTCCCAGACAAAAGTAGTAAATTAAATGTAATCGCTATAGTTCTGGTCAAATATTTAGGGGAATCCCCCAAGGTGGAGTAAATTTGTAGTAAGGGAGTAATTACTCATTGGCATCCACCCAAGCGCAGCCATACGGCTACAAAGGAAAGCTATACCGCTTTCTCAGAAACTTCGTAGTTAAAGAAAAATTCGTCCTGGTCCGGGGTTCGAATCCGGGACCACCGCTACACCGGAGCAGTCGCTCTACCAACTGAGCTAACCGGGACGGCAAGCTTATGGTAGGGCGAGAGCGAATTGATCAACAACTCGAAGTGGGAACAGTGTTGGTCAAATATTTAGGGGAATTCCCCAAGGTGGAGTAAATTTGTAATAATGAGTAATTACTCATTGGCATCCACCCAAGCGCAGCCATACGGCTACAAAGGAAAGCTATACAGCTTTCTCAGAAACTTCGTAGTTAAAGAAAAATTCGTCCTGGTCCGGGGTTCGAACCTGGGACCACCGCTACACCGGAGCAGTCGCTCTACCAACTGAGCTAACCGGGACGGCAAGCTTATGGTAGGGCGAGAGCGAATTGATCAATAACTCAAAGTGGGAACAGTGTTGGTCAAATATTTAGGGGAATCCCCCAAGGTGGAGTTGGTAGAGCGACTGCTCCGGTGTAGCGGTGGTCCCGGGTTCGAACCCCGGACGAGGACGAATTTTTCTTTAACTACGAAGTTTCTGAGAAAGCTGTATAGCTTTCCTTTGTAGCCGTATGGCTGCGCTTGGGTGGATGCCAATGAGTAATTACTCCCTTATTACGCTATAGTTCTCTTGCACTTCAGACACCATTTAAGCCCTGACCTCCTCTAAGTTGACACAGGCAGGCTGGCCAGTTGGCAACTCGTAGTAGAAGTCATATTGCAACCACGCAAGCAAACAAGGACGCAGACAAGAAGAAACAAAACAAGGAGTGGACTTCAAATGCCATAGAATACCAAGCATCCGCCTATGCTCGAATAAGTGCCCATCCCCGTTGAGATCTGGAATTTTCCTAAAAACTAAGCAAGTGTCCATGCGATTATGTGGCATGTCTGGCAGAAGTTCAACAACATGGCAAAAACACATCAAGTGCACATTTGTCGGTGTCTCCACGACGCTTATCGTGGAGAAGGGGGGTGAATGCATCAATCAGAACATTCAGATGATAAAACTTCCAAGTTTTATTCATCTGGTTTGTCGTGTCTTTAAATAAACACTTCAAGTTCTTCCTTTGGCATTTTTTCTGTTTACGCGGTGCCGAGCTCCCCCTCTCCGGTATTGCCACCTTGAATTTAATGGTCAGGCATCTGAACAAGCAAGGGCACACTGCTCCGTACCACCGTCCTAGATTTTCGTGCCTGCACCTAACGAGTGCCCACCACAAATATTTCACGATTATCCTCAAATTTTCGGTGGGCGCTTCCTCAGTACCTTACGGAGAGGTTTACCACACAGATGCATCAAATACCACGTACATAGCCACACAACCAAGTGCAAACCAAACCAAACCAAATTGTCGTGATGTGCTAGGAGTGTTGTACATTTTGTTATTGAGACACTGGAACTTTATTTTTCTAGAATGAGATGGATGGTCGAGAGTGAGAGGACTAAATGAATCAGCAAATCACTCTAAAAAAAGAGCTCTTATATCCTGACAACAGAATGCACATCACACTTAAGTATATCACACTATCGTAATCACTACCGTACAACCACGTGTAAGGGCTGCACCTGTGCATGGGCCGCATCTCTTGCTTTGGACAAGATAACCGAGAAAAAAAAATGCGGTTTTATGTTTTTTCTTTCATTTGTGTATAGGCCATACCTTCAGAATTCGCACCTGAATTAAAAAAAGTGTGGCCCATACTTGACTTTATATTGTATTTGCTTATTTATTGTTTGCACCTGCTGGCATTACTATGCACGTATTATATGCATCTGCAAAGTAAACATTAGCTCAACCTTGCCATTATCTTTCCCTTTTGTCTACGTACACTTGTTTGCTAGCACAGATGCAATATGAATTCTACTGCTCCAAGTGTTGCACATATCAGTCTACTTATCCAACTTATCCATTTATGCGCTTCATGCATTTCAATGCATCCATTTGCAGCATTCTCGGTGCACCTTAGATGCAACAGCACCTACCGCCTCAACACAAACCTAAAAATACATAAGTATCATGCACTCCACTTGAACCTTCAATTAAAAAATGTGTTTCAAAATAAAAACAAAAAAAGCCTGAACGGCTGGCACTCCCTAACCTTCAGTTCAAAAATCCAAGACATGGGAGAATGTGAAGTTTAAATTTGCTAAAATGGAAACCAGTAAAAGAGTAAGGCGCTATCCACTTCCAAAATCTATTTATTGCCTTCATTGCCAAACAGAGTGTGTTTTTTTTTTGTCGCACTAGTACCCAGCCTCATGTGGACATGGTGAGAATATAGGGTCGAGAATGCAGACCAAATTGTGTGTGGACTTTGTGGTCCATCCTGTTTGCTTGGTGCCTTTGAAATCAACGAAGGTGCATTTACCATAGTGAAAGTAAAAAATGGCAGCTCTTCTACACAATTTCCGTCACTCAAATTTTCAATTTATTTCACACCTTGAGCATGACAAGTCAACACACTCAGTGGGCTGAGGCACTGTCGTGCCTTTTAAGCCATCCGCATTGGTTGCAACCTTTAGCAAAACAATTATTTCGGGATGGCATTGCCCGTAAGATCATTGAACTGATATCAAGGAATTTCTTGTGATTGAGAGACAAGTGTTTCGAGACAGCTGGCACCTCTGGGCTTTACAGTTAGAAGACCACATGAGGGTCGACTCACACAAAACATCCCAAGGAAAAAACCGTAAATACCACACTTCCTTCGCTGAAGCAAAGAGAAAGAAGCAGCTTGGCTGCACAGTTCTTCAAACAAGTTTCTGACATTGTTAAAGCAGTACTAATAACTAACAAAGTGCACTGCTCTGTGCTGTTCTACAGTGCAAGTACCTTCCGTTGCTCTTGCTTAGTGGTGCAACATGTGGCGATTATTTATTTGTGGTAGAAAAGTGACAGTCGAAGGCTTTTTTTTTCTTTCTTGTATTGGCAACACACCCTTACCTCAGACAGGCTTTGCTGATTCCGTCCAGGAGCAGGGGGTTTCGCGAGTGCACTGAGTACACCAGCACAGGCCACGGAAGTGCTGACAGCAGTGTGACACCTGTTTTGCCGAACACGTCCAGCCTCTGGATCACAAGGGAGAGAAGAGCAGGCCACAGCTGAAGGGCAGCGTAAACATGAAGCTCTCGGCGGCAGACAGCGACTGGCTCGGCTCTGCCACTCGAGAGAGAGAGAGAAAAACTTTATTATGGCAAGTGTGTTTAGACCCCCCTTGGGTCCTTGGACCACCGCACAGTCCCACTCTACGTCGGAACGTTCATGTGGTGTTTGTTCATGACATCGGCACCCCGAAGCACCGCAGCAAGCTGCGATGACGGGTCCGGAGACAAGAGCACGACCTCCCAGTCCTCCCAACTTGATAACGCGGGCTGTCCCTGCGGGGGAGGATTAGCAGGGCAGCCGAAAAGGATGTGGGAGAGTGTGGCGTGAGGGTCGCCGCACAAGGTGCATGCAGGGGAGGTGCCACAGTAGAGAGATAGCAGCTGAGGGGACGAGAGAGAGTGGGTCTGGAGGCGTCTCCAGAGGATCTGTTGGGAATGGGTAAGGGAGGGTGTGGAGGAGGGTAAGTCTGACGGTCCAAGCGGGGCATTTGCGTGAGCTCTGCAAAGGTGTGCACCCGTTCTCTCGAGAAACCTGGACCGAGGCCGTCCTGAGCCCGGCAAATCAAACCTCGGGCCAATTTATCAGCAGCCTCGTTTCCTGGATTCCCAGAGTGAGCCGGCACCCACTGGAGCTCTACCCTTCGTGGTAAGTTTTTGGAGGGGGTGTTCAACAACTCCCAAGCAGGGGCGTGAATCCTGCCTCTCGCGAAGTTGAACAGAGCCGTTTTGGAGTCGCTAAAGATGTAGTTTGCATTGGAATGTACAAGGGCTAGGGCGATGCTCGAAACTTCTGTTTAAAGGAACACTGAGGACAAATTGAAGTCGGCCTTTAACGACAGATAACCGTGTCCGAGTGATGGGTGCTCTGACTGAAAACGAAGCTTTTATGAGATGGAAAAGGCTAAAAAAATGTTAAAATACTGGTACTGCCTCTGCCACAGGCTGTTCTCGAAAGAAGACTGCGGTGACATCAACACAGTATTTTTCGCGCAGATCCCTAAGGCTAGGCTATGCTGCCACTCTATTTAAAACAGTGATCACGGAGTTCTTGGTCTTAATATCACAAGTTTGAACTCTGCAACAAAAAAATTTTCATTTTTAAATCCAATTTTCTCGGGAATAAATGTGTCTTCTAATGCTGAACAAACAACGTAGATTAAAAGTGCCACGCGATCAATTTTCACAAAAAAAAATTCATAAGTTAAAGAAGTACAGACACCAAACTTTATTTGTGTTTTCTTCCTTTAGAATGAAGCGCAGCATACTAGAAAACATAGAAAGCCATGTCGATTGTGTCAGCAAGCAGTAGATAATTTATAATTGAATTTTTTTTCTCTCAAGCTATTTCAGCTTCCACAGCCAAACGATGGCTTTCACGTACAAGGCACAATCAGGTCATGTGATGACATACAAAAACTCCGGTATGGTCGCTACTTTCTTCATTTTAATTCGCATCAACTCATATGCAAGCCTGCTCAAGAGCTGAAAGACAAAAAAAGAACAAGGAACGATTATATTACAGTTCTCTGCATGCCTCTTGAACACGCCTTGTACGTCACAGCCGTCGTTCAGCTTTTGAAACCAAAACAACATGAGACGAAAATTCAATTATAAATCATTCAGCTGCCGTACGTGAATTCCATGTCATGTTTCATGTATACCACTGTCCAGAGCATCACTCTACAGAAAAAAAATACGCATCCAAGTTTTGGTATCCATTCCTTTAACCTAAGTGCTAGTTTACTGTTGCTTGGACAGCCGCAGTGATCACAGGGAAGATCACTCCAGTTCCAAAGTATTTCTTGCTTCTTGAGACTTGCTGATTGGTGTCCCTCGGAATTCCACTTTCAAGGAAAGCACAGGAGGGGGCGTGCTCGTACATAAAGTGCACTCAACGGATCCTGCTGATACTACATGAATTAAGAATTCATGCAGAGTGAAAGAGAATTGAAATACGGCACAAATCAATAAGTGCACTAGGAATGTGCAAGTTTGGAATCCTGCTGCTTTTCTGTCAGTGCTTTCCTTGACGACCCAAAGCGCCATTCTCTTCACTGCTGCTATGGGGCTAAGACAAGGTGATGTCCGTGTCGGCATATGCAGCAGATAGCCGAAGAGTGCCTAAATGTGGTGACGAGGGCATTGGCTGTATCTCAATGGAACAGGAAAGAGAGAAGAAAGCCCCTGTTACCCAAATAAAAGCGAGTACCACTGAATAGGGGACGATGCTGCAATGTTACAAGTATTAGAATCAGTCATGCCTCCACCACCACAGGGCTGATGATGAAGCAGGATGACAGTGGCGACAAAAATCCAATGGATCACAATGCATGCTCCAAAGACAATTAAAATAACAGAATGAGGAGGTGTAGTACCACAACAGGTGACAGTAGACGATTTCAGGCATCATAACATGTCATTCAATATTTTCTGCAAACTGATTGCCACCACGGAGATCGAACACATGACAAGAGGCTCACAAAGCCAACTTCAGGACAATGACCTCACTACATTTTCACTCGCTGCATGTCAAACTGCTGTAATGTCACAGACAAACCTGTGTAAGCCTTCACAAATGTTCACAGCATTCGCATAGCATTCTGAAGAGTTCAAACCAAACACACAGCCAACCATTCTGTATTTTGTCCCTTGTTTTCTCAATTTTTTGGCCATACATTCTATCATGCCCAACTCAATGGTCGCTCACCATGTGGTGGTAGTCGAAGATGGCATCCATGACTTCCACAACGTGGCTGGGATGGAGTTGCAGCAGGGCCACACTAATGCGGCCCACCTGGCGGCTCAACTGCTGCACGGCACCCATGGGTTCCCCTCCAGGCATCCTGCCAAAGAGGGACGGCTCCCTGCAATGCGGGGGACACACCCTGCACTCTGGCACACAACATGATCCTGGAGGACAGAGCCCTGTTCTCTTTCCCAAAGAGCGGCCATGGCTGCTTCCTGGCTGATTTTAAGCAGCCGTGCAGACATTTGAGGGTCTACAACTCTTTTTAGAGGAGATGCCATCTGGTGACCAGAGAACGACGGCTCACAGGAGATATCCAAAGATTTTACAAGAGGGGCTCAGAGCAACAGGTAAAGTGCAAAGTGCAGGGCTTGCTAAGCATGTCAGGTAGAATGCCAAGAGAGACTGCAACCAAAATATGCACAACAGAATTAGCATTTGCAAAAACTGATGAAACAAATGATGAAACAAAAAATGATGAAACAAAAAAACTGAGGGACTATCAAATTATAACTTTTAAGGCACGTCATGAAGAAACAAAAAAACTGAAGGACAATCAAATTATAACCTTTAAGGCACGTCATGAAGAAACAAAAAAACTAAAGGACAAGCAGAGTGCTACCTGGCAAGACAAAACTGACACGTTTTGCAAGTTGCTCACAGTGTTTTACTACCGGGTCAGCCACATCAATGTGGCTGCACTCTGGAACTCAAACTTCACAGATTTCTTGGGAGATTCAATATGCATCTGCATGAGACTAGGCACTATGGTATTACGAGATGCAGGAGAACTGACACTTTCGTGCGAAAATATTCGTGCAATACCTGCACGCTGTGCACTCCCAGCATGACATCTCTTGTTAAACATGGACACCACAGCATTTGCAAACCATGCAAGCTTATTTTTTAAAGTCCTCATATCTGAGTTCCTAAATGAGAGCAGCCACTAATTTATTCAATCAGCCACCCCATGTTGCACTTGGGAACGCAGAAAAGTACAGACCTTTGTCCCCTTGCACGAGGAACTTCCACCAGCCCCCAGAAGCGACACAGGTTGCAGAGGCACCGGAATATCTTTATCTGCAAAAGACAATGCAAAATGCACATAAGAGGACTGCAAGTCGGCTCATGAGATGTATTATGCCAGAGAGCAAGTCTGTAATCTAGCAGAAAAGCAGCTTGACACTGGCTTACTCTTAAGAACTCTGCTTCACAGAGGCACACAGAGATGAAAAGATGCCTTCTATAGCTTCCAAGTAAGAGAACCAGCGCAAAAGGACAGCGGACAAGATTGAAGGGGGACTGTTGTCCTTTTGCACTGGTTCTTCTCAGATCATGGATTACCAACTAGCCTAACGAAAAGTGTTGCTAAAAGTGCCTTTCCACCTTGAACTGAGCCCCAAGTTCCTCTATTCAACAAGTGCTCATTATGCAAAAATTGCGTCCGATCCTTTCAGCAATCAAAACGAAACGAAACAGTCACTGAACACAAAGGAGGCTTTATTGCTCTGTAGGGGTGTGTGATTGTTCAAATTTTTGAATATGAATTGGTTTGGTTTATTGGGGTTTAATGCCCTAAAGAGAACCAGGCTATGAGGGACGCCGTAGTGAAGGGCTCCGGAAATTTTGGACCACCTGGGGTTCTTTAACGTGCACTGACATCGCACAGTACACGGGCCTCTAGAATTTCACCTCCATTGAAATTCCGCCACCGCGGCCGGGATCGAACCCTGCGCCTTTATGGTCAGCAGCTGAGCGCCGTAACCACTGAGCCACCGTGGTGGGGCCGAAAATATGAATTGAATACGAATATGAAGAAAAAATGGTTCGAATATTGCCTCGAATGTTGAATATCTGTTCAGTATGAAAAACTATTTCAGAAAATTATAAACATGCAAAAGCTGTTGCCGTTTCTTTTTTAATATAGTCTATCATCTTTGCAGCTGAAACAAATAAAATTAGACTGACCCAGCACCATATAAAAAGCATGATGTCTGCAGAAAAGTATACTACTTGATTAGACACCATAACAGTATCTAACCTGCGATGTGGTCCCGCAAAATGAAATCCATAAATAAAAATAACATAATGGCCAGTAAAGCCTCATTAATTCGGGATTCAAGGGATGAGAACAAATGCTTGGATTATCCAAAGGTCGATTTATAAAATACCCTGCATTCCGCGGAAAAAAGAAAGAAAAAGAAAACTGCCTAAAATGCAGTGAAGCCTTATGAGGAAACTCCACTGCACAAGCACGGAAAAGCCCGTAACAGAAGAGAGAGATTGCTTCTAAAAATAAAAAAGAGACGAGCAGCAATGCGACGTGCGGAGCTGGTTTCAGATGACCAGCGAATGCACGGGGCTGACAGCTGCCACATCACAGCAGGCGAGCGCTGAACCTCAGAAGCCGAAACTATGCGGCCAGGCTATTTTTTGGCCTAGCAACAAAGGCCCTCCAACCATCGTCACGGCTGCAGTTACACACACTTGAGAGGTGTGTGACTTACAACGCAACATGCAATAGGAGGGATTTTTACACAATCGCTTGCCCTGTCGTGGCATCTCTACTTGACCCTTAAGGAGCCTCATGCAAAATTCTGCAAGTGGGCTTTGACCTCAATTAATCAAAACGAGAAGGCTTACGTCCTGCTAGGATAGTTATGAAAGTGACTGGACGAATGCAAAAGGTATGGATGCTAAGGAGAAATAAAAAAAAAGCAGTGCACTTTCCCACTGTGACTGTTCCAAGCGGGTGGTCGGCCATCTTGCTCTCATCATGTGTCACATGTGGAAAAGCCCACTTGTGGGATTTAGCACGAGGTCGAGCCATGCAGCGTCCGAATGTGACTGGTCTCCAAAAGAAACGATGGAGAAGAAAGCGGACCTTCAGTATTGTTCTCCTGGCATTTTAAACTCTATCATCAAATCATATCTGCCCAGACACTGTGCTTTTGCCACAGTTGAATTTATGAAAGTCTGCGTGGTATACGATTGCTGGCAGACATTCAGGAATTTTAGAATATTCGAAAATTCTTTAAATCAATTTCATGAATACGGATATTAACTGATCACTGAACATATTCGCTTCGTATTCGAAATTTCGAATATTCATCATCATCATCATAATCAGCCTGACTACATCCACTTCAGGGCAAAGGCCTCTCCCATGTCTCCCACAGAATACTCACACGTCCCTATTTTTTAGCCATATTCACAGGCAACAACAGCATGGCATTTTTCCAAATGCAATGTTCGCTGCAACAAGTGCAGATTGCTCTCATGACCTGCACCACCTTTGGGTTTGCTCCTAGCTCCATGGAAGCAGGTTTTCCTGATACAAGTTGCTCGCAGGCCTTTTGAAGACCTGCTCTCCCAGTGAGATCACTGTTACATGACTATGAATCACCCTTGTGATATGAGAGAACGTTCACCGAGAGTACAGAGGATCTTGAAGGTGTTGGGCCTGCAGTTTTTTATGGGGAGTGTGGGGGCCTTCAATGCAAAGCTGCCTGCAGTGCGCTTCATCAAGCTAATCATCTCAAAAAGATGAAGGCTCCAGGACGCCCCTGTTACTCGCAAATTTTGCCTTTAGTACTTAACAGGACACTGAGGATAACTTAATTCAATTTTTTCTTTGAGTAAAAATCGATTATGATTTTTTTCTGGGTATGTTGACGTTTGTTTGGCAACAAGAGATGTATTTATTATAGGTGAGAAGATTGAATTAAATCGCAGCACTCTTTTCCAGTCATTTACCGTATTTACTCGCATAATAGGCGCACTTTTTTTCCAGAAAATCCGGCTCAAAGTTCAGGGTGCGCCTATTACGCGGGGTAAAATTTCCGGAAATTTTTCGACTCGCAAAATTGAACACACCGCGTAAACCCACTCGTGTACGGGCCGCACCCCGTTCTCGCGAAGAAAATGTAAAAAAAAAAGATCCGTGTAAGGGCCGCACCGAAACTTTCCACGACACACGCGGGAATAGCCTTCGGAATGCACGCGCCGAGGCCTCCGCGATCGGCTCCAGCTGCGCGCAACGGGCACTTGATCGCGGTGGCCACACATGCGCACAGGAGCTTCCAGACGCCGCCCACGGAGGGCGCCCAAGGCCATGCTCATCATCTATCATCATCGTTTTCCTCCGCCGCGAGCTTTCGCTATCTCCAGCTCGTTTTTTTTTGTTGTTGTTGCTGTCAAGTGCCGGGATTAGCGATAGCGCAATAGTTCACCGTGGTTTATGGCTTTGCCGCGGAGTGTTGCTGTTTTAGCTCCACGGGCAAGCACCTTAACAGCTACACGACTGGGAGTTTGCTCTCGAAGACGGCAAGCGTGCGGCAGGTCAGAAAATACGACGTGGCCGAGAAGTGCGGCAGGTGCGACTGTGGCGTCCCTAAATTTTCGTACGCGACTCCAAGCGCCGAAGTTTTCGTGGGCCTAAGTCGGGAACGTTTCCGGCTGGAGATGAAGCTTTCCAAACAGACGTTTAAAGTGAGCATCCCTGAAAACTGTGTGCGGCTGTTCTACGCGATGTTGTTGTACGTGCTGTGGGTCCGCAGCAGCTGCGATGGCAGCGGCACTAGTAGGGACTAGTAGTCAGTTCAGCAAAAACTTTGTTAAAATAAAGATTAGGAAGCGGGGGGTGCGAGGCGTCGTCTTGCAATCGTGTAAATACAGTATTGATCACAGTGCCAAGTTCGGGGTGCGCCTATTATGCGCGGAAATAAAAAAATCTGATTTTTCGCGCCCTAACTAGGGGTGCGCCTATTATGCGAGTGCGCCTATTACGCGAGTAAATACGGTAAATCAAACTTGTAGACGTCAGTGATGAAAATAGGTTCATGATCCCCATTTAGAAGCGAATGCCGGTGTGGCCTACACTCTGGTATGTGCACTACAAATTTCTGCTTTGATGTCACTGAAATTTGCTTGCAAAAACAGCAGAGGTTTCATTTCTTGGCCTTTTATGGCTTAGAAAAGCTTGGTTTTCAGTGAAAGCTCCCCTGGTTTTACTAGCGATGCGGCAATCCGTCAATACAAGCCCTTTTCAATTTGTCCTCACCATCTTTTCAATGACACGCTGGACTTGCGGTTGTTGAATAAAGATGTGCTTTTTTCTCTCTCCCCCTCACCTGCTTCTCCAGTTCCAGGAAGAACAGCAACCCGAGCAATGGCTCCATGATGCACATAAAGAAGTCGCCGGGTGATGAGAGCGAGAAAGAAGAGATGAGTGCCAGGATCGGCTCCCAGTAGTGGTCACCGTCCCACAAGCCCACCACCTCCATGAGCCACTGCTCCACGACCGGTGGGATTTCCTGGACAAAGCATGAGCATCAAGCTCTGGCAGAGCCCAGCAAAAAGCGAGCCAGACCATGCGGATGGCCATGATATCATCTTGAGTCCATAAATAGAGAACTCTAAAAATATATTGCACAACAAAATCGCAGGTGATGCAGAAAGAGGGCTGGTCCTACAGAAAGTTGTTTCTCAGCTAGTTTTAGAACCAGTGCTGTCACCAAGGAACTGTGGTTGAAGTCGCATTGTTTCATGCCTCTTGAGCTTTCAAAGAGGGAGGATGGTTTACGCGGCTTAACGTCCCAAAGTTACTCAGGCTATTATGAACACCAAAGAGAGAGAAGTGTAAGCATGTTTTACAATGGCAGTATGAAAAAAAGTGAGCAGATTCACATGCATTTCAAAGTATGCTACAAAGCACTTTTAAGCATCTCTTAACGGTAGCAACAGTGCTACCAACACACAGACATGTCAGAGAAGATGAGGGCTCTAATTTTCCCATGTGTGCCAGAAATGTCACAATTCTCTGCATGGTGGACATTGTCCAACACACAGGCAAATTCTCGAAATGCAAGAAAAGATATTTCAACCACGCTCTGTACCCAAAATAAGGCTATCTCAGCTTTTGGGGGAAAATCAGTGACGTAGTTTACAATCAGGGTGTCAGGAGCATATCCTGCATCAAGTGCAAAGCTCCATTGCCAGACAGATTGCCCCCCCCCCCCCAAACTGGCTGAGAACAGTGAGCTAGAATTAAGCAGCACTGAAGAAATGTGCCACTCTGTCTTGTTGCTAACAGAAGGCATCAGCATGAAGTAATGTGTCCGGGGTTACTTTGGCACTATTTAGTACGGCGGACAAACAATCCGCTGCGTTATATATGTGATGCTGTTCCTCCTATTATATTTGACACAAACATGCTAATGAATTACCCTTTCCTTTCGACGACCACTTACTAAAACGCCACCCCTTCAGCCCAACTGTCATAGTCGGGGGAGGTGTGGACAGACCTTCTGATTTCCAGTGCAAACACAGAACCCATTTCATTAAATCCACTCTTAATAACCTGCAGGCAAAACTTCTCATGAGAAACCTATGCCATGCTTAATGGCAAGCCTAAACAAGACACTGCACATGATGAAAAGGTGGTTCTTCCGTGGTACATATCAAGAGTATACTACAAACAAGATATTGTGCTGCATATTGTAGCATATGAGCCACAAACAACACACAGGAGTTCAAATAGACATTGAGTAAAAACTGAAAACTGTAGTCACGCCACATGCTTGAATCGAGAGGTGGGACCAACTTTTAAATGCAATTTTCTTGGCAATGAATGTCCAGCAAGAGCCACAGAACCGATTTTTACTGAGAACAGAAACTGAACAAAGTTGCCCTCATTGTCCCTTTTATGCTGAAACTAGAAAAAAGAGGAGCCATAATCATGGCAGTATTCAACTACAGTGGAGGAGAACTCCACACACTACACACAGACAAAAAACAAGCTAAAGTAGGAGCAATTTCCATTATCAAATGACCATTTTTACAAGCAGGCCTGCAGAACAATACCGTGTGTGCATATGCAATTAATTTGATGCATTTTTTACACAAAAAGAAGAAATCTTTTCCTCTCTCTGCCTACCCTCACCTCTTATTTTGATGCAAAAAGCTGTGACTTCCTGTGTGCAGAGAGCATACAAGCTGATTGAGAGGTCTCAAATCTGTGCCACTTCCAGTCTGCCTGGCATGCTAATTGCACAGCACATTGTCAGGGAATGCACTGTCTACCCTACAGATTTCTGGACTTTTGAAACTGAGATACCAGACATTCTACAGTTCTGTTCCCGCTGGCCACTGAAGAGGCAACATTTTTTTGATGGTTGGTTAATACACGGACCAAGGCATGGCTCCTCACACCGCATAAGGCACTTGCAAAGCCACTAACGTGGGTCCAGAACCACCTCCAAAGATACCAAGACAACTCTCACCTGCCATGTGTTAACTGCGCTGATTAGCATCTTGAGGAAGTCATTGCCGTCATCAGTCTCTCGGTTCCAGAACACTGGACGATTGCAATGCAGACAAGAGAGCAGTAAGCAACCCCGTCACAAATGTTCAAGTCTAGTGAGTAAATGTAAGGAAGTCACATGAAATGGAAAAACAAACAAACAATAATAATCATAAACATTCCAGAAATGCTGTCAGAGCCAGTGCAGTGTGAAATAAGACAAGCTGTAAAAATATCATCTAAAGAAACAAAAATATGGAATGAAGTAGTACCTGAGGCAATTAATGTTAAACTTTCCATTCTTTATTTAAAAAATACCTGCTGTTTAATCTGTATGCTACACCCTGTTTGTATATAAATAAAATACTATGTAGATTAGACATACAGTAGATTAATGTAGATTAATCATACAGTAGACCGCATTAAGCAATATATTAATAGAATGGATTCATAGCTAGTGCACGGGCTCAGAACCCAGACGCATTATTCACCCCTTCTCTTCTACTCAATTTTTCTATGAAATAAACATATTCGTCCTTTCTTCTTTTCATTGTGACATTTCGTACGAAAGACAAGAGTACTTGAAATACATGCTATATCCGCACCTGAGAACTTGAAAGCTAGAGCTAGGCATGGCCTTCAATCTCGAGTTGAAAAATAAATGAATTGAATTGAATTGAGCTAAGCAAAGCAGGAAGCTGAGAAAAATTACACTGAAGGGCTAATACTATGAAAGTAAATTAATGGTTAGTTCGGTCTTGACATCAGCTATCCAGCTACAGGGGGAATCACAAAACCTGTAATGGCTATTCTGTTTAACCACATTTTATGCTGCAAAATCGTGCCGTTAGAGTGTTTTCAAAAACAAGCAAAATAATTCCAAAATATTTTCACAGGGAAACTGAAACAGGCATAGCTAATGACACATGTGCAAATGATGAAAACTTTCAATCCAAGCTTATCTCAAAGTAAAGGATCAAAGGTAACAAAAGATGCATTGACCAGACAATAAGTATTACACACAAAAATATGTGACATTTAGAGTAAGATTACTTATCTCTTCCCCTAAATGTGGGAAAAATGGCCACATTTCATGAGTTTTCAGTACATTAGCCTAAGAATTACAGGGTTTAAATTTTAGAGCAATATACCAATATGAAGCCAATTAAACACTTTTTAATAATATGACCTTCTTAAAGTGTTTCAAGTCTCATCAAATTTTATTAGCAAAATCAAGGTTCTCAGGTCAAATTTGGACAAAACCTGCAAAGATATGCTTGTACCCAAAAAGAAAAAAATTTAAAGAAACTTTGGAATATTCAAATTGTCTGCCTATTCAACAGCAAATATTTCAAAACATCGAAGTTCTAGCACATCCAGTTTTTCCACTACAAAACAATCACTTTAGGCCCTATGTAGTTGGGCATGCCATTGGGCAAAAAAGTTGAGCGAACCCCTCGCAGAGTAAGTGCTATCAAATGTTAAAAACCTACAGACGAGACAAATAACATCGGTAATGCCAATGCCCTTTTCAAAATGGCTGCTCAATCGAGCAAGGCTAGCACAAACAAGAAACTAACAGAGGCATGGCCACCAATGTTCTCGGCAGGTTGTTCAGGTCTTCTTTGCTCTCTGAACTAAATTCAGATGATGAGGAAGCATCGTCAGAGTCACTGCTGCGTAGATCGCTGACAAAATCAACCATGGACACAGCTGAATCGCAAGATTTGCCGCATTTCAGGGCACGTGCCACACTGGTGGAGGCGGCCATTCTCAACCTCTGTGCTGCACTGTTTTTACGAGCAGTTCAAAAATCACTGCCACATAAAAAAAAGACAGATTAAAGGGAAAAATAAACTGTAGGCAACTAGCTTCAAGGCGAATGGGACATCATGTTCAAGAATGGCACAGACGGAATTAAAGCTGGCATTCGCAAACCATCATTAGCCCATGGGCGCAGTTGAGAAAGTGTTAAAAAAGTTCATGCCGCCCTCAAAAGAATTCCTGCTAATTTTTTTCAGTATATCCATGTTAAAAGCTTAAAGGTGCACTGAAGAGGATTCTGAACTTGTCTTTTTGCCGTGGGAACTCGATCTACACGTTCCTAGCATTCTTAGAAACAGTGACTTATTGCCCTGTGTGGCCGATTTCCCCAATTAAATCGAATTAACGTCCGGCTCCCGCCTTTTTTTTTTAATTCTCCCTCGTACGGTGGGTGGAGTCGACCAACGCGTGGAGCGCCTTTCACCCAGTCTCGTGGAGGCTTTGCTTTCGCTTTATTTTGTTTTTTAGGTTTCCATGAATAAATAGTTTAATTTGCAGATAATATAGCCGCAAAATAAGCCCGAAGAAATAAAAATACGCGCGAACTATTTGCTACGACGGACTACTACGTATTACTCCGCCGATGGCACAGCGGCAAGCCGCCACGGGACTGGGTGAAAGGCGCTCCACGCGTTGGTCGACTCCGCCCACCGTACGAGGGAGAATTAAAGAAAAAAGGCGGGAGCCGGACGTTAATTCGATTTAATTAGGGAAATCGGCCACAGAGGGCAATAAATCAAAGTTCCTAAGAAAGCTCGGAACGTGTAGATCGAGTTCCCGCGGCAAAAAGACAAGTTCAAATTCCTCTTCAGTGCACCTTTAAAAAACAGTAGGGCTATGATTACAGCATAACCCAATTGATACCTGCAGCTTGCCTGAATGAAATAAAACAAATGTCTATTCTTATTTTTTAACGAATACAGCCCTTAAAAGCCCAAATAATGCAAGCCCAAATGCTACAAATGTGAAAAACCAAACCAAAATTGCCAGGCCGCTAGTCATATTTGATTATCACCCCTGATTACTCTTCATACAGATTAGGTAACAGCCAATCGCTATGATGCATTTAACATCAGCCCGCACACAGGAAGTCTGGAATGCCCAGTTGGCATGACAATCATCATGATCACCACTGCTTCCTCGGTCACTCAATCATTTCCCTCAGAGTTGTCACCCAGAGCCCCTTGGGTGAGAAAATAAAAGCGAGCCAGCATTCTACAACTCTAAGAGAGATGCGTGCCTAATTTATAGTGTTCCATGTATGATGCATCCTGGCCCATTCAGAAAGATGTGTGACACATGCGGCTTCAGCTGGGCACAGACTCTCATGCCTGAAGCTCCACGACAAAAAAAACTCGCACTGCGCACTCTTCAACGCTGCTTGGTCTGCTTGCTAGGCTGCTGTCACAACTGAAACTTCAGACAAGATTGCTTACACTGACACTACTATTAGTCCACATGAAGTATAGGCCGCATAAGGCTTGTTAATCTGTGTTAAACAATCTTCAGGAAAATCCACTGATGGAAATACCCTGTTCTGGTAAACTAAGATGTGGCCTCATGCCACCAGATCGTTTTGCTCTCTCAGCATTAAAGGTGCACTGAAGAGGAATCTGAACTTGTCTTTTTGCCGCGGGAACTCGATCTACACGTTCCGAGCTTTCTTAGAAACTGCGATTTACTGCCCTGTGTGGCCGATTTCCCCAATTAAATCGAATTAACATCCGGCTCCCGCCTTTTTTTTTTTAATTCTGCCTCATAAGATGGGCGGAGTCGACCAACGCGTGGAGCGCCTTTCATCCAGTCCCGCGGCAGCTTGCCGCTCTGCCATCGGTGGAGTAATACGTAGTAGTCCGTAGTAGCAAATAGTCCGCGCGTATTTTTATTTCTTCGGGCTTATTTTGCGGCTATATTATCTGCGAATGAAACTATTTATTCATGGAAACCTAAAAAACAAAATAAAGCGAAAGCAAAGCCTCCACGGGACTGGGTGAAAGGCGCTCCACGTGTTGGTTGACTCCGCCCACCGTACAAGGCAGAATTAAAAAAAAAAAGGGCGGGAGTCGGACGTTAATTCGTTTTAATTGGGGAAATCGGCCACACAGGACAATAAGTCACTGTTTCTAAGAATGCTAGGAACATGTGGATACAGTTCCCGCAGCAAAAAGACATGTTCAGAATCCTCTTCAGTGCACCTTTAAGCCAACAGTAGACCTTTTGGTAACAGGAGATTACTGTGTGTAATCTAGGTTGTAATGCCAGCAAGAATAGACCAAAGATTTGAATCTGCTTTAAGTTTTTCAGTGCTTATCGTAAGTTTGCCCAATTATTGGCAGCATCATGTTGCTTATACTGCCATGAACCCTTGAGTTATTGTATTCAGGCCCTGAAATAAAGCAAATCTAGTCTAGTAGTATTAACTATACAGGGTGCTTCACCTAAGTCTTTAAACAAGTTTTAAAAATAGGCTTTTTGAGTTAGAAGAGTGTTTTTTGACATAGCACTTTGAGCAGTGTGCTACATCAGATCAGAATACAGCTAAGACATGCTAACAGCAGGCTGGTTAACTAATACTGATTAGTTAACTTTTGAACTATTACTGTTAAGACTCCTTAATTATTGAGAGGCGTGTAGCCCACCGTAATTAATAACAGCATCAGTTTCTAGAACTGCGTAAAATGCGGTTTACCCTAGGCGCTGCGGCCCAACAAATTTTGGCTATTTCAACTAGTTACGTGCATGGGAGAGGTTGCTTTTCTTTCGAGCTTCTCGAAAGCGCATGTATTTTGGCATGATGTAAACATTGCCTATCATAAGAGGTCCAATTCTGTTACCACTACACTATGAAGGGAGTAATGTTAAAATTACAGAACATCGGGTGTCCGCTTTGCCTTCAGCAGTAAGGCACCTTGGGCAAGGGTTGTGTTTGGATTCATAACAAGCTGTGCACTGAATGTTTCCCTTTCTGCTTCACAATGATGTCGCGTGAAAAAATAGTATTAGGGACCAAATGCTACTCATAGGTGCATCCCACGTTTACCCCTCTAAGCACTTTCATAGTGTGAGTGCTGCCACCAGGGATGGTATTCTGCTGGTGTCACCTCTTAAGACACGTCCAGCTACTTTGGTCCTCTCCAACTGCACGAGCTTGTGGCTTCTGGGGCTGCAATCAGCCCGGACCAAACCAGACATGTTTAAAAGGTGACACCCGCAGAATATCACACCGGGTGTCCAAGGCTGTGGGGACTAGTACCTGCCACCACGTGCGAAAAGTGCTCACAGGAGTGCCATCAGATAAAATCATCACTTACAGGGGTGCGGCTTGTAATTTGATACATCGAGTATTCTGATAAATCCAAGTCCAATGCCATAAAACTTGGGGCAGTAAGCACTTTGTGGCACTAAATTTGACCATGTGGCATAGGTATGACTTGACACATCAAGGATCGATTGCATTAATAAAAAAAATTTTGAAAAATTCTCTAGCTCAGTGCAATTAACAGTGGTAAGCAAATGATCAGTCTACACACAACAGCAATGCAATGTTTGCACGCTACTGGGACCCAGCTTAGACTGTAAGCGGCAACAGTTGTTAGAGCTCACTTACTGTCCATGAGAGCCGCAAACAACCTGCAGTCGAAGTGGGCTTGCAGCTGACGACCACTGGACTTGTTGGCAAGGACTCGTTGTATTTCGGGATTCCGGAGGAATGTCTTCAAGGTGAGCGTACCCCTCTTGAAAAACCAGGACACATAAACATTTGTTACAATAGCATGAAAAGCAGTCCCTGGACCACCAAGAAACGTCAATGGCAAAGGACATTAAAGAGACTTAAAACAAAATTCAAAACAGCGTTATAATCACACATCCAGAAAATGCGAGACACGATCAACGCACCTGCATGGCTTCTGCAACCTGCTCGCCGCCAGTACTTGAGTCAATGCACCACAGACCCAAGCTCTGCATAGAAAAAAAAAGGAATCCCTTATACACCCATCTTCTTTTGCATTTCTAAACCACAGCAGGTATGACCATCCACAGCTTCAGACTGTTACAAATATTGCAGCAACACAGTCATGTGGTGGTTATGGTTTATGGGGTTTAGTGTCCCAAACGACGCAGGCTATGAGGGACGCCATAGTGAAGGGTTTCGGAAGTTTCGACCACCTGGGGTTCTTTAACCTGCACTGACATTGCACAGTACACGGGCGTCTAGAATTTCGCTTCTATCGAAATTCGACCACCAAGGCTGGGATCGAACTCGCGTCTTTCGGGTCAGCAGCCGAGCGCCATAACCACTGAGCCACCACAGGGGCAAGTCATTCATGTGGATAAAAACTTCTAACTGCCAGAATTACGTCAAAGTTCACAATGAAAAGAAAGAATAGCAAAACATTCCAACTGCATACATTCACTGCAACGATCTTGATAAGGTGTAGTGCAAATTAATCCTGCCCCTACACCAAAACCTTCAGCCTCGCACTCAACACAGTCTAGCATGCCATGCATGAGTGTTCCTCAGGTCAGACAACAATTGCAAGAACGGGCAATTGCATAATGGTTTTTTCTAGCTCTGTATTTTGCACTGAGCGTGTCACAGCTCATGGCAGTAACACCATTAGCCTTAAGGGGCTGCTCTGCCAATTTTAAACATTAAAAATTGCCACAGCCACATTCCTAGGGCAGAGAAAACTGGAAGACATGCAATCGAAATCAATAAATACCACATAATACCCCACCACAGAGTACATACAGCACATTTGGCTAAATTTCTTCAATTCAGAAAAGTGAATTCTCAAGAAGATCACAATGTTTTACCACAGCTCACAATAAGCTATAACAAGGATCACGGCAACTTCCACAGCACCTTACCCTTCCCATTATCTGCTGCAATACAATATTACAACCTAGAGAAAAAAGACCCTTTTAAGAGAAGACATCGGTCTTAAAATGATATCTTGATGAATTTAGGCGTGTATATGTAACTTTTCCTCTTGTTTTCAAAAACAAAATAAGTTTTGGTACATCTCGACAAGTCCTCATATTATAGGAAAGCAACTGAAGCTCAATTAGGTGATAACTTACGGGACATTAAGACACTTTCCCTCAATATTTTTCGTTCCGATTGAAATGAAGCTGTAGCCAAAATGCCTGCCATGCAGAGCTGCGCTATTTATATTGTTACTGAGATATGTCATCAGATAAAAATGCTCAGTTATGTCGAATCTCCATAATTGCCAAATGTAATTTACCATCATCATCTGCCTGACTACGCCCACTGCAGGGCAAAGGCCTCTCCCATGTCTCTACAATTAACGCTGTCCTTTGCCAGTTGCGGCCACCGCTTCCCCACAAACTTCTTAATCTCATCCGCCCACCTAACTTTCTACCGCCCCCTGCTACGTTTGCCTTCTCTTGGAATCCACTCCGTTACCCTTAAGGACCGGCGGTTATCTTGCCTTCGCATTCCATGCCCTGCCCAAGCCTATTTCTTCCTCGTGATTTCAACTAGGATGTCATTAACCCGTGTTTGTTCCCTCACCCACTCCGCCCGTTGCCAATCTCTTAACATTACACCTATCATTTTACTTTCCATAGCTC
Organism: Amblyomma mixtum; assembly: GCF_055824585.1. Taxonomy (NCBI): domain Eukaryota; kingdom Metazoa; phylum Arthropoda; class Arachnida; order Ixodida; family Ixodidae; genus Amblyomma; species Amblyomma mixtum. Next base: position 255,389,932 of record NC_143012.1, on the reverse strand, counting down.
ACTGCGTTGTCCTTAACTTAAGCTGAAACCTCTTTGTTAGCCTCCACGTTTCTGCCCCATAGGTGAGTACCTGTAAGATACAGCTGTTGTATACTTTTTTTAACGTAATTAGGAGACATCATTTTTCAGAAAATATGATACGTTCAACTCAGCCATAAAAAAGTAGCATAGCTCCATAGATTGATTCTTTCTGAATTAAAAGAAATAAATATAATTCAGATTGCACCACAAAAACATAACGAAAGCTCCTGTAAGGCTAGTCATATTGGCAAAAAATGTTAAGCTGAGAAAAAGGAATTTGAAGTGCGCGTGTCAGCCATTAGGAGGTTGCTGAAGAGGCCTCAGAAAATGGTGAAATGCAAATGTTTGAGGAGAATTTCACAATAGTGAGTAGAACCGGTGTGTAGGAAAGGGCGCGGACAACACCAAGGTGGCGGCCATCGGGGACGTGGTTGCAGGAAGCAAAGGGCACGAAGGGCTGCTGCATGTTGCTCTGAACTCACCACTTCAGCAATTCGGAGGCATCAAATTATATTGATTTTTTAGTAGTTGGAGGTCGAACGAGACCATGAACCTTTGTAAGTAGGTACTTTAGAGTATACTGAATCCGAATATGACATTTTTGAAAACCTAAAATTTTTATCATTTCAAGATCTGTATCTCCCCTTAATACAGAGTATCTCACAATGACTTTACTTTATTAATAATGTCTTCTTCTTCACTCCGATGCTTTCATTATCCTTATTTTTAATTAAAGTTACATACATGTGGGTGATTTTTCACACTGTAGCCAGAAATTAATTCAGTTGAACCCAGAAATCTGGCACTCTGAAAAGAGTGAGACAATCTGGTTCTTGTAACTCCGTGAAACTAAAAATTCTCTTTTTGCCATGTCTTACTTCTCGAATTCCTTGAAAAAAGGAAAATTCCCCGAATGAAACGTCACTGACATACATGTGCCTAGGTGAATTGTGCGTGAGGTTAGCCACTACCTCTGGACGATGCTCGTACACGATGTCGCCAAAGAAATCGCGCTGCAGCTGGCTCATGTGTGTCTGCCAAGCCAAGCCGAGGACTTCCAGCTTCTGCGAATGGAGAGGTGCACAACAGGTTGCACTCCGACCAGGAACAACAGCAGCACTTCGTACTGTTTAAAACTGAGCACACTAACTTCAGACAATGAAGTTGCTTTATTGATGAATCACTTAAAATAACATTGCAGAGATATTGTTAAAACAGAGTCAAAAGGTCCCTTGGTACTGACAGCACGCATAAGACGGATACATGGACATGACCGCTTTGCATCGACCAGAGTGTAAATCACTTTCAAATGCACAATATGTGCGATGCTTCCGAAGCCTGCATGTATACAAATCGAAATTTGATTCACAGTTCCGCCAGCCGACAACTAACTGCCAACATCATATTTCAAATATTTCTTTTCATGCTGCACTTGGTCCATGTTATTTCTCCCTACCTTTGCAGAAAATGCTTGCCCCCCCCCCCCCCCATTTCTTTCGAGGCATTCTCGCGTTTTGCACTTGCAGCAACGTTTTCGGAGCTTTGTATTCCGCCTTGTCTGCTTTGTGAGGCGCACATTTCGAGTCTTGCATGCACTGCATTGCTTGCCCCCAATGCGGTACTTCTCTTCCATAACTTACTTTCTTCTTGAATTCCTGTACTGCCTGTGTCTGCTCCAGGACAAAACAATTATTCTAGAAGTACCTGATCAACAACAAATAAACGAAGTAAAAAAAAATACACGTGACTAGACATACACACAAGCATGCATATGCACACACCTCTTCTTCGGCAGCGTTACACGCTGCAGAACCAGATCGGCACCTCTCGAACACATTGGCCAGGTAGAAAAGCTCATCAGAAGGCTGCAAGAGTCGTAAAAAACAGCAGTCAGAACTCATCATGAGAGAAATGTGCTCCTCTAGCACCACACCCTGCACTTGAAGTTTGTACCAACTCCTATGTCACCGCATGAGATAAAAACATGCTCCAGAAAAATGAACCTGAAGACAAGAGCTGCAACTAAACTTATTTTCCACCTAAATTAGGCATCCCTAGCATTTGTCCCTCAGCTGTGAAATTAAAGGGGCCCAAAACGCAAAGCCAAAGTCCCACTTGATTAGCGAGACCCCTGACCCAAGACTGAAGGCATATCTTTACTGAGAACGGAACCTGGACAGGCCAAAAAAAATACAAGAACGAAAGTCATGTAGCAGTGCCTTTCAAGAATCCAAGCAGTAGCCCCCAGTCGGGGCAATTCTCTGGCAGCCACCGCTGGTTTGTCCCTTTCACGTGCAACACTATTTCAACAACAAAGGCATCCAAAATAAGAACAAAGGAGCGCATCGAGTGCTGTTGGGAATGCAAAGTGTTGCTTTCTTCGCATGCCACCTAGTCATACTGCATGAAGCTCTTCCGCACAGAAGCTTTGAAAGCACAAGCTCTCAAGGCCATTCACACTCCGGCCAAAAACGGTGACGCTGGTATACAGGATCTGTTCTGAAAGTAGTAGGACTGGTTTTTTCCTGGGCGAACGGGCGGACGAGAGCTGGTCTGCGCCTGCAGGATCGTTGAAGGGGGATATTGGGAATGCTGGGGAAAATCGGCAGTAGGCTCTCGGCCGCTGAAGAGAGGAGGTCGCTGGTACTGTGAACCCCTGTCGAAACGTCTTGTCACGCAGAATAGTCGAGCGTTTGCTCGATCAACGATACGCGATCAAATTTTGAGTAAATCTTAGTAAAACGGGCAAAGAGACTCACAACATGATTAAGGAGGCCTACGGTGACGCTTCCATGGGTAGATCAGGTGTTTTTTGAGTGGCACAAGCTGTTCCGAGAAGGTCAGGAAAGAGTGGAAGACGTCGACCGCTCCGGACGCCCTTCAACCAGCAAGACCAACGAAAATGTGTAGCGAGTGAAACATTTACTTAACAGTGATTGTAAAATGAGTATCAGAGAATTGCTGATGACTTCAGCATTCCTCAAACCCAAGTTTTTGAGATCGTGACAGAAAACTTATCCATGAGGAAAGCGTGCGCGAAGTTGGTGCCGGGAGTGTTGTCAGAGGAGGAAAAGGCCAACCGGTAGGATCTTCTTCATCATGTGAATGAGGACCCCGATTTTTTGCCCAGCACAAGGCGGCAACGCTGCCTCAGCCCCCCTACAGCCTCGACTTGGCCCCGCCAGAGTTTTTTCTATTCCCGAGAACAAAATCGACGCTCGAGGGGAAACATCACGGATTGGTAGAGGTGGTTCAAGAGGCCGTGACGAGGGAGCTAAACAGCATTCCGGTCCAGGCGTTCCTGGAGGCGTACAAAAAATGTAAAACTCATAGGCAGCAGCGTGTAGGTGCGGAAGGATGCTACCTTGAAAAATTGTAATCATTTGTACTATTCTCTTGAATAAATTTTGTTTGAAAAAATCAGTCCTACTACTTTCAGAACAGATCATGTATGTCTTGAGGGAACCATCTAACATAAGGGGTGGTAAAGTGTTGTGGTGCAACCTGTTGAAAAGTACTGCAACATAGATGTACCCAATCAGCAAGCCAAACTCTTTCATTTTAATCTGTCCCCCTTCTCGCTGAGAGTACAAAGGATTTCAAAGCATCAAAATAATGTAACACTTCCAGCAGTGCACAAATGGATGAGATTGGGATTTTGGAGCTTAAGAGGGGAAGAAATCTATCTGAGAAAAAAAACTTTATGAATGAAGTCACAGTTATTAAATTTTCAGGGTATATATGTATTTTTCATGCTGATTTTAAATATTCATTTAGTTTTATGCACAACTAGTCCTTGTGCATTTATGCATTATGTTACGTAACTTTTTGCCGAGGGCTTCAAATAAACTTTGCTCCAGGGACCTTGCTAGATTGCATGCCATTGGCTTTTCTTGATATCAAGCTATGCAATAAGGGTAACATTATCATCCTGCCTGTCATAGAAGTTTAGTATCACCTGAGAAACAGGGATACAAACTTCTCTCCTTGTTACTTTACTAAGGTATTCTTTATTATCTCGCATTTTCAACTGTTTCCAATCTAGGCCTCTGAATACTTCCTGTAGGCAGGTGATGAATGGCATTGGCAAAATCGTGTCTCCCTGCTTGACACCTTAGCTTATTGGAATTTTATTGCTGACTTTATGAAGAGCTATGGCAGCTGTGCAGCTGTTACAGATATCTTCCAGTATTTTTGCAAAAGGCTCATGGACACCTTGATTCCGTAATGCCTGCATGACTGCCGAGGTTTCAACCGAGTATAACGCTTTCTCGTAATCTATGAAGGCTATAGGGGTTCATTTTATTCTGTACATTCCTCTACTACATGACTAACAGCATGAATATGGTCCATTGTCGAGTAGCCTTTACAAATGCCTGCCTGATCATTTGGTTGATTGAAATCTAGGCTGACCCGACTATTAGCGATTACCTTAGTAAATACCTTGAAGCCAACAGTACTCTGAATTCTGTAGGCACTCTGAAGTGCTGTTGAAGTGCTGTACCTTAAGGTTTGCCAACCTGGCAACCTTTAACATATGAATAAAGTAAGTTTCTGGCAACACAGCCATCAATGCATGATAGAAGGGCTGGACACATTACACATAGCAGACACTGAGCACAAACTGCAGTTCATCTGCTTCTATATATTTGCGCACTATAATGGTAGAGAGGCTACCATCACTGAAAAATGAGCTTGCATAAGCTGTAAAAAAAAAAAAAACAAAGACAGAAAAAAGAAATAGAGGTGCATGAAAAGCTTGCTAATTTGAACTACGAGGAACAGGAAATACATTCGAATTATCCGAAAGTTTGACTCACGAACGACCATAAATAAACAGTCAGGAACTGCTTGCATCACGGTAAATTTATTTGGTGAAAAACTACACGAAGCATTGCTGCAGAAAGGCCCCACCTTAAGCTTCTCTAATTGTTCAATGAAAGATTAGGTACTGGATAAGGCAACATTGGATTTAAAGGCTAGATAGCTGCAAAATCGGGTCACAACATCCACACAATTCCTTCCTTGGCATAACTGCAGAATGCATGCAACAACAAAATCTTGCAGATTTCAATAGATACTCCGATCATGCACAAAAATATCACTAAATGCAAAATCAAATTATTTCCAAGCTACTAATTCGCTGAGGTTTCAAAATGCGTCAATCCACATCACCTTTCTTTGAGAGGCCTTGGAAATGCAGGACATTGTGAAAGATGTTGCAGTCTTTTTTGAGGCCATCAACACGAGCAAGCTGACTGCATCTGGACACTGCAGAAGGGCCCAGAAAGAGTTAAACTTTGCACACATCCTCGTAAGAAAGATAAAACACATCTTAGCACAGGCACAGATGGCTGGAAAAGTAAACAAACTTGTGCATTCTCAATAACAACAGCGACTGCTCAAGCATAGTCGGAAATCACAGCTGGGGTATTTACTGCAGAGCTGGCAGTAGATTAGATTCTTTTTGCAAATAACGACACATCTGTTTTATTATGGCATTTTTCATTTATTATTTATGTCAGCCACCAGTGGTAACTCAGTACAGAGTGTGTGGCAGCTTATATATTTTATATATATTAAATTTATATTTTTTGACCATTCATTTCAAGCTGACATCAGATTCTTAGGTGGAGAAAACCACGCCACAAAAAACAAAACAGTTCAGTTTATGACAAGGTTTCGACAACTGCCCTAAACTGTGCAAACTGACGTTTTGAAATGGATAAGTGCTAAATAAAAACATAACAAGCATAACTTCTCAAAAATCACCTCCTTTAAAGAGGACACTTTCTTTGAAAGCCATCACTGACCTATGCTAATGTCAGTGACTGTTTCTGGTTTTTGTAGCCTGAGCAATTCCTCTCAATTCCCCATAATGGCTTTTTGTGACCATTGCAGCTATTAAATCATATGAAATGTACCGCATGGTCCTTTTGGCGGCTTCCAAGAATCAAACAGCGGAAACAATGCCATGGTCGAGTCGTGTGCTCTGTAGCATGACGGCTCTCTAGTTGCCACAGGTGGCACTGTTCGTGATTGGATTGGACTAGACGTTGGTTGGACCCATCACTGGAGTGGATCAAGTCCAATGGTAATGGACAATCTCCACATGGTGATAATGAGAGGTTGAAAGCATTTTGTGTTTAACAAAGAATAAAAAAAGCGCAAGGCTGGTGGCATACCAGAGGTGTGTCAAGAAAGCCGAGAAGCACCCTGGTGAGAACCACTCGGTTGCAACTGGTGTCCAGGGTGTGAAACACTGCTCCCAACCACCTCAGGATGTCTCTCTGTAAACAAGACTAGAGGTCACTGCAAACCCATGCTTATCAGTACCACGTAGTAGCCAAACACCAAGAAGCACACACAAGCTTCGTGCAATAGCCCCAGACAATGGTTATGGTAGGATGCCTTTGCTTCACAGGTGGTTTTACACAGGAACCACTGACACTGGTGGTGGACCATTTGCAGTATACCTTTTTATTTCGAACCACATCGCAGCTATAGGCAAATTCCTTTGAAAAAAAAATCTGTTTCCGAACACAGTGAAACTTTCTTACACCACTGAACAGAAAGCTCATTTTTGTTTCTAACAGCCCAATGGAACAAGCCCACACGAAAGAAAAGAAGGAACAGAGGACAGTGCCGCCTGTTATGCCAAAGCTGAATGGACAGCATTCCATTTCTTCGCTTTGAAAACAAACAACCTTAATCATACTTATCACTGTATATCGGGCTGTATATACATGCTAGGGCTAATATGATGCATACACAGTGGGCTGCTACAAGGTGCAGCAAGTCTACGAGAAAATTTTAACAGCCTTCACTAGTGCTGCACGCAACAATAAGCGTTAACTTCAGCTTACGAAAACACTAATGGTCATCATCATCATCAGCCTGACTATGTCCACTGCAGGGCAAAGGCCTCTCCCATGTCTCTCCAATTAATGTTCATTAAAACTGCAGCCACCGTACATCATACTAAATGTGCGACCTGCCTGTCATTCTTCATCAAAACTGCAACCCGCAGAAAAGCCTTCTATACTGCTTTGCCAATAATCCCACCCAAAATGAAAGCACGTCCTCTACTGACGGCACCAATTGCTTTATGTCGAGTGTATTTCTTTCGTTTCTAGCACAGAAAATTATTGTTGCAGTCGTCCCACAGCATCCAAGGCCTTTGATGACGTTATTCTTTCCTCTTTATTCCCATCTTTTTGAAGTGCACCTTCCTGTTTCTTTGAAAAGGTTACACACTAAATTTCTTTGTAACTTTCTTTTTGTAACTTTATGAGTCCCTTTCTATAAGTTTTCTCTTGCTCTTAGTAACATAAGCATTGTACACCAGAATCTCAATGCTAAAATCATGGTTGATATGAATTTGCAAAATTCCTTGGCCGAAGTGCATTATGTACAACATGAAGAGTTATAATCTCCCACGCACCTAAGGATTATACGAACACGCGAGTCTTGACCGCACCCTCAAGCAGTAAGCTCTGTCGATATATCACAATCGCCTGTCATACGGAACACACTGCTAGCAGTAAGCAGTGGCGTGAGATCATAAACAAATCCTGTTGGTCATAAACAGGTCTGCTCAAATGCATTTGCAGTGCTTCTGCATGCGGATTTGGTTTGTATAGATTTCATGAATATTTTTGCGACCCCGTGAAATTCGTATCATTAAGATTATAATTTATATTGTCTCCGTTGCATCATACCTGAGCTGCTGTTTAAGCTTTGTTTCCTTTCAACAATTTTTTTTTTTTTTCAGCGAAAGCTGCGGTTAGGAGCTCCACTGAAGCAGCACCTCATGCCGTCCTGCATTTCCACAGCCCCATAGTCACTTTGCACCACTTTATTGTGAAAGTCTGGTATAGCCCCATATCCACTTTGCCAGCTAGGCTACGTCAATGGTGGCTGCATGCTTGTGGTGACGTCATCGTGCACAGTCATGAGACCGGTGATGGTCATGTGGGTGGTGGCATCCACTGTGCCCCGCAAACCTCCATTCGCCTGTTCTGACTTCTTCCGGCTTCAGTGAGGAGACTTGTAGTTTTACCAATTAGAAGTGCGGATGCAGAGGCGCATTGCTTTCACCAAGTTTAGCGTGTTGCATTCTCATACAGACACCATCAAGCAGCCTAAGGATGATCATCTTTTTCAACAAAACACTCATGAATGTGCTCTCCTGAACTCTTGTACCATCAAGCAGCCTAAGGATGATCATGTATTTCAACAAAACACTCATGAATGTGCTCTCCTGAACTCTTGTACCATCAAGCAGCCTAAGGATGATCATGTTTTTCAACAAAACACTCATGAATGTGCTCTCCTGAACTCTTTTACCAGAAATCCAACCAATGGCAGCATTTAATTTTTGGTGATGCAACAAAAGCAAGAGGAGACAGTAAGGAATTTAAAAGAATGCATGCCAAGAACAAGAGTGCTTCCATTTAAAGAGACACTGAGGAAAGTTGAAGTTGGCCAGAGTCAACAGATTACCACACTTATGACAAGGAGGCTCCTTTAACTGAAAATGAAGTTTTCATAAGCTAGAAAAGGCCAAATAATGGAATACATGTACCCCCCTCCCCCCCCCCCCCCACTAGCCATTTTCATAACAAATTACTGTGACGACGTCAACATCGATATTTAACGCAGACCTCTGAGCCTAGACAACACCGTCATTTGCTTTTAAATCCCCGGAGTCCTTTTCAGTCATAGCACTGCAATTTTGAGTCATGTGGCAGGAAGAATAATATCCATTGTCAAACTCAAATTTCTGAGCAATTATGCAACTATGCAACTTTTACTGCAATAAAAACATCCGCATAGCCAGAAAGATCTAAACAATCCATTTTTAGTGAGAACGAAAATTGCAAGGCATGGTTTTCAGTGTGCCTTTAGGCACAAAGTCGCAGCTTCTGACCATGCAATGCAAAGGCCCAAATGCAAACCGAGGTGCAAGGCACATACCTTTACTCCAGGAGACAGCTCCCGGCTACACAGGGCACCGCTCAGGGCACTGACAACATCCTTGGGGACTTGTTCTGCTGGCACCATGCACCAAAGTATGGAGCTGGCCATGGTGGGTGCTGCGACATCCAATGTGCTTAACAGAGACTACTTTTTCGACACCATGGAACCGGTTTGAGAACCACCACCCACTGACTCAAATCAAGCACACCGCTACACAGCAACTCCTCAAGCTTTCACAAGACATTAATGTACGATGCCGGTGTACACATTTGCTCCTCAACTCACTTGTTTGGTAACAGCGTGGTATGGTATGTGGGGCTTCACATCCCAAAGTAGCTCATGTTTCATAAGAGGTACCATAGCGGCTGTATCAGGGTAAAATTCAACCAGCTGGGGTTCTTTAGTGTGCACTGACATTGCACAACACACAGGAGTTTTCACATTTTGCCTCTGTCGAGATGCGGCCACCTCGGCCAGGATAGCCTCCACGACCCTGGGCTCAGCAGCCAAACACCGAAGTAACTAAGTCACCATGGCAGGTCTACCTTGGATACAGAGGTTATCCAAGCACTGCAACATCAGAGTGGAAGGAAATGAGAAGAACCAATGAAAAGCAAATTTTTTACCAGTCGTCGCACCCCTCTTCCAATTAAGTGTACACATCCCGATCTAAACTAGTATGGTATTGAATAATTGTAATAATGAATGTTTTGGCGAGACACAAGTCCACAACACAAGCAACGCAGTGGCAAACTTAAAGGAAGGGTGACTTCCTCAGCAAGAAATCTGATGCGCGAAAACCATGTATTTGTTTGAACCACTTATTTTACGCATATAAAGTCCAAGAAATGCATAGAGCAAATGAGAGAAATGATATCGGCTTTAGAATGTGGGTACATTAGCTAGCATAATATGGAAGCTGTGATTGTTTTCTTTGATTCCTTCATAACTAAAACATGGAAGGTCTGGTTTATGGCTTATGTAGGTTTTACATCCCAAAGCGACACAGGTTATGAGGGATGCCGTAGTGAAAAGCTCAGGAAATTTCGACCACCTGGCGTTCCTTAACTTGAGCTGACATCGCACAGTACACGGGCCTCTAGAATTTCGCCTCCATCGAAATTCGACCGCCGCAGGCTGGGATCGAACTTGAGACTTTCAGGTCAGCAGCCGAGTGCCATAACCACTGAGCCACCGTAGCAGCACTCAGCATTAAAGGGTTAAAAAAGGAAGCCATTTTTGGGTGACTCCCTGGTGGAGGTAATTTGGTGAAAATGACATATAAAGTTTGCAGTCTTTGAAAAAATAGAAAGCAAAGGAGCATGCTATGTTTCCATGGTAATATTGATTACAGAGGGAAATTAAGTGAGTAATCATTTTTTCGTATCAGGCAATTAGGAAGAAAGTTGAATAAACAACAAGAATATGCCACTGATGGGATCCGAACTCATGAACTTTGCATGTCACAAACAGTGTTCACGCTGAGACCATGGATGCCGCACTCACCAGCACAAGGTTGTCTTTTCTTCTGCTTCCTGTAAAATTGCTTTCAACCTAAAATGGTCACTCAATTTTCTCCTCTTATCAGGTACGCAATAAAGATATTAGTAATATTCCCGTGGGCTTTCCTTGGTTTCAAAGACGTTTGGCTTCCTTTGTAAATATATTTTAACAAGCCCTGACTTTCCTTGTCCTCATTAAAATTTACGTATAGATGTTCTTTCACCGAGCTGTTTTACTCTAACGAGTATCATTGCAATACATGCTCTAGCTAATAAAAAAAATACAACAAAAAACAGTCACCGCATTTGCTGTACTAAACATCCTTAAAAAACTTCCCCCACGTGACTTTCCTCATGAAAGGGCAACTTCGGAGTTTTTTTCGGCCTCCATGGATTCTACTGAAACTTTCATGGTACATTTCCCACAGTCTTCTGGTCTCTGGCGCCAGATTTCGTAGCCAGGTCATAATTTGCTTCGGAGAAATTAATCTCGATTTTTCTCATTTTGTGGCTTTAACAGGGGAAACTTATATGGGCAACCTTGCGCGTGTGATGTCATAAGCCAGACACTGGTAGATATTCGTTCTGCATTTCCTGAAGGACAAAATTTCGGGCTTGCTTTTGGTTAATGATCCAGGCTCTCATCTAAACTCACAAGTTTAGACAGTCCCACACACACGATAGGTTTTGTAACAGCAACCTTGACATAATAGCTTTGTCTATCATGATGTACTTTAGTCAAAACCTGGTTTCGATTTCCGTTTCCAGGCTTTAGCTGTTCTAAAACGCTTCTTCTCAGAGTATCAAAAATTGGCTGAAAGCTTAGCTTGGTTCAGCCTGGCTGATTGCGAAAGCAATAACACCTGGCAGCGCTTGGTTCTGCTGGTAGTTTCGTTTCTCGAATTCACGCGTAGCAGACTCGAACTCGCCAACTCTTATCTCTTGTTCTTCACGTCGCTGAGCCACGATGTCACCGTCTCGAATCACCACAATGCTCTGCTCTTTCTTCTTGGCTGTATACTGCAATCTTCTTTTAGTAAGCCGCTCTTCTTTCTGTTCCGGCGTTTCTTCCGCACGGCATTTTCTTCTCTTGCAATTATATCGTTCCGCACTACTCATAGATTCTTCTTTAGCATTAAGTAAAATTAATTCGATCAGTAAATTTAATTAATTAGTTTAGTTAATTAATCGAATTAATTAATCATCTCCTAGCGAGCGCCCTCACGCGGCGGGCCGAGGAGGCAGTCACGTGGTAGCCGCCGCGCCGAGCGAAGGAACAACTACGGCCGAAGAGACGAGTTGGGGCCCCTGCTCTCCTCTGGTCGTGACGTCATGCTGTCACGTGGTCGTGCGCCACAGCTGCGCCGGAGCGAAGGAACGACCTCCACCGACGGCAGAAAAGTGTTAGCAGTATTGCTTTTGCAATAAAACCAGTTTTTGTGCCAGAGTGAGGGGACTCCAGGCAATGTGATGTGATTAACAATGCAAAATTTTCAAAATACCTCCGAGTGGCCCTTTAAAGGAACACTGAGCTCAACTTCATCAGGGTTTTATGCTAAGTAAAATACTATAGCTGAGCTTGTCATTACTCGGTTGGTGTTTTTTTGGCAGAGCTTTCATGGCTCAGAAATTTAAAGCTATCGTTGGAATAGTTTTTCCCACCACTTCAATTAAACACAAGAGCAAACAGTGGATTAAATTTTGTGACATTGGTGATGTTGAGAGCAGGGGGTTTGCTTAATTTGCAGCACTGGCAGCAGTGATGCAAAAGTTGCTTTAATTCTCAGCCACATAGCCGTTTGTGTTTAAATTCAGCAAAAAGCTCAATGTCATCGCAGTGTACTTGCGGAAACAGACGGTGCAGCTGATACCTTTCATTTGTTCTGCACCCTCTTGAAAATGGTAATCCATGGTAATGAGTAATCCATGAAAATGGTAATCCATGAAAATGGTAATTCATGAAAATGGTAATCCATGAGAATGGTAATCCATGAAAATGGCAATGAGGGCCAACTTCAATTCACCTTAGTGTCCCTTTAATTACAAGCTAGTCCACTTCACACTTGCAACCGAAAAAGCTTAACTGCCCACTGCATTCAAAATTGCCATTTTCTTCTCAGTTCTGCAGATGTGCTCGTATGAGCTAAGGAAATAAATTTGTCTGGGGCAGACATTCTTCCGTGTTGAGCTGCTCAGTGCACCTTGCCTGCAGTGCACAATGGCCAGGGAGACACTGTCATGTTTCAACAACCCTCCCACGCAGTTGCAGGCAATAAAAACAGTGGCAACAAAATTGGGACACTCAAGAATATGCACACTTCACAAGAAATGTCCCAAGAATATGACTCACATGTGACACTGGCAGTGACAATCTGGCTCAGCCGTAGCAGGCGGCGCTCCGAGAGACCAGTCCTTAAAGCCCGCCTCCGCAGCACTTTAATCTCACCCTTGACAGATTCTGCATCCTCCTCCCGCACATTCTCTGCAGTCAAGTTAATAAAACCTCAAACATTTTGCTTCTTGCATCACGTGTCACTGTTGTTTTAACAAACTGTCAGCATTTGCCTATCAGATCAGAAGGTACTCTGGAATGCGAGAAAAAGTAAAATGCATAACAGGCACACGTGATATGCCCTCACTGCGTTCCCCACTACTTTTGTCAGTTTTTCCATGTTTCGCATCAGCAACCAAATTTATCATTAGGATTATTTGTGACAGACGAGGGTAGCAAAAATTTTTTTCTTCAGGCTGCATATTTAGCTGTTACCTCAAATGTCAGTACGCTGGAGCAGTTGTATTTAAGTTGGCCCACAAATGAAACTCGTACCAAGTAAAGTTCACAACAACAGGAATTTCTTTACAGTCTTGCACAGAAGTAAAATGCACTCATTGCTTGATGATCAAGACGCCCCGAGTAGCGAATAATCTCCCTGCTTTCTAAAGCACAGTAGCAACAGTAACACTGCAGTGCGAAAATATTTTTCACCGCAATGTAACAAGAGCATGTATAATGCCGGCACACGCAGACACATGCAATGTGTGCCTGTGTGACAAATAGTGAACAGCGTCTCTTTAAAACAAGTGCAAACAACTAATTGGTCCACTAAACAATCTAAAACAGAAAAAAAGGGTACACTGGTACTATGAGGTAATTGGATGTGGACGTGCCCATAAACAGTTCGATGAAACAATCACATCTTACGGAACGATTGCATGAGCTTCATACGTCGTAAATTAAGAAAAAAATGGCAGTCAGCTTGGAACAACGAAGTAAATAACAAATTACACTTGATAAAGTCAGTTTTAGGTGAATCGAAGTCTTGCACACACCAGGAACATTCCGTGGAAGTAATTCTCCGCAGTCTTCGTATAGGACACACACACCTCACTCATAACTTTACACTGACAAAATAAGAGAAACCTCTTTGTGAAAAACGTGGAGATGAATTAACAGTAAATCAAAATTTATTTTCATGCACGAAAGTCGAAAAATTACGGACAAAGTATTTTGTTCAGTTTTATAATGAACACATTCCTTAACACCCTGTGTTACTCTTAGGTGAGGATGCAGTTGTTGACATTCCTTTTGTGTTTAGTTTAGCTTTTTAAGGGAAGCATGTTTCCTCAACAAACTCAATTTTTACCCACTGCTTCACTTCATTTTTTGATACACCTCAACCACCTTTTCGTCCCTGAGAAGAAGGCTGAGGTATTTATTTATGAGGTTTTTATTATGAGGAACGGTGACGTTTTGATTTGATTTGATTTATTTCCACAAACAAGGAGGTACAAGGTTGTACTGAAAAACAAAGGGAAAAAGCTGCAAAGAAGGCAGCTTGACTCGCTCCAAGTTCAGTTAACAATGGCAGCAGCAAGGCAGGAGGGGAACTTGTTAAACAAAAACGAAAAAGAAGAACGAAAGACCAAAGGCGAATTTATATAACAATTTTAAAATATGCAGAAATGCATAAAAAAAACTACAAAAAGGAAAGGAAAAAAGTACAACAACAACCGTGCACAGTCATGAGCGCGAAAACACTTCATACAGACTCCTTGCGGAACAAGTGAGCACGTTGATATTACATCTGGAAATATCATCCAGCAAGCAGCGCAGCCGGTAGCATAACATTTGCAGAGCATACTTAGTGCGTAGGGGAGGAACACACCAAGTCTCGGAAGCTCGACTTGTGTAAGGGGCTGTGCGTTTTGTCAGATTAGCAAGACAGCTGAGAACGCGAATACTTTTTACATCTCTTAAGTTGACAATAAGCCATATAAAATAGCCATATGCAATACAATAGCTTCACACAAGAAGCGGTGGAAGGCCAACAAGCGTTGCCCACAAAGTCCACACAGTTTGTAGCTTAACATTAGTTAAAGGAATGACTCGTCGAAGTTTTGGTAATGCAACTGAAACAAATTATGCTTACTTATTTTCTTGCTGGGTATGATTATTTTATGTTTCTGTTCACTTGAATGTGGCAAGAAATACCTCTGCGGTTCGCAATACTTCAAAAAGGACGTCGCAATGAGGACCAAACTTCAGTGACACTGCAGGGTGGTAACGGACGAACGGTCGGACGCACTTCTGCAACAAATTTCTCCTCGCTCGCAACAAAGCAGTTAGTTACAGTAAACGGAAGAAATTTCTTCCTTTGGTAAATATATGCTTTGGTTTAATGAGGTTGAATGTCACTATAGTAGTTAATAACGCGACAAACAACTGTTCTCTGCAGGACTGGCCACTCACTTTCGCCGTAGTATAAGCCTCTACTGAGAAAACGGTAGTTGAGGTCATTGTTCTGACCCCCTAGAAGCACTTACCAAACAAAGAGAACCGCACTCTTTCTTCAGTACGTGTTGACATTGCTGAAAACGCTGGAAAGTGGCTCGGAAATGTTCGAAATATGCGCTGCTTGTAAACATCAAAAACAAAACTAATCCCGAAGTCGCCAACATGCCTGCTATTTTCTGCTAGCTTTTGCTGCCGCGCCCCGCAATCGTCCCATATGAGAAAAAAAATTCAAATAAACTGTAAAATAAGTAATAAATATAATACACTATCAAAACATAACCTAAAGTATGAGAAGTTTGAGTAATAAAGTTTAATAGCCACTTTCGGTAGTTGGCTGAATGACGAGCCAACGCGCAAATTTCAAATCGAAAAGAAAGCGCGGTTCTGCTAAAGGAACGTTTGAAATATGCTGCGCCTGTATATATGCTGAATCTCACTGTCACAAGCTGTGAAATAAGCAGATGGCGTGATTAAACATTTATTTCGGAGAAAAAAATGGAAAGCGCGCTGCTGTGCTTCTACAAGCGTTCCATCAGGGCTGTGATGCTCCTGTGTTGCAGTGACGCGGGATTCCATTTCTTACGACATACGGTGTCCCGACGTCGAATGTGCACAGGGTAAAAAAGTACATGCTCTAAGTGAAACTCAAATAAAATACAAGGCTCTTTCTTATCTCTGTTTCATTCGTTTTGTACTTCCTCGAGAGGTATGGAAGTGTTTCGTGGAAAGCTCACCATATTGCCCATTTCTTCACGCAGGCTAACATAGTGTTATTTTGGTCCCAAGGTATTCACGTGGAAGCGACCCACGACCTTTTTGAATGTTGCTAAATATCTCCACGTCCATTTAAATTTATGCAGCACTCTGTACTCATGAAGTTTGCTGCAGTGCTGTTTTGTGCCATGACATAACCGTGCTCCAGTGTCGCGGTTATACAGGTGGCCATCCTTGCGGCGCAGCTTAAAAGAAAAATTAGCTGGATAGTTTGCACGAAAGAACACAACTCGCACCCTCTTAATTTCTATCGAGAACTGTCTACTGCTCACGTAGGACACAACATGGCGAAACAGCCCCATCCAAAACTAGCACCGCATAAACGTACATTTTCAGCTGTTGTAATCGATTAACTGCTGAAGCTTTACTGATGCTGTTCAAGCAGAACAGCAGGGAGTGTTAATTAGCTGCTTTATTTGTTCGACAGAACGGACGAGAAAATGTTGTCATGCGCTGGAAACACGAACGGCAGACCTATAGCGAGAACGTTTTGCGGTTTTAACCACTGCAACGTTCGTTGCTTCTAATGTGCACGGCCATGAATCAAGGTCCGGCGCAACAGAGATGCGCAGCGATTTCACACGATTCAGTCGTAGCACGTCACTACATAGAACAGTTTAAGCCCCTTAAGCGAACAGGTTAAATTGCTCACCTCTCCGAAAACGGAGGGGAGGCCGTTGGCATGTACCCCACGCACGGCTTGTATACCCAGCCGCTCGTCAAAATATTGCACGCTTTCATAGATTTGTACGCTTCAGTTTCGCCCCCTGTCACAAAACTTGAGCCATGCACGAGGTAGCCTCGATATCGGTGAATTCAACGCGCTGCAGCAGTTCCACAGCATAGAGTTGCTTACTATTACGGTAGTAGTAAGAAACATTATGTCCCACCCTGTACACCACGCGGGCGTCTCTGCAGTCGTGCACGAAAATTGAATTTTGTTTTCTGGGGGTGGGGGGGAGACGGAAATAGCGCAGTTTCTGTCTCACATATCTCGGTGGACACCTCAGCCACGAAGTCAGGGAAGGGAGGAAGGAGGGTGTGAAAGAAGAAAGGAAGAAAGTGGCTCCGTAGTGGAGGGCTCCGGAATAATTTCTACCACCTCGGGATCTTACCGTGAACTACATCGCACAGCACGCGGGTGCCTTTGGCGTTTCGCCCCCAGCGCAACGCGGCCGCCGCGGTCTAGTTCGAACCCAGGAATCTCCGGCTCAGTAGCCGAGCACCCTAAACCCTAGCCACCGCGGACGGTGGTGAACTGATGACGTCGGCAATTTACGACCTTACTCTTTTATTGCGAAAGCAATACTACACCAGGTCTAACCGCTCGTCGCGTGGTCCGTGGCCCGTGGACCCCACTGCTTTCAAGAACGAATTGGCCAACATGGGTGGCACATTCTCTACCGTTGGCTGTGATAGAAACAGCCACCGGCCAGTGCAGTGGTGCATCATTTAACTGCTGCGCCACTGCGCTGGTAGTGGTATGAGGACTGGCCGCATCTATGAATGTTAAGTAGAGAATGAGCAATTCTGCATTTATGGACATTAACCCACTACAGCTAGCTATCGCATCATACCCTTAAAAGCTTAAGTGCCCCCTGCAACTGAAGAATGAACACCTGCTTTCGCACATTTCGCACGTTAAACCCCTACCAATTTTTTTTAGTCAGTTGGTACAGGTCTACAGCTGCGCTTTCAAGCAGTCACTACCGACGTTACTGAATCCACGTATCTTCGCCAAGCCCCGTTGGCCAGTAAGCGCCAGGGCATGCCGTATGTGTACACGAGCCGCTGGTGGAAAAAGAAGAGGAACGTTCAGAGCCAGCACACGCCCGGATTCTGCGAACTCAGGTAAAACGCCTATATGACATCCAAACAGTGCATGTGATGAGGCTTTGTCCGCACCAGTTTCCTACCCATTTCGGCTTTCTGTAAATTCGGCGGCGTGCGTCACTTCGCGTCATTATAGCTAGGTGACGACTGGCATCAGGTGTGGCCAGCTAAAACTGCGCTTCGATACTGAGAGTTAAGCTGGCATGCTCCACACTCCCTCTGTCTAGTGTTATATCCTGCACGCTCAAGCAGCAGAACCCAACCTTTTTAAGAAAGATTCACTTTGCACTGCCTTGTGTGGTAGCCGAGCTCAAGTACAACCAGAAGATGAAAGCAGTCTGTTGTCGGCGCGATCCAATTGTTGTAGCACAACCGGGAACCAAATGCAAACACTGCAAGGTTTTCCTCAAACATTCCATGGTTTTACGCGAGCTGACGCAGCCTTCCCAGGCGCACTATAAATGTGTTTTAGTGGACTGCCCTGTAGATACTGCTGCTGAAATTGTGCCTTGTCTTTTGGCCTTTCCTTCCTGGGTGGAGAACAGCTCGTTTTCGCACCATGTAGCAACGATAACAAAAATTGGAAAAGAAAAGGGGTTTGGGGCAAGTGAAGGCGCGGTAGCTGTCTCACTTCTCGGTGGACACCTCAACCGCGCCATGAGGGAAGAAGCTGGGAGTAAAAAAAGAAATGGGGGAAGAGGTGCCGTATGGAGGCCTCCGGATAATTTCGACCACATGGGGATCTTTAACTTAAAATTTAAGTTAAAATTTAGTCAGTGTTGGACCAACCGTGTTGGGCCATCCATAGAAGTGGGGCATGTTGCCACACAACGTACGGGCCCGAGCACAAGCGAGTGTTGGGCTGATACTCGCTCTAAGCTATGTGTGCTTAGCCGCAGGTTTAGTATACCCGGAAAAAGTCGGGCCTGCGCGATCTGTTTTTGATTGCACACCGTACCCCCCATTCTATATTCCATCTAAACTACCAGCTAATATATCAGCCTCATATTGCTAGCCAGTTGTGACGCGGGCAGGGAGCTTTCGTTTCCTTCACGCATGGCGACGTATAGCACGTGGACACGGGCACACACTGCTGAATAAGCTGGATGTTGATTTGGGGTCTAAAAATTTTGATAAAAATTTGAAGTAATACCTGAACTTCAAAACCTTCGCACTGCATTATTTGTTAATTTGCAGCAAAAATGTCCGGCAAGGGATGTTCTTTTTTTTTTTTTTTAACTGTGAACTTCATATGGTTGATGATGATGGCATAAGGGCATCTGTGGCCAAAGAGCGCCAGAACACAAGGTTGTTTCTTCTACACAAGGTGGAGTCAAAGGTCCATTTCCCAAGCAATTCACCCCAAATAATCCGAGCACCAGGCAGGGGAAAGCTTGTACCCACTATCACCGGTGGGTGTCCGGCTGCACAGTCCCTTACGGAGCTGTACCTTACGGAGCTTTCATGTCCCTTACGGAGCTGCAAAGCTGTAACAATAAATTCGAAAATTTTGAAAGTTTTGCCAGTATATAGAAAATTCTTAATTTTCAAGATTTAAAACCGACTTTTACAGTCACTATACCTAAATGCGTTCTCTCAAATGCTAGGAAATCCATCGAAGTTCATGCAGACCTTGCTATATGCATGCTATAGGTCAGCTTATTTATACTCTTCCCTCGAATCTGAATAGAATAGACGAAGTTGGTCCGAGCTTATAGGTTAATTTTCAAAGACCTTAGTGGCGTCATCGCCCGTGTACTGTGCGACGTCAGCTTACGTTAAAGAACCACAGGTGGTCTGAATTAATACGGAGACATCCACTACGGCATCCTCCATAGCCCACGTTTTCGAGACGTTAAACCCCCAGCTACCCGAAAGACGCGTGTTCGATCCCGGCCGCGGCTGTCGCATTTCGATGGAGGCGAAATGCAAGAGGCCCGTGGACTGTGCGATATGTCAGTACACATACTGACACATACTGTACGATATGCCAGCACTCATAGGAGCCTATACAATACGGCGTTTCTCACAGCCTGAGTCGCTTTGGGACGTTAAACCTCATAAACCAACCAACCTTTTTTAGCATAAAGCTCGCCATTGCGGGTCTCTCTGACATAACGGACAATGCGAACTAAGCGCCAAGCTTGGCGCTAAAGCGATGCACGGAAGCTTGGAAACTTTGTCACAGTATATATACACCGCTGCACATCGGCTGCATGTGTTTCGTGCTGTATCTACCTGCTGCTGAAGGCATAACTCTGTTGCAAAGTTCGCGGTTGCAGGCCCCCGCCATGACAGAAAGGTCGCTGAAAAGTGGCACGTCAAGCGGTGGGCAGGGATCGTCGCAGCGGGCCCTTCGTCAACAGCGATCTACCTCCCTCAATGACCCGCCTCGCGTTGCTAGGGTGGCTACTGGAGCCGCACTCGCTGGCCCGCGGTCCACTGAACGCAGCCGCCGGTCCTTGCAAGGTGTCATCGGTGAACGACGTGACGAGGTGGACGTCGGTCAGAGGCCGGTGAGACTGAACACGTGCAGTAATCTCCGCATCAGTTTTTAGAATTTAGAAAACGCAGTTACCCTAGAGTCTGTGGCCCAACAAATTTTGGCTACATCGCACCAAAATACCTGTGCTTTCGAGGAGCTTGCTGGCAAAGCAACCTCTCCAGAGCACGTAACTCGTCGAAGTAGCCCAAACTTGTTGGGCCACAGCGCCGAGAGTAACCGAGTTTTAAAAACTCTAAACTGTTATTGATGTTACCATTGAAGGATTATGATATTAGTTTCAGTGGGCTGCCCACCGGCTAATAATTACAGTCTAACCGTAATAGTTAAAGTTAACTAATCAGTATTAGTTAACCAGCCTTCTTGTTAGCACCTCCTAGCTGTATTCTGGTGTACAACACCTCTGACAGTACTATGCCGAAAAAGAACTGTTTTAAATTAAAAAGCCTATTTAAAAATTGTGTAAAGTCTTAGGCGAAACACGCTCGATATGTTAACAATTCTTCGTAAGAATGTTGTTTAGTTGTCAAAGTGCAGGTGTATGTGGCCAATAGATTGTGGGAATTGTCTTGTTTTGAGCGCTTCCCAATGTTTCTGATTCTTCTGGAAATTTTTTTTCTTTCCTCGTTTTGTTTCGGCTTTCAAAATTTCCAGAAATATACAACTTTACACAGCCCACCAGTTCCAACTTGGTCGCCTGCGCTTTCTTTTCCTAATCATCATCATCATCATCATCACCATCATCACTAGCACATTAACTGCACTCCTTACTGATCCCCACTAGTCCTCCACCAGCCAGCCGCCGGGTGCCAGCCGTCTTCATGTTACCCCAGCAAATTCTCTTCCAATCCCAAAACGCGTCGCTTCCACTGGAAACTCCGTTATGCGTTCTGCACAGTTCATGCCTCGCCTTAATGCATTTTGTCCGTTTTATTTCTGCTAAGGTGCCATTAACACTAGTTTGCCGTCTAATCCATGCTTCTCTTTCTGTCTCCTAATGTCACCCTTTGTTGTTTTCCTTTTATATATGGTATGGCGTTTCCAGCAGCACCCAGAAGAAAATGTCTACGAAACGGAGTTGCTAGTGGTTTAACAAAAAATTGCCTGTTCATCCTAGTCGGGAACCTGCTTAGATCAACTCGGAATTTCGCCTAAACTACTTGGAGCAGGCAGAACAGATGTTGAAGGTTGAAGGTTTATTTCCGAAACTGGGTGCTGCGAGGACAGCCAGGGAAAAAGCTCTATATACAGCTTGAGAGGTCCTGGCTTCCTCTTACAGCTCAGCATTGACGGTGGCGGAGTACGACATCAAACAAAATGTAAGTAAAGTATGTTCGGTACAGAGAATGAGACATGTACGTTCAATACGCAGTACATTGTGCTTATAAAGGAAAAAGAACTACATTAGATCAAAGAGCCTATAAATGCCAACACAGGGAGGAGAAAATAAATGACAGCAAAATTGACAGGTGCACTCAAAGTGGTAATAGGAAGAAAAAAAACTACATGAACATTTGGGGCAATTCTTTCAGAGAAATATTGGATACATCAAGATTCTTGTGGCAGTACAACTGGTTCAGAAGTGTCGGTAAGGTATGCTGCAACATTTGTTTGCCATAGTTTGTGCGGCATTTCTGAACACTCCAAGGCTCTGCTGCGCGGGTATCATACACAGTTCTGCTTTGCTCTAGCCCAGCCAGTTCGTGACGGTAACCCCATAGAAGCAGTCATGTCATATAAGAACCTCGGCATTCAGATCACTTCCTCTTCCCTGCAATACGCACATATAATGCATCGTGAACAAAGCTAATCGCATGCTCGGGTACCTCAAGATTCCTGCTGTACTAAATATAACTTCGGGCATCAGATCAGCACTTGCTAGAATCTGTAAAGCTCGCGAGTGGGATGAAGTAAATACCGACAAGAAATATTTACTAAAGGTGTCAGCCTTACATGCGTCGTCTTCAATGAGCGTATCACCACTTTTTATCGTTGGTACCGAGCAGTCATCTTTTCCGCTACTGCGAACATGTTTCCAGAATTGCTTCGAATCCTGTGCCAGCCTGTCTCCAAGTGAAGAAAAGTAAGAAAGTTTCGCTGTTCCTGCTAGCGATTTAAACTCAAATTTCAACCTTTTTAGTTCAGCTAGATTCCCAGGGCAACGCCTTTTTCTAAGTTTCAGATAAACTGGTTTGGTTTGGTTTATGGGGTTTAACGTCCCAAAGCGACTAAGGCTATGAGAGACGCCGTAGTGGAGGGCTCCGGAAATTTCGACCACCTGGGGTTCTTTAACGTGCACTGATATCGCACAGTACACGGGCCTCTAGAATTTCTCCTCCAAAGAAATTCCAGCCGCCGCGGCCGGGATCGAACCCGCGTCTTTCGGGTCAGCAGCCGAGCACCGTAACCGCTGAGCCACCGCGGCGGCTTCAGATAAACTCGCTTTATTCTTTTCGTGAGAGCGCGTAACTGGCTGTTGAACCATGGTTTGTTTTTAGCTCTTCTAGGAGATATAGTTTGCGTGGGGATGAACATATCTTGTAGCTGTAAGAGTTTTTCTTTTAGAATGGTCCATAACTGCTCAGTACTAAGTTCATCAGCCAAAGTATCGAAAACCAAAAAAATATGATTCTAACTCTATGTTAATGCTATCATAATTTCCCTTACTAAATACATAGACCTTTCGCGCGAGTTTCTTTGCGCCTGACACATTTCCAATAGAAATGTCGGCTATCACTATATTGTGATCACTTATTCCCGGCAGTACTCTAACATCTGTTATAACGTTCGGGGTATTACACAGCAATAGATCAAGAATATTCCCAGAGCCATCATTTCGAGACGCATCATGAATGTACTGATGGAACCTGAATGAATCAATTAAATCGAAAAATGTCGAGTACAAGGAACCTTGAGCACTGTCTCTCGGGGAACTGGCTGACCAGTCTATGCCAGGGAGGTTGAAGTCACCGCCCAACAAGATAGGATCACCTTCAACAGTGTCGAGAATACTTGATAGGTGCTCAAATTCTGCTCGCGATGAACCAGGTGGGCGGTAGAATACCCCAAATTTCAGGCTTTTTCCATTCGATAATCTTAATTTACAAAACACGGACTCCGTAACAGTAGAAGAGTAACATTACACATGGTATTCCCGAAGCAACTAGAAGGAACACACCCCCGCCTCTTGTGCAACGATCGCGACGAAAACACTGATATCCGGAAGGGAAAACCTCAGAATTCAAGACAGACGAATCGAGCCATGACTCAGTACCAAGAACAATTGATGGATTGGTAGATTGAACGAGAAGACAGAATTCATCAATTTTATTTTTAATGCTCTGGCAGTTTATGAGCAGCGAACTCAGCGGCCTTGTTTTCGGGGACGAGCCCAGTGGTCACAGCTCGACCACACCCCCTGAATCGCTATCATACTGATAACGTTTTCCGTTTAAGTGCAGCGTATCGAACTTTAGCACTGGTTTCTTTCCATCCTGTTTGTTTCTTTTTGCGTAGTCCCACAAAATCTTTCTTTTTTCGCGCACACCACGTGAAAAATCTTCAGATATGCTGTAAGAAGTGTCCTTCAGCTTATGCGCACTTGAGAGCACCGACTGCCGTACTTTAAAAGAGGCAAATTTTACAATGACAGGCCGATCTTTGCCAGCTTCGAATTTACCTAGCCTGTGAGCGCGTTCAATTGCCAATGAGGGAAGTGAAAGTTCGGAGGCGCATAGACTAAGAACAAGTTCTTCTGACTTGGCAGCGGTTTCGTTCTCAGAGTCCTCGAAACCAAAAATGATCAGGTTATTCCGCCTTCCTCTGTTTTCTAAATCTTCAATTTTTGCATTGAGAAACTTCAGCGCTTCATGGTCCTGACGCTGTTCTACTGAAATAGAATTATTGCTTTGCTCATGACGACTTGCAAGACGACTTAGATAAGATAGCCTTGTGGTGTAATAATTGGGACATGACTTTGAATACTAAAAAGTGTGTACACGTCACCTTTTCGAGGAAGCGCTCCTACCCTGCTTATATCTACACTATAAACCATGCGGCCTTGAAAAAAGAACAGAATTTTAAATACTTAGGCGTTTATCTTACTGCTGACCTGAGGTGGTCAAAGCATGTTAATTACGTCGTAAAGAAAGCTGCTGGTATATTAGGTTTGTTAAGAAGAAATTTCAGCCACCTTCCACAGCATCTTAAAGAACAGCTATATTTTACTCGAGTCCGCACAGTACTCGAATATGCGTCAGTGTGCTGGGACCCGCACACACAAGAACTTATTGACAAACTGGAAAAAATTCAAAATAGGGCAGTCCGCTTTGTACTTGGAAACTATTCCAGGACATTCAGTATCTCGGAAAGCAAAAGGAATCTTCAGTGGCCAGAACTTAAAACTCGAAGACGAAATCTGAGATTAAAATTTTTGCATAATATTTTCTATTCCAAGACTGGCATAGACGGATCAAAATATTTGAAGCCGCCTTTCTATGTCTCGAAGCGAAGGGACCACAATTTAAAGCTTCATGAATTTCCTTTTAAAGGTGACGTACTCCGTTATTCGTTTTTTCTGCGAACAGTTCGCGAATGGAATGCTTTGCCGCCACATATTGCTAATGTTCTACCAAATGATGCCTTTTTTCACGCGTTAAGTGCATGATTTTTTTTTTTTTTCAATGTGAAAGTGCCCCCCTGCTGTAATGCTGAAAGGCGATGCAGGTACCAAATAAAAAAAAACACAACTTTTATTCAGCCCTCATCCATCATCCGTTCGCAATTAGAATACGGATCGGCAATATCGTACCCAGGTGTTTAAATCCTTACAAACCAGATATAAATGATTCAGAATAAATCAGCGCGTTTCATTTTACCAAATTTTCATCGCGCTTGCAGTGTGTCTATCATGAAACGAAATCAAATGAAATCAAATCAAATTAAATCGACCGCTAATAACTCGCCGCAAACATGCGCGCCTGTTCCTCTTTCAGAAATTATTTTGTCACGAAACACTGCACGTCGAATAGCTCGCACCCTCCACATATATATCCTCACGCCTCGATCTCGTGCGCAATGTTGACTTAATTTCGTGCGACACCAAAGCATTTTCTGACTCATTTATACCTTGAACATCTGTGGACTGGAACCATCTTCCCTCTTCATTGGCAACAACTGGATAGTTGTCATTGTTTCAATCCTCAGTATCCAATACTGTTCGGTAATGCCGCATGCAAGAGTGCTTTACGCTGTATTGTATTGATGCTTTCGCACTAGAAGTTATTAGGGACATGTTCTCCTTGGTTTTGTTTCTTGTTTCATTACATGCTGTTTTCGTTTTTTTTTACGTTGGAAGTATTACTGAAGTGGCCTCCACTCCCCTCTGTAATATTCTACCTTGAGGGTACAAATAAAATAAAATAAATAAAATAGAAACAGTGTAAAAACCTCTTACCCTTAGTATTTACTCATCAACTAATGACGTATGATTGGCCCGTTCGATCCCACATACGCTTCCCAGTTATGATGCGCAAAAATGTAAAGAGTGGTCCCTATGGTTCGGTATCCTTTCAGGAACGGCCTTTCTCGGAAGAGAAGCCCGCGCCTGATTCAAGCGGCGATGGGCTGCGGCGGACCCAGGCCACCACGTCCCTGCTCCGGTCGGTGCAGCGTAGTCCAGGCAGGACCTGCCTGGTGTTCACCTCGAACGCATCCCTGGTTGGTGCTATCTTGGTAGCGCTCTTCATCGGCCTGATGGCATTGAAAAGTGCGCGGAGCGGCGATGACAAACGACGCCTGCAAGCGAGCGAAGCTACCGTCTCAACACAGGCCGCACGCTGCCTCAGTGAAGCCTGCCGCCGGATCGGTTCGCTGCTTAAGGATGCCATTGACACCCGAGCGCGACCTTGCGATGACTTCCATGCGTACGTGTGCGGCTCGTGGTCCCGCACTCATCCAGGACAGACCGTCGCTCAAGCCCTCACTTGGGCCTTTCTCAGCAACGTCACACGGCGCGCCAGAGACATCCGCGTATCTTTTCCGAATGCGTCCCGGCACCAGACTGCAGTGCAGAAAGCTGCAAGACACCTAACAGCATGCGACAACATCGTCGCGGCTTCAGAAGACCAGTCTGAGGAAGTCAGGAAAGTCCTGGCCAAAGGCGGCATTGCATGGCCTGACGGTTTCTCAGAAAGTGCTCCTGCACCGCATGCCTTAAAAGCCATGTTCTACATGTCTCACGTTGTCAAGATTCCAGTGCTTCTAGACGTCTCCATGGAACACGGCGCCAAGCAGCGGGTGGTTATCCGGAGACCACAAAGCGCTGCCGTCCTGTTGGAGGGCTTGAAACGACATGCCGACAGCACTGCGTTGGGAAAATACGAACACTATTTCCGCACCGTTTACGAGACGTTCTCAATGGGCATTCACTCCGCAGACGTCGAAGAACGGTTTAGGAACATTTTACGCCTAGAGACTACGTTGGTATCATTCCTGGTAGCATCGACACATACCAACGAGTATGAAAAGAACGATACCTGGCTCACCAACACAGCCAACGTCCACCACATCACGCGCGATATTTCCAAAGAGCGCTGGAGGAAGACATTTCAAGTTTTCATGGGAATACCCGAGAAGCGCGGCGTCCCGGTTGTTCTGCACAACGGAATATACTTCCAGAGACTGTTCTCTCTACACGAAAAGCTTGGAGAAGCCGACTTCGCCGAGCTTTACTCTTGGCTATGCGTCCAAGCACTCGTCCCATTCTCCAGCGGTCGCATCATGGCAGCGCGACATGGAGGATCGAAAGATCTTGTTCTGCAAACACACAGATGGCACTGCTTCAGCACCACCGACAAGATCTTCCACTATGCTCTTGAATACCCTTACTTGAGTGACGTCACCAATGATGAGATCAGAGAGGACCTTAGTAACTTGATGCAACTTATCAGCGAATCTTTCGCCAAGGTGCTTCGGCGCACATACTCACATACACTGGCCAATAAGTGCGGCGCCTACTCCGACGAGAGTTTGACGGATGTCCACACGGAGCTCTTCAGGCATTCGAGGCCTGAGTACTTCGAAAGCATTTACGCGCACTACCCGGACATGACGCTGAGCGCGATTACGAACTGGCTGCGCACTGTGGAGTCTAGTTCCGCAGCCGCGCTGAATGGCGACGGACCAGAAAGCACAGGAAGAACCATAGACGCGAACTACATGCGCGCGTGGAGTAAGCCCTTGGAAGCTAGTTACCTGGACATTCCGTGGCACTCGTTGCACGTGCCCAGTGCTGTCAAGTTCGCAGGAATAGGGTCCGCACTTTTTAAAAGGCTACTCTCGGAGCTGTCTTCAAGTAGGCGGGTTTGCCAGAAGGCAGTTCATGAGCAGACCGAAGATACTGTAGACTGCCTCGCAACTGGGCTCGGAAACAATATCCAGAACTTCGAGGCGATCAAGACGGACGCTCGGGACGCCATGCTCTCCTGGACCGTGCTGTGGGCGGCCTTCAGAGCATCCTTGGAGTCGAGGACCAACGTGACGGTTCTCGAGCACTTCCCTCGTCTTTCGCAGTCAGCTTTGTTCTTCATCGTGGGCTGCCTGCTGACGTGTGGAGAGGCGAGAGACGTGGCCGAGGCTCGATGTAACATGCCTCTCAGACACGATGAGAACTTTGCCGAAGTGTTTTCCTGCGTCTGGGATTCGCCTATGCGCCCCAGAAAGAGATGTCCACGACCCTTCATAACGCTAGAGGCCATCCTATAAGCGTGTAATATAGGAACAGAACGTATAGCCTTTGTATACTTCGAACGCCCAGTAGTTTATAAAGCTCTCGGCAGAAGTCTACAATTAGAGAACTATTTCTGAGCTTAGGAGTAGCGAACCAATTCAAAGGAAACATACATCATATAATGTACGTCAATGTGCCCTCCAGTTTGTTTTATTTGCTTTCTTTGCCATCTGTTGACATGCATATGGTGCCCAAGTGAATAACGTGATATGCTGCATCGCCTTTTAACGTAATATGGGCAGGTGGGTTTGAAATAACGAGTATACCATTGACACCATTCGAGTACCATTGACAAGAATTTCTTCACTGCAAAAGCTGACCCTCACAACAAGTACCGGTGAATGCGTGTGCGCAATACAAAAACGCTGTAAGCCTTCCGCCAACTTTCCCAGGAGCCCCGCCGTCCCTCCGATGTAGACGGCACAGGGCAACTTTAGCTCAAGTCCATCGCCTGTTCAGAGGTGCTGGAGCTTCGTGCAGAACACACGTGTGCATTTGAGTTAGACCTCGCCTTGAGCGGGAAGGTATTGAGGCCCACCGACACGGGTGTCTGTGTAGCCTGCTTCTAAGGGGGTGAAGTTGCGTTAATACTTTCGTATTCGTCTTGGATGGCCCCATCACAAGCTCACTGCTTGTGCTCGAAGGTTTGGCGCACCATCGCACCACATAAGCAAAGTTCATTTGGCGCAGTCTTGTTCATGTTGCAGAAAATAAGTAATTGATTACAATTACAATTGCTTCATCTGAAATGTAAAATATTACAGCGTTTAGATACAGCCCCAGAAAAGTAACTGAATAATTACATGAAAGTAATTGGTTACTGCTACGTTATATTCCTTTCAACTTTTATTGCCATAACACAAATTCACTCAGACTACAATGAACTTCTGTGGCTTGCTTGTTATTTTGTTACAGGTTAATTTTCAAGAGGAGTTGTTTTTTTTTTTAAATTGTCGTCGCTAATTTTTCCACATTTCCGTGTGAAGAGACCAGTAGCTACATTCCGCACTAGTCTATATGAACTAGTCTCTCAACTAGTCTGTATGCGCTGGAAGGAATGGCGGTATTACACCTCCGCACCCGCTCGTAGTTGCGTATGTCCCCGTCTTCTATGAAGCGCCGCGCTTAGTTATTGCTCTGTGCTTTGTGTGGAAGCCTCCAAGTTAGGTGTAGCGTCATGCTAACTGCGACGCCACCTAATAGGACGGGTAGTCACTACAGAGTGGTCACGTGATGTTTTTGAGGACGGGAACTGCCGTAGAAGACGATGGTGACTCTGTTGTGCTCCTGACATGATAGCACGCGATGCTTCTCCACAGCCGGTCCGTTGTCCCTCTGTCGCCAAGGAAACATCCCCGCTAGCACCAGAGTATGCCGCCAGATTGAGGTTCTGGAAGCTATACCTTTGGTTACAACTTTTTTTTTTTTTTTACAGCGACACCTGTTAAGCACCCGTTCCTGGCTTTCGTGTCGTAGTAGTATGCCATTGTCTGCCGTAGTTGTCGGCGTGACCGGTGGGTGCGTTGAAATGAAAATCACTCAAAGGGTCTTAACCGTGCAAGGAGACACGAATCACGTGAGCGGAAAAAAAATGCTTAACCGGTGGATGTATACCACAGGAATCATCTGGAGTGTGGCTACCGTGGAAGGAGGAGGGTATCAGGGAATCGGGACAGCGGAGGAATCCCCAACCGGAGGATGGTTACCCCTGAAGGAGGAGGGTGGGGCGAGAGTGTAAGAAGGCGCAACTGGTCGGCGGTTGCCATGGAAACCATATGGAAGGTGTTTGCCCTGGAAGTACGGGGAGGGTTACCATGGCAGGAGGCTTTACGGTGACAGCGTAGGAAGGCGTAACCAGAGGATGGTTACAACGGTAACCATCCTAAAGGTGGTTACCGTATAAGGAGGAGAGTATGGCTAGAGCGGAGAGATTGCCATCCGATGGATAATTACCGCGAAAGGAGGAGGGTATGACCAGAGCTTGAGAAGGAGCAACTGGTACCTGGTTGCCATGGAAACCAAACGGAGAGTAGTTACCCTAGAAAGGGGAGGAGGGTTGCCATGGAAGGAGGTAACGGCGATAGGAGATTATAGTGAGAGCGTAGGAAGAAGTACCACGGTAACAATCTGGCACGTGATTACCGTTCAAGGAGGAGGAAGGGTACGGCGAGAGCGAAGGACTGTAGTACGATCAATCTGCGGCAGCTGCTGCAAAACGCGCCGCCCGAGTAGAGGATCACCGGCAGCGCTGCGCTTCTAGAGCGGCGGACTGAAGAGCAGACCTAGACCAAAAGCAACTATATGTGGAAAACCTTGAAGAGCCCCCTAGAACTATATAGATATGAGGCCGCTCTCATATTCCTCTACCATAACCTATCGTGAAGGAGAACTACCTTAACAGCTGTCGCTGAATCTCGCATTAACCAGTGGTAACCGCCCTGCCAATTGGTAACCTGTGTTAACGGCCTTATAACGTTAATTACCTAGTGAAATAAATCAATTGCCACCAGCCACGGTGCGCAGGTGGCAACTTAATTCAACTGCCGTCTGCCACGATGGGGAGGTGGCTGCTGAATTGAATTCTAATTAAACTCAATTCAATTGCCACCTGCTGATCACGGCAGTTGGCAGCGGGTGTCCTAGAGGCTTCGGTGGTTATGGCGAGAGCGGAGGCATGCTCAAAACGAGGATAGTTGTACGGCAGAATGCAGGGATATATGGATAAGCCAAAGCTATATGACAACTTTCGTGTATTCATGCGCTAAGCCAGTGAGGCTAGCTCTTCAAAAATTTTTTCATAGCGATCGAGCAGTGGTGGGGAAGAAGCCATAAAAATGTGTATATCGTTTGGCCGTGGTGCCAGGCACCCACCATGGAGCCCAACGAGAAGACGGAACAGGAACGAAGAAACAAGTCCTGCTCTACTTTATAATGCCGAACTGACTATGCGAAACATCGCGTTCTATTTACTTCTACCGACCATTTTTGTTTTTCAGTTCAATCCCTTTTACCTTTTATTCACGAAAAATCATGTAATGGTGACGCGCCAGCCTTAAGCTACCCCATTCTTGGCTTATATTCCCAGCCGGGAATGTACCATTAGCCGCAATTCGATGACTGAAGAACAACAAGGCTCTCAAAGTGGCTACGAAGTCGGCCACTTGCATAACGCAGTATGAAGCGCGATATAGCCGCACCGCCAGTGCTGTTTGTGGCATGTGGCCGTATGTCGAGAAAACAGTGCATGCTCTCATATTCAACGATTAAAAAATGGTGCGCAGTCATTAGCGTCACCTCGGCTACCCGATGACATCAGCATTCCACGTACATAGCTCTACTGAAAAAAAAAAATACAAAAATGCCTTTATTATTTCACCTGATGTTTTACTTTGTCACGTGTGCACTGCCATGACGCTTCCGAACGAAAGGATTCTTAGCTTTCGGGAAACTTGTCAGGTCAGA
Source organism: Amblyomma mixtum (assembly GCF_055824585.1). Classification (NCBI taxonomy): domain Eukaryota; kingdom Metazoa; phylum Arthropoda; class Arachnida; order Ixodida; family Ixodidae; genus Amblyomma; species Amblyomma mixtum. Next base: position 255,358,271 of record NC_143012.1, on the reverse strand, counting down.
GCAGAAACGAAGACCAAATAAAGTGACGAAAGAGGCGCGTGGTGCATAGATCCCGCACCGATGGCCATTGTTGCAGTCGTAAGTAAAAGGTTATGGAATGCGGATTTGCGGGGAAATATTTCCGCGCCGTCAAGCGAAGCAGGTGAGTGAAATGAATGAAAGAACCAAGAGACACGCTTGCTCCATCCGTTAGAATGAATAACAGCCGACTGATAGCGACGCAGCCCGGAAATCTTTTTTCCGGGAATACGTAACAAAAACTTTTGACGATGACTATATGTGGGAATAATGCGTCAAAAATTCTGTGCACTTCAACACGCGCTTCTAAGGCGAACTGCAGATTATTAATAGAGTTTGTACACCTCCGAAATCCGACCGGGCACCGATTGCTCCAAGGTTATGCCATTCCTACTACCAATATACACGTGCACGGTTCCAGTACGCCTGCCACGTGGAGGTAAGCAGAAAAGTAATTGCCAAGAGTTTGATCAAACGTGTTATAAAGGGAAGTAGGCATTAGGATGCGTTTCTTCATTCAACTAAAGCGCAGTTTTTTTTTTATGCTGCTCTACTGTTCAGTCGATGATCTCCCTTTGGCTTTCCTTTAGCGTACCGGACTACTTAAAACACCTGACAAGACACTACTCAGAAAAGAAACTTGAAGAAACAGGTGACAAGCTACAGACCAACTTAACCGGCCGATATCACTGGACTGGTCACACGTCCTTTAGACGTCAGCGCCTTGTCGAGGCACGTTAACTTTGCAACGTAAAAGAAAAGGCAAGCCAGCTCTGCTGAAAATGATTACGTGCATTGAACGCGGAGCAAGACGCATTATTTGCTTCGTAGTGAAATAGCGCGTGACAGCCCTACTTCGAGGACTTATCAAGTTAGCAATACGCATTCTGAGTGGACTTCGACTGTGCGGACCATAAGGTGAACTGGTCCAGGGAAACCTAGCGACGCACGCTCTCAATGAAGACTGCTGACTAAGGGAAGAGGCACGCACTCTCGTACGATCGCAGTCGATATGTGGCCGAGACGGGGAATAGGCCATTCGAGAGCTTGTATTGAAAGCCAGGCAGTGCTCTTGGGATGGAACGACGCCGCGAGTTACTGTGCCCACAAAGGCACTGTCGCGAACAAGCAACAAAGGGAGGAACGGAACGAGGGCAGCTTAGATAAAAAGGCCGTGTTTATTGCAAGTCCTTATATTACAGGACACCGGTCACATGGGCACAAAAATGCACGCTAAAAATGTATATAGCATTGGAGAGGCCCGCATACCGCGGGAGGTAAAAGAAACTATGGCGCACTACAGCGCTAAGGCTCGCGGCCGGCCAGCAGGGAACTGCAGTTGGGTCGTAACTGTAGGGCGGCCGTGTGGACTGTGCGCCAGCCAATGAAAACACCGGTTATGGGGCCGGGGAGGATACCACGTAAGGGGCCACGGTGTCAGACCTGTCCTCTTGTTCTTCGGTTGAGGGGCGAACCGACAGTGCTGACGAAGTGACGGAGGTGGTAGGAATGGTTGCCGGTGTAGTGACGGGCACCGGAAACGGCGTCAAGGTCTTAGCGCTTGTAACGACTACTGTAGAGGCGAGGGTGCCAGATTGAATGGAGCTTACTTCGGTGGGAGGCAGAGAAGGAGAAGCTGTAACTTCGGCACTGGAGGACGTGGGAGCAGACCGTGCAGCAGGTACCGTGAAGGAGACAGCAGCGGCGCTTGTGGTGGCAATGGGAGCTGTGGGGGTGTCCGCGACCGTGAACAGGGTACCAGACCTGGTTGACATGACGTCGGTGGGAAGCGCAGAAGCAGACGTCGTAAGGGCTGCTGACGTAGGTCTAGACTGCGGAACAGACTCCGTGGACGACGTAGTAGGGGCGCTTGTGGAGTCAAAAGCAGTAGCTGTGGCTTCGTCCGCGGTCGGGAAGAATGTGCCAGACCTGGACGAGAAGGTTCCGGTGGGAGGAAGAGTGGAGGCGGGAGTGGGATACGTAAGAGTAGACGGCTGAGGCTGCATTGTGAAGACTTCAGTAGAGGTGTTTTCGAGAGGAGAGATGGTAACGCTGGCGGCGTTCCGGCCTTCAGGAAAAACGGGTGCGTCTGCAGAAGGGGAAGTCAAGGCAGTGGAAGAGTCGAAGCTCGGGACCGTGGCGCCGAGGTTAGGGGCCGGCTCCCCAACAGTGCTAGTCAGCACCTGCACAGGCACGATGACACTGGTAGCTTGGCTGGAAGGAGTTGCTGTCGAGGTCTCAGTTGTGCTTGATGCGGTGACTGCAGGGTGGGAAGCCATGGTGGTGGTGGTGGCGACTACGGTTGTCAGAGAGCTAGGAGGCACTGGCTGGCGTTGGCGCTTCTTCAGGACCAAGATCTGCTCGTGCGAAACGTGTCCACGGGAGGCTGGAGAATTATTGGGGTGGTGCACATTGTGGCCGTGATTTGAGTGGGCGGTACGGTTGAGCCAGACGGAAGCGTTGTGCAGGAGGGCGACCAAGGGGCTGACTGCCTTGCCAGCGGCGGTTCCAATCGACGTAGTGATGTTGCTCAAGACGTTGTTGGGCACGACAGAACCAGAGTGTGGCGGGCCTGAAGCGGTAGCATGAGCGGCAGGAACTTCGACGACGCTGCAAATTATGACAGGGACCATGTGCACGTTGCCTGCAACTGGCCCGACTGCACCAGAGGACGCCGACGGTTGGTGGGGCTGGTGTTGGTGCTCGTGACCATGGCTGGAGTGATGCTGCTGGCCTGGTAAGACATGTCCTTGACCCTGGTGGTGGCCGTGGTCATGGTTTTGGTGAGCATGGCTACCGTGAGAGTTGTGAGGTGGTAGTGCGTGGTTGCCATGAGCCTGGAAGTTGTGGGAGTGGCCTGCGTGGACTGCTCCGTGGTTGTGGTCATGATGGTTGTGCGCAAAACCAAAGGTTCGGCCTGTGAGGTTCTGCGCTTCCACCGCAAGTGCGCAGACGGCCAGCAGCAATACTGACACGGGCTTCATGGTATAAGAACGGTTTGATCCTGCGAAAACACAACAAAAGCGAGCATTAGTCCATCGTAAAAAAAAACTTCAAAATGAAAAGACGAAACACTCCAACCCAATCGGCAAAGCATACAGTTCAATGCACACACGTTTCCCGGGACTGGTGGTTGCTTGCCCTCCGACAGGTCATTTTATAGTGGAGCACGGGCTAATCGCAGACCTTCTATTGGTTGATCATAATAGCAGAGTCAGTATGAGTCGAGGCCCAGCGTCATCTTGCAGTTAAGATTGAAACAAAGACTCGCCAAATTCAAAGGCAGACAAAAACCACACGATAAAAAAAGTAAAAAGTTCTACCTGCGATGCTTCAAAATGCGAACAAGTGATGTTTTCAGCTGTCAAAAAGGAAGCTCGTGTCAGGGAAGGCGGTGCACGCGTCGCACTGATAAATAACGACACGTTTCTAAGGTTTCTCTCTTCTGTGCCGCAAAGATAGGCGCCTGATAAATGAGCCTCATCTGTCTTGGAAGAGCCTGCTGGATGATTTCAGGATCACGAAGGATGTTGAACCTTAGCCGCTCACAAATTATAGACCACAGGTGCTTAAACGTGGTCACCGGTCCCAGTCACTACAATACTTTGCAGCAACTTCTCAGCGTTTCCTTAGTGTTAAACAACATGAGCGAGAAAAGGCTACAGTCAGGCATTTCAGGTCCAAAATGAATAACAGATGGTGCTTATAATGGTAAATTTCATTATCAGTATAACTTGATGTCAGACGTTCGGTGTCGCAGAAGGAGAATGACCAATTGAGTTTGTCCTGTGAAGGGTTTGACACAAGAGCAACGTCCTTGATGGTTTTGTGCAAAGTGTCTCGCCCATGTCCTCCGTGCAACAGATTTGATCGGGGGAGTCATGTAGGGGAGGGCGAATGGTACTTTTTTGAGACCGAATCGAATGCGATAGGTTAGCTAAAAATCGAATCGAATACGAATTTTACTGTAACAGAACCAAATCGAATACGAATGAATATTCAAAAGATATTGGGTACTTGCGCGGGCATTTATAGAACAAATAATTATCCGACACCGCTAAGCACTAGATGATTCATTGGTTTATTGGTGTTTAACGTCCCAAGGCGACTAAGGCTATGAGAGACGCCATAGTGAAGGGCTTCGGAAATTTCGACCACCTGGGGTTCTTTAACGTGCACTGACATCGCACAGTATACGGGCTTCTAGAAATTCACCTCCATCTAAATTCGGTCGCCGCGGCCGGGATCGAACCCGCGTCTTTTGGGTCAGCAGACAAGCGCTATAACCACTGAGCCACTGCGGCAGCGCTAAGCACTAGAGGCGGCGCTGCTGTACGGCGCTATAACCTACCCATTTATAGCTAAAGCTGTAAAAGGATGCAACACTTATCTCCACAAGGGGGCAGGCAACACAAAGTTAGTATATTAACTGTATTGCTGTTATGTCATTACCTTTTCATTTCCACATCTCCGTGCACTCAAGGCCAAAAAGGACTAAAAGTGCCAAATGGGTTAGTCCTTTTGGTGTAGATTCAGTGCCACAACCATCAGACCCTCAAAAGACCAGCCGTTACTCCCGCTGAAAGTAGAGTCGGGCAGCGCTGGATTAAGGGTGAGTCTAAGGGGGCTGCAGCCCAGGGCCTCACCTCCGACAGCAGGAGAAGGGGCCCATTTATTCTAACTTTCTTAGTATATGGAACCACGGGTAACTGAACTTTGAGCGACACGTATGAAGCGAGAAAACCAGAACGATGAGAGCCCCCACCTTATAACTTCGTTCAGCCGGATCAGTTGGGGAGAACTTGTCGAGCTGCAAAAACAGGAATCCCCGCCACCCTGGAGGGGGCCCCATTTCTTATGAAGCGAGATATGCATTTGCTTACGGCTTGCGGAAAGTTTTTCGTGGTTTTCTGTCAATCCCCCCGTTCAGTGGCGTCTGAAGGTGTTGTGTTGAAAGTGTATGAGAGTCCTGGCGTCGGCATAACATCCGTTTTTACAGAGCGGCGAGGCGAGACTCCCGCCTCGCTAATATGCAGTGCGTGCTAGATGTAAAAAATAGTTGTTTTGCGCGCTCTGCATGGCTTACAAATGTAAGGAAATGCAACGCTTTAGCGTCACAAGTATCATTAGAGCAGGGCAGGCAAAAACGAAACCAAAATGCGCAGCGGAATTTGAAGCGGCGTCTACTTGTGCAAGTATCATATACAGACTGTTGAGAAAATAAACGCGCGCAGTAGAATGCTTCTCTCAGCTACACAAGTCGATTGTTCGAGTTCGAATATCGCACAGATATGACATTTTGTCGTGAGAATGTTTTATTCAACACCAGGTTTTCTTCTATAGCGTTACCAAACTGAAAAACAAATCAGACTGTGCTCGCTTCTTGGGAGTCCCACAGTTTCACTTTGTGCTCCGGCGGCCACTAGGAAAGCGAAACAATCGTTTATCGCTTTATGTTTAGGTTTATAGGCTTTGACGTCCGAAATCAAGTCCGGCTATGCGGTACGCCATAGTGGAAGGCTCCGGATAATTTCGACCACCTCGGGTTCTTTAAAGTGCACTGATATGGCATAGTGCACGGGCCTCGTAGCATTTCGCCTCTAGGGAAATGCGACCGCCGCGGCCGTTCTTTTTTTCTCGGCATTGGTTTTGTAGAGCCAGGTGAATTTTAATTTTTGAGGAAATAGAAGGCACAGTAACTGCCTAGCTCACTTCTAGGTGGACGTGGGTTGAGGGAAGGGAGGAAGGTGTGAATGAAAGGAGAGATGGAGCAGCTGTTGTGAAGGGCTCAGGAATAATTTCGACCACCTGCGGATCTTTAACGTGCTCTGAAATCGCACAGCACACGGGCACCTTTTTGCATTTCGCCTCCATCAAAACGCGGCCGCCGTGTGGCTGGGTTTGAAGCCAAGTACTCGGCTCAGCGCCGAGCATGATAACCACTGAACCAGTGCTATTCAGATGTGCCCACGAGGGCAGTAGTAAATGTTCATCGTGTAATGAAATTAATTTCAATAAATTTTAATAATACCCTCTCGGCGCACCAATTAACGAGTGTTTCTATTTCCTAGTCGCTGCCGGAGTACCAACCTCAACTGTAGGAAGCTAGCTCAGCCTGCTTTTCTTCAATGCGTTAGCATCAGAACAGTGCTGCGAACGAAAACGCGTCTGTCGGCTCGCGTAGAGGCGGCGCGCGCTGCATGCCCCGCAAGCTTTCGGTCGGCCCACGTGGCTCTTCCATGGCGTTAGGCGCTCGGCCACAGACGGACATGTGTAGCGCGTCCCAAGAGCCTTGTTGTGTTTTGTGCGCTGTAAAACTGATGCTAATGCGTTACTGTTGCATGAATCCCCTTGATCACACTTCATTCTTTTTATTTAATTTGGTGGAATTACAGTGAAACATGTGAATTATTCCAGTAGTGAAGCAAGGGGAAGGGGAGTCAGTAGAGGGAAAGGGGGCCTACATGCGCATTAGCCCAGGGCCCCCATTTTTCCTAATCCGGCCCTGCAGTCGGGGGCAAAAGTCTCCGGACCACGTGTTCCTCAAACGAAGCTTATAGCTCTACTGTCAGACAGCGGCTGGAGACCGCACTTGTGGAGATGAAAGAACAAAAATTTAACTTTTACCTCTACAAGTGGGGTCTCCAGCCGCCGATTAATAGCAGAGCTATCGGCTTCGTTAGAGGGACACGTGGTCCGGAGACTTTTGTCCCCGACTGTACAGTTCCGGTTATGACATTGCCTTCGTAAGCAACTTACGGGACGAACTGCAAATCATGATCAAGGACGAAGACGGGCAAAATAGAATGGTGGGCCTAAATATTGATTAGAAGAAATCAAAAGTAATGTTCAAGGTTTGGGAGAGCACAAAAGTTTGCTAGACAGAGATACATAGGGCAGGCAATAATAGCATGTGACCCTGACCAAGAGAACGAAATAACTTCGAGAAAAGAATGGGAGACCTGGTACATTGTTTTAAGGGAATACCCCAAGAAGGTGTAGGGCTGTAATATTGGAGTAATTATTCATTAGAATACATCCAAGCACAGCCGTACGGCTATAAAAGAAAGTAGCTTCTGCAGAAGCTTTGTAGGTGAAGAATTCGTCTTGGTCCGGGATTCGAACCCTGCATCATGGGCTCACGGGGCAATCGATCTACCAACTGAGCTAACCTAGACTGCTAGCATAGCAGATAGCAGGTCAAGGCCCAATCGATAAACTCGAAGCAGGAACACTGTTTGTCGAATGTATTGAGGAGTAGCAACTCCACGTTTGGACCCCTATGAAGCTGGTCGATAGACTGTCTATAGACTTTTTATAGACTCTATTGCCTTCCTATAGATATTTCTGTTTGTCTATTCATAGTCCATAGACTGTCCACAGAATTTGTATTGCCTATCGACTAGTCTAAGGATTTGTCTATAAACTGTCTGTAGACTTCTCAGAAAAATGTGTATGGACGGTCTATAGACGGTCAAAAGAAATTTTTGAAAGTGGAGATTCCCCTGAAATATTGGACCAACAACACTTCCATTCCGAATTGGTGATCAGTTTTCTAGCCCCACTATATGATAGTCGTCACGGTTAGCTGAGTTGGTAAAGCTACTGCTCCGATAAGGTCGTGGTCCCGGGTTCGAATTCCGGACCGCGACGAATTATTTTTCATGTACGAAGTTTCAATAAAAACTGAACAGCCTTCCTTTGTAGCCACATGGCTGCTCCATATTGCCTCCGTGGCCGGGATCGAACCCGCGTCTTTCGGGTCAGCAGCCGAAGGCCACAACCCCTGAGCCACCACGGCGGCTAAAGCTTTAATTATAACTCCATAGGTTATAGCGCTCTAACGCAACGCCACAGCTATAGTGCTTAACGTGTCACACGATTATGCATTTCTCCAATGTTCGCGCAAGTACTGAATATGCGTAATTGAATTTCTGTTCGATTCGGCTCCATCACATTTCGATTCGTAAACAGTTCGGCTTGTAGCCTCGTTATTGGCATTAATTTCTATATTTGCATACCATTACATATTTTGACTTTTCTGATAATATCTCCTGCTTGGACGACGTGGGCGAATCACTTCGCAGGAAATCGTTAAGGGCTAAGCTCTTGACACAGTGTTGTACAGGACAAAATCACCTGTCGCTCACCTTTTACGACACCAAACTTTTTTTTAGCGTCAAGTTATAGAGATAATGAAATTTATCAGTACAAGCACGGCGTGAGATAGAAGCATCTCCTCTCATTCATTTTGAAATGTAAGTGCGTTCCATGAACTGTGATGTCTAGCTATAGCATATTCTCGGGCATGCTGTTGTACGTTCAGGAAACGCTGAGAAGATGCTCCAAAGCAAGGCAATGAGTGGGACCAATGTGACCACGTTTAAGCATCTATTGTGTAAAACTGGTGAGCGATTGATGTGCCACAGCCCACAGCCTACGTGATCGTGACGTCATATATCAGGCTCTTCCACAACTAATCACCCCTAGCTATGTACAGGGCGCCTATCGCTGCAGCCTAGCACAGAAAAATCTGAAAAACAGGTTGCCATTTGGCACTGCGACACGTACATCGCCTTCATAGGCCTGAACTTCCTTTCAGAAAAGCGAAGACGTGGTTACGCAGATGGAACTTTTTAGATTTTTTTATCGCAATGTTCGTGCTTGCCTTTGAATTTGGTGCGACTCACTTTTTTTTATCTTGACTGGAAACTGCGACGGCTCGCTTCTACTAATGCTGACACAGCGTTTGTCATCCACCAATAGGAGCTCAGCGATTAGCCAGTGCCCCACTATAAAATGACCAGTGGGAAGGCAAGAAGCACCAGTCCTGAAAAGTGCGTGGCAGTTGCAAGGTGCGTACATTTAGCCGTGGGTTGCTGTTTGACTTTGAGGCCATCTTTACTTTCTTCCATTTTTATTATGGACTAATGTTCGCTTTTGTTGTGTTTTCGCAGGATCGACCGTTCTTATACCATGAAGCCCGTGTCAGTATTGCTGCTGGCCGTCTGCGTACTTGCGGTGGAAGCGCAGAACCTCACAGGCCGAACATTTGGTTTTGCGCACAGCCATCATGACCACAACCACGGAGCAGTCCACGCAGGCCACTCCCACAACTTCCAGGCTCATGGCAACCACGCACTACCACCTCACAACTCTCACGGTAGCCATGCTCACCAAAACCATGACCACGGCCACCACCAGGGTCAAGGACATGTCTTACCAGGCCAGCAGCATCACTCCAGCCATGGTCACGAGCACCAACACCAGCCCCACCAACCGTCGGCGTCCTCTGGTGCAGTTGGGCCAGTCGCAAGCAACGTGAAGATGGTGCCTGTCATGGTTTGCAGCGTCGTCCAAGTTCCTGCCGCTCATGCTACCGCTTCAGGCCCGCCACACTCTGGTTCTGTCGTGCCCAACAACGTCTTGAGCAACATCACTACGTCGATTGGAACCGCCGCTGGCAAGGTAGTCAGCCCCTTGGTCGCCCTCCTGCACAACGCTTCCGTCTGGCTCAACCGTACCGCCCATTCAAATCAAGGCCACAACGTGCACCACCACCAGCATCCCGTAGCCTCCCCTGCCAACGTGGTGCACAAGATATTGGCCCTGACGAAGCACCAGCCTGTGCCCCCTACCTCTCGGCCAACCATGGTTGCCACCACCATGCCTCCGCGCCCTGCAGTCACCGTCACAATACCGATTCCGACAGCTCCTTCCATCCGAGCTACCACAGCTTCTGTGCCGGTCCAGGTCCAGACTGGGACTGTTGGGGCACCGGCCCCTGCCCTGGGCGCCACGGCCCCGCGCTCCCGCTCCACGACCTTGCCTGCCTCTTCTGCGGACGCTCCCGCTTTTCCTGAAGGTAGGACGGCCGGCATTGTCACCCCTGTCTCTCTTGCAAATGACGTAACCGCAGTCTTCACGATAGAGACTACGTCTATTACTACGTCTGCCACTGGAGTTCCTGCAATCCCTCCCGCTGAAGTGTCCACCACAGTCTTCACGGTGGCGGACGCCACGGCTCCTGCTGCTTCCGGCCGCACAAGTGCCGCTGCTGCATCGTTCACTTGGTCAGTTCCGCGGTCTGAGCCAACATCCGGAACCGCCGATCCTCTGTCAACCAGGTCTGGTATCCTTTTCACGACTACGGACAGTGCTACCACGAACGCTGAAATTGTCTCCACAGTATCGTCCTCAAGTGGTGAAATTACTTCTCCTCTGCATCCTACCGAAGTAGTCTTCATTCGCCCTGGGACCGCCGCCTCTTCTGTGGCAGTTATGCGCACTGAGACCTTCCCGCCTGTTCCGGAGCCCGTCAAGACATCGGCAAGTACTCCTGCCACCTCAATCACTCTTTCACCATCGGCGGTTCCCACCAATAGCGAAGAACCTGAAGACCGATCTGCCGCCGCAACCTTCGGCAAGGTATTCTCCACGACCCTGTCAAACATCTATTCGCAGGCTACCATGCAGTACCAACGGCCGTCTACTGTTGCTGCTAACCAGCTGATCTCTAGTGTACGGCCCCTGGAGCCCATCACCACACCGGCAACTTCCCTTGCCACTTCGGTCACTCCTTTAACATCGGCAGTTCCCACCAGTACCGAGGAACCTGAAGACCGATCTGTGGCTGCGACCACCGACGTGGTATCCTCCACGACCCCGTCTCCCGTCTCTTCGCAGGCTACGACACAGTCCCCACGGCCGTCTACTGTTACTGCTAACTAGCTGATCTCTGGTGTCCGGCCCCGAGCTCTGGCGCTGTAGTGTGGCACATTGACTTCTTAGCCCCCGCGCGGTGAGGGGCCTGTTGAATGCTTTATACATTTTTAGCATGCATTTTTGTGCCCATGTGACCGGTGTCCTGTAATATAAGGACTTGCAATAAACACGGACTTTTTATCTCAGCCCCCTTGGCTCCATTCCATCCCTTGTTGCATGTTCGCAGCAGTGCCTTTATGGGCGCAGTAACTCGCGGCGTGGTTCCGCCCCATGAGCACTGCATGCTTTCCAATACAAACTCTCGAATGGCGTATTCCCTGTCTCGGCCACACGCCGACTGATATCGTACGAACGTGCGTGCCTATTCCTTTCGTCAGCAGTCTTCACTGAGCACGCGCACGGCATGCTTTCCCTTGGCTCAGTTCAACATAGGGCGTCACGGGTTGTCACATTACTGCCGATTCACAGGCTACCTCGTTGCGAAGCATGCCATGTGTCGAACTGAGTGTTCAATACATATGTTGCTTTTCAGCACAGTTGTTTTTTCTTTACGCTGAAAAGTGATTACGGCCTGTTAAGGCGATGACGACTTAGTATGTATCGGCAGTAGAGTAAAATGTGCTGCTCTAGTTGGTCTGTTTCTTCGAGCAGTGCAACAGACTAGAGAGATGCAGAGTGTTTTGTCGGGAGGTTCAAGTCTTGTCTAGAGATGTGAAGGCCTGAAAAAAACACTGCAATTTTGGAAAAAACCGGTTTTTTTTTTTATGAGATGAGAAAAAAATGGAAAAAACATCGAAAATTTCACAATGCAATTTCGAGGTTTCATGATTGCTTGCTTTTAGTTTAGATTTTTGTTTTTGCTTTAAAAACCATTACAGCGCGCATCGTTGGACGATTAGAGAGAAGTGGTCATCGCTCGTGCCAGGTAGTGCTTTTAAAACGTTCGTGCTGCGAGTACGCGGTTTGAAGGCTAGGTCACATATAAGATCCAGGCTTGACTTAAAAACACACTAATACTTGAACTCGCGGCTGAAGTAGAACAAAATGGCTACAGATTCTACAGCCCGACACACACGGCATAAATAACATAGGCTGCTGTGCACGTAAGCGGTTCTGCTGCGCATAGTGCCGCATCAAGCGACAGTGCCTCTGAGTCCGATACGGAGTGACTAATAGATCAGTTTTCATGTTCCCTTTCTCGGTGCAATAGAACAAGAAGTTCGTTCGACAAATATGATATTTATATCTCCATATTCGCCTGAAGTGCAAATCATTTTTTATCTTCTCGGTTCAATAGAACAAGAACTGCAAGAAACTACAAGAAAACGCCAGACCTCGCCTTACGAGGCAGAAGGAAAATTGGCTTGTACCTACACCTCGCACCTCATAACAAACGCAATCTGTGAAATATATTACTCCCACGTTACTCAATAGTTTAGAGTCGTCAAATTTCGATCCAGCATACGAACCTAAACATACCATCAGTCTGTTCTGTCGGCAGAAATTATTATAGATTTCTTAGATATTGTAATGTGAGGCGTTTTCTGTGCTGTAATTATTGTACACAAGTCCCTTGTAGAAATTTACTGTCGCTTCAATTTGTTACATGCTGTGTCCAGAATGTCCAACACATTGTACTCTGTTTTTTTTTCTTTGTTTTCTTTTTTTCTGTGCCCGAAGCGTTACAAACTGTTGTTGCCTTGCAATGTTGAATTTGTATTTATTTCTTGCGCTTGAACTATACTGCCTGTGTAATATGTATCTGTATTTATTTTTCGTTTGTTATGTTGATGTTGTTTCCGACACGCTGCAGTGCCACCGTGTAGGGGGCCGGGGCCCCTGTCAAGCTGTTTTTACAGCTTTTAGTCCCGGCTCCTACCTTTTCGAAAAGAAAGGAAATAAAGAGGAAATGAAATGAAGAAGTTTGTTTCAAAATATGACATCTACAACTGCATATTCGACTGAACTTCGGAGCATTATCATTGATCGTTGTGCTGTTAAAAATAAATCTGTTTTTGTCACATTTTGCAAAATTTCCAATTTTTCATGAAAAAAACCCTGAAAGAAAACGGTTTTTTTCATGCCATTCAAAATTTCTTGAAATTTTACATCTCTAGTCTTGTCACACGATAAAAGAAAGGCGTTTTGAGATCATCGAAAGAAACGAACGGCAGCATTCAGAAAATAGTGCTGTGCTTGAAAGCAGTTCTAATGCACACTTTCAAACAAGGACTTGTTCAAACCCTTGGCATTGAAATTTATGCTTCCAGCTGCTTGGCAGGTGAACTGAAAACATTTGCGCGGCCTCCCATAGATTTGTGGAGGAATCAAACGCAAGAATAACTGCATTGCCATTGACAATGCCACTGCGTATTAGATAACGCTACGCGCTGTCTAGACAAGTGAACTATGTATTTTTTAAAATAAAAGAATATATTCGTATGTCTTAAAAATCGTGGCAGACTTAACTGGTTCCATGTTTTTGCGTATTTGCTAAGTAAAGAAAATATCCCACGAAGTCTACAACTATATCAGTACAAAACGAACAAAGCAGTGCATGCCACTGATATGAAAAACGTAAAGGCAATGAAATGAGCAAGTAGAGGACAAATATTTTAACGAATCTTTGTCGTTCAAGAGCCTTTACATTTTCGTACATATGCAACGGGCCAGTGAAAAATCTGAATGACGCTGTCCTTCGTTCCAGTGCACTGCGCAGCAGCAGCTGTCACCGGTCATGTATTGCGAGTAATTACACCGAAATTTTAGTCGCAACAGCGAGCACATTAACAAACAAGGAGTTCTGCAAAGTGTGCATTAGAAGTGCGAAGATAAAATGGAGTATTAGAATGGCGAAGATACAACTTGACGACTTGAAATTTTGAATAAAACCACCTTGGCGCAAATAATTTCACAAGGTCAAAAAGACGAGGAAATTGTGAAGTTATTTGCGCAAAGGTGGTTTTATTCCAAATTTCAAGATGCTAAACCAGCTAGCCCGGCAACATGCCTGACTGAACAACTTGGCAAAGGACAAAAAAGTGTGGGTGGAAACAAAGTCACTGTATGTATACACAAAACCTCGCAACAAGATATTTAAATACCCGGATGCCACCATTACATCTACGTGTCTCCATGTAATGCGTCGAACAAGGCAAATGAACATCTTGCGCAATTACAGATAGTAAACTGTACACACGGAAAGACAGACGATCCAGGCAAGAACAAAGCTATAATAGCAGAAGTCGCGATATGTACCTGGGCCATGCTGCGGTCGGTGACAGTTGGAAAAAATTTCAGGGGGAAGGGGGGCTGAACCCCATAAGCCCTCCTCTCCCCCCTCCCTGGCTACGCCCCTGATGCTGCGATCTTGCTATTGCAGATGGCGGGTGATTTGTGTGTATATGCGCCTGTTAATCAACGAGAAAGAGGGTTTTTGTTTATCTCGTTTGATAACGCTCTGCGCACAGATCGCAAAATGATATTTCTAGGTGATTTCAATTGGGCTTGCAATGATGAGGACTGATCAGTTCTATGTGTGCGTAATGACCCTAGTTCTGCTTTTTTAACTATTTGAACACAACTTTGTTGACATTGAGCGACAAAAATGCTATAGTGTTCATTTTACGCATCACTCGGCTAGAGAGGATCTACGTTTCTGCTGGACTGTTATCTAATGTGCATGGCTACTGGGTACGGTCGATTTTCTTTACTGATTAATGCACGGTGTCTGCTCAGATAGGAAGGCACAGCCACCGCATTCTCCCGCCTCAGTGGGTGTTCTGGAGGCTGAATAATTGTCTCCTGACAGATGAAATTTATCAGTGGGCTGTCACTTCTTGATTAAAAGATACATGGGCCCATGGTGATCTTTCGGTCTTTCAGAAGGAGGATCTATTAAAGCATAGGCTAAAGATCTGACAATCGAAATGTCAGCATGAATAGCATTTCTGAAGGGTCATCACCTTCGTGAGCTTGGACTAACCTTAAATGACCTGCACGAGCTAGAAAGATTTAATCCAGGGCTTATGTGGATGACATAAACAATATTAAAGCACAGATTCAACAAATTACCCGCACAAAAATATCAGGGGGCCTTAATTAGATCTCCGACGCGTAGGTGCCTTGAAGAACAACCATCTTAACGGGCGTTAAGTGATGATAGGCAGGCTGTTCTTGCAAAGGAGGTATTAGAGATTCAGTATGATAGAAATACTTATAGTGACACCCCGGAAATTCTCGGAGCTTTTTATTACTATTATGCGCGTCTCTTTGGAGGTGGTCGTAGCCAGACTTGTAGGTCAGACTTCAGTAGCTTCTATGATGCGTTTCCTCCACTTGGCGAAGAGCAGTGAGGTATAATCGAAGGTGCTCCCTGCTTGGACGAAGTCAAATTGGCTATTTCCACTCTGCAGGGACAGAAATCTCCTGGTCCGGATGGCTTGAGTAGCAAATTCTACAAAGCGTTTTCGCCTTGCTTGGCGCCTGTCTTGTTGGAAGTTTTCAGAGTTGCTTACGATGTTGTTTTTACACCTCCCACTTTTTATGCTGGTCATACCATACTCATTCCGAAAGCATAGATAAGAGCCGGCTAAGGACTGTCGAAGGGTACCGTCCCATTTCATAGTGTAAAGTAGACTATAAAACATTTGCAAAAATACTTTCTTCCCGCTTGCAGATTGTTGCGCTGGATTTAATTGGCTTACATCAGGCATGTGGCATTCGCGGCCGCAGTACCCAGACTTATATATATATTGCACGTTCGGTGTCGGAGTCAGTAACAGATGAGGCCGGTCAGGTTGCTCAAATTCAGATTAATCTTGCGAAGTCCTTTGATAAGGTGCGTCGTGAGTTCTTGGTTGCAGTCTTGGAGCATGCAAACAGTGGGGTTGTATTACTTATGGGCATTAGACTATTCGCTACAAACAGTCGCATACAAGGTTGATTGGTAATCATGAACTTAACAAACCAATTCCACTAATCTGTTGTGTACGGCAAGGTTGTCACATTACCAGCTCTGTTATTTGCTTTATATCTCGAACCCTTATGCCTTAGTATCATCGGATCCCAAGCTATTCGAGGATTCTTACTTAATCAGTCGGAAATTAGGATTTTAGCCAATGCTAATCACTTCGCCCTTTTCTGCTCTGATAGAAAGAGTGTGCTTGAAGCTTTGTATTTAACAGCGCAGTTCAGTGACGTGTCTGGTGCGACTCTAAATCTAGAAAAATCTAAAGGATTCTGGTTTGGTTACTGGGTTACGAAATATAATCGCTTTGGTGGCATTACCTGAGACTCTGATTCCGTACAATATCTTGGAGTTCCCCTCATCAGGCCCGGAATAGTGGATCTTTTTTGGAGTCACAAATTCTCTCTGTGAGTCGCCAAACGCAGACGTGGATGGGCCGGGAGCTCTCGATTTTTGTTCGGGCACAAGTTTGCAACATCTTCTTGGTTGCAAAGCTTGCCTGTGCGTTGCAAGTGATGCACTGTGCGAGGTAGAAGGTACAAGCGCTGCACAGAATATTCGCAACCTTTGTTTGGTGCTCTCACCGCGAGCCTATACACAGAACAATTTTGTTTCTTTCTCTCGAGTCTGGAGGAGTTGGCCTTGTTCACTTGTTTGTTCACCAGCTTGTTTCACGGTTTTTCTTCCTCAAAACTGCAAGCCAACCTTTCCGATAACGGCGCTTAGAAGGTGACTTAGTTGTCTGCCTTATCTGCTTCCTTCGACTGGTCATGGCCGTGAAGGACATTTCTGGTGTTTCCTGAAGGAGATTGCTGATACCTTTGATTTCCTGACTGTTCGCTTTTCGTTACAATATTTATTCGGCCTGTCAACAAAAGTACTAATAGAATCTCTGTTCCCTGTGGCGATGTATCGGGATGCCTTGTTTTTATGGATTTTAGTGTATTGAAGCGAATTCCGCGATTATATATTCAATCATCAGCAAATACCTTTTTTTAAGCTGCGCACTTCTACTCTACCCATCAAGGCCTGGCTTCGAGCCAACGAGAACTTTGTGCCATGGTCTGTGAACTGTCGCCTGTGTGGCCAACCAGAGACGATCGACCATGTCTTCGCAGAGCTCCGCTGACTTGGATGTATCTCAACCGAATGCCGTTCGAAAATTCTTGCAGTATCACAAGGCAGCAGTCGAGTCGAAATGACATTCGGTTGGGAGGCACTCGAAACGCCCGTGTTGTAGAGTTATCACTAATTGTCTCAGATCGTGATGCATTTAGTACGAAAGGACTACTTCATGATGTCAAACCGGCTCACCGGCTTGTGTGATGCTTGACCTTGAGGGTGACCGTGGTGAAAATATAAATAAATAAAACAAATATTGCCGCGACTGATATTCGCACCCGCGTCAGTGCGAACAGATCAGCTTCGCTGGCCACTGCACGAGGCTATCGCCGCAGTCAGTCGCGCCTCGCGTTCAACTGCAACACACTATCGCGCTGTGCACTGCACATCTTCATCAATTAATGCCTCTATCAAACGAATATTCACGCTTTGAGCTATATGGTGGTACTGACAAAAAGATGTGTGCTGCATGCGTTGGCGTGTGCAACGTTGCGGCAGAAACACGGCGCTAGAGCAATACTCGTTGGCATTGACAGCACTGCTGCAGGAACGCGACACTGGAGCATAGGATGCCGGCGCACATTGGGTGAATTGCCACTGACGATGAAAGAGTTGAAGGCGCGCATACCTGGCTCCCTGGGTCAGTGGACACCTCAATCGCGTTTTCAGATACGTGGCGGTGATGTCCATCTGCAAAAAACTGTGTTTTCGCACAATATTTCGTGCTTAGCAATGCTAAACCGCCAGCCAATCCTTTTTGCAGTTATGAACATACATTCAGACGTGGAAATAAGACTTAAAATTAACTTGGAGTAATTAGATTTGCGACAAATTTATATACTCTAAGACTCACACCAAAATAAATTAATTCCACAAGGTGCTGTAACATCCATCGCTGCTAGCGTCATTTCCAAATGACACGTCTTTTTGCCATGCGACAGCGCGCCCCGAAAGGGTCATGTGTTCAAGGCAATTAAGTGCCCTTCATAAAAGTGTCGCTGAACTTTCCCGTGTGACAGGGGTGTAAGTGTACCCCACAATTTTTTTTTCGTCATTGGCGTTTAGAAAAAAATTTATTTACATATGTACACATGTCAAGGTTACCAGATACATTGACATTTACAAGAACACATGACACTAAGCATGTAAGGCGAGCGAATTACAGAGGTACCATAAACATCTTTAAGTAACAGGAATTGCTGGTGGGCGATGTAAAACAGGATAGCATACCTATTGACAGAGGAGTCAAAAGGCAATAATTTGACACTGAAACACTGAAAAGGAGATCTTAGCGCCAGTTTGGCGTAAAAACGAGAACAAGACGATCGTTGTTCACAGAAATGAATGGGCATGACCATTGCCGGAGAAACTCTTCCACACCCAAGAAAAAGAGTTCCTCGGACAAAAAACTGATCAGGTCCCGTCGGAGACGGCCGAGAATTGGACACACAGCGCGGCGTCGAACTTCCACCAGCGACAGCGGCGCATCGACTGCGCCATAAACTAAAAAGACCCACTACAATTAACAGGCGAGCAAAACGGCCGCTTGGGAAGCGGCCGCGGGAGACGAAGCTCGAAATGCCCTGCCCACAGAATCCCGCATGAACCGCGCGCCAAAAGACGCGCTACCACGCAGGTGACTGTAGCGTGGCGATTAGATTCCGGGAGCGGGCAATTCGGACAGGTACTGGAGCGTAACACACCCCACCGCTCTAACCGATCACAAGAACGGAGCACTGCCCAGCCAAGTCTCCAGACAAAGTCGCGTAGATGGTCTGGGAGAGGTGTCGACGCTAAGCGCGCCCACTGGACTGTGCGCATAGGTGAGCGGTGAGCCGCCGGCACAACAGACAACAATAGCGAGCCCATAATGTCCACCACACGGTCTGTGACGATGTTGACATCAGGTGCTACTGCTCTTACATGCCTGTAAAAGGCCACTGATGAATCATAGAACGCGGTAGGCTGCTCTGACTGAGGTCCATGATTAACAGGAGCCGCGGGATCCCAAAAGCGTAAAGAAGGGCCCAAAAAGCACCAAGTTAGGGTTCGCGTCGAAGACGCGTTTCCTGGCAGGATACGCAAAATACCCTTCAAAGCTAACAGCGAGGACGTGACGGACAAATTTGGAAAGGCAAAACCTCCTCTTTCCCGTGGTTGTCCAAGAAAGCACGAGCCACAAGGTTGGTTCCGCCTGACAAAAAAAAGAAGAAAAAACTGTAGTCTGCACCCGCGTTATGACACGGAGGGCTGGTTTAACAATGTAGCAGAGGTACCAGAAGGCACCGAGCATGACGGACTAAACCAGGTAGCTCCTCTCAAGCAGAGGCAGGTCAAATGTCTGCGCCCTTCGCTCACGAGCTGTAATGCCTTCGACAACCGAAGACCACACACCATCCCATATTCCAGCACCGTCGTAGGTCACACCTAAAATGCGCATCTGCATGCACCACTGCAAAGGTATTGCAGATGTAATACGAGTCTGGGGAGAACCCACAAAAAAGTATCGACTCTTCGAGTAATTAAGAGCAGCCCCAGACAAGGAAGTATTCACGAAGTTTCAGGCAGGCTGCGTTCATCAGCTATGTACAGAGTGATGTCATCTGCATAAGCAATGATGCGTACCGCTTCGCTGCCTGGCAAAGCCAGACCTCTAATAAAGGAGTGGCGATTGACTGCCAAAAGCAGGGGCTGCTAATCAAAGGCGGTACTTTCCCGGCGAGTGCTTGAAATATCCCTGTATATGTCTGTAAGCACGAAAGAAGGTGGGAAACCGAAAGCATCCAGCGTACCGTAAATATATTCGTGCTCTAAAAAGTCAAACGCCTTCTCTTGATCAAGAGAAACAAGAATACCCTGTGCACACCGCCGTAAAGTATACGCTAGGATGTCTCGCGTTACAGAAGATAAACTGTACTTCACGACCTGGGATGGGGCAAACCTGGTGGCAGGAAATGAGGGACGGGAGGAGAGCCCGTAGGCGACGAACGAGTAATTTTGCTAATACTTTGTAATCTGAATTTAGTAGGGTTAGGGCGCCAATCTGCCGGACATGCCGACAAAGGAGACTTTTTAGGAATAAGGACCATGCGGCTTCTTTTGAATTATTCAGTAAAGACGTGCTGAGTGAAGCATATTTTTAGCACTTCCCAGAAAATGAGCCCTGCAATATCCCAGAATCGTAAATAGAACTCCACAGGAAGGCCATCTGGCCCAGGCGCTGAGCCTCGTTTCATGGAGTCCAACGCCTCCTTGGTTTCATCTGTTGTTGGCAGAGCCATAAGGCCGTCATGGGGTTCAGTGGCAACCTGCGGTAAGCCTGCTAAAAATGGGTGCGCGGAAATGACATCGCGATCAACTAAAAGGAGCGACTGAGCAATACCCCGGAAATGTGACACGAAGGCGTCAGTGATACGAAGGCGTCGATAGGATTGCACATAGCTCCACCGAATGAGAACGAAAAATGCGTTCCTTTCACCTACTGTTTTACTCTCTCGCGTACAATTTGATGACTTCTTAATGAAAGGATTCGGAGCCCTACATTACATCGTCTGACGCGGGCAGGGTCGCTTCGTGGTGTTAAACCTCCCATACAATAACCTATAAGTCCTGCACCGGAAAACATGGATACTGAAAGCAAGTTCAAAGGGAATTCCGCAAGGGTCATTTATTGTAGAAACTGCACGCCTCTGAAATATGACTAGGCACCATCTGATCACTGGATATGCCTTTTCTACATACACATCAATGTTGAAATTCGCTTGCCAAGCGGAGTTAACCATAGAAGATCATGGGAAGAAGGTTTCAACGAAGGCTTCTTTTATAATGAAAAGTACGCATTACTGCCTCCGAGCACACCACTGTTTTTCTTAATGTTGTGCTGTACGTATACCTTTCGTTCGGTGGCCTGCCAGTGCCTTTCTTTCAACGTATCACAAGACGACCCCACGATAAAACGCATGACAAAGCACTCTCATCTGCGATCTCTTACGTTAGCAAAAAACCAGCTATACCAGCGTGAAACGCTGCTCGAGCGTCCTTGGTGTCTTGACGAGAAATATTCACTTTCAAGCGCGTAGAATCAAGCCAGCTCTGCTTAAATTGAATTGTCTGTTCTGTGACTTGAGCAGGACACATGACATGCGTCGCAGCGATATAGCGCGTGTCAACCCTGCTTTCAAAGGGTTAAACTAGCAGTGAATCTGCGCATTCACAGCTGACCTGACTGTTAAGGCACGAAGTTCAGCTGCGCCGATGGAAAGCAAGCGGCGCGCGCACTCAATGAAGACTACTGGCAAAGGGAGTAGGTATATACACACGTTTGTACGATCTTGGCCCTAGAAAGCGAATACCATCGCCGCTCTGTTGTATTGTCAGCCAGACAATCCTCGTGGGATGGAAGAATGTCACGCGCTAATGCACTAAAGACATTGCCGCGAAGTAACAATAAGAAGGAACAGCAGCAAAGTGGCTGAGATAAAAAACCGTGTTTATTGCAGGATCTGACAGAGCACCGCCAGGTAAGTGCAAAAAGTGCGCGTTAAAAATATCTAAAACATTCGAGAGGCCCTATACCGTGTGGAGGCTAAGCAATTAAAGCACGCTGCAGCGCTACGGCTGTCGTACGAACAACAGGGAGCTCTCGGGTCGTAACAGTAGACAGCCGTGGGGATTGCGCGGATGCCTGCGATGTGACGGTAGATGAGGTAGTGGAGGATACGACGTCAGAGATTACGATGGCAGATGGGTGCTCCGTTTCTTAGGTAGAGGTGCAAGAACCAACAATGTTGACGAAGTGACCGCGGTGGTAGGAACAGTTACCGGTGCAGTGACGGCCTTCACAATAGGCGTCAAGGTGTTAGCTGTTGTGACCGCAATGGTTGAGGCGAGGGTACCAGACCGAGTTGAGATTGCTTCTGTGGGAGGCAGAGAAGGAGAAGCCGTAAGTGCGGCATTTACGGACGGAGACGTAGACTGGGCAACGGAGAGAGTAGCGGCGCTTCTGGTGTCGTCCGCGGTCGTGAACACCGTGCCAGACTTTATCGACACTTCCTCGGTGGGAGACGAAGTAGGGACGGCAGTACCAAACGTAGAAGCAGACGACGCAGTCTGTACGCTGAACATCGCTGTTGCGGTGGTTGCAAGCGGAACACTGGTAAAGAATGCGCCCGCCCTACCTTCAGGAATGGCGGGTGTGTCCGCAGAAGATACAGGCAAGTCACTGGAGGAGAGGAAGCGCAGGGCAGTGGCGCCGAGGGCAGGAGCCGGTACACCAACTGTCCCAGTCTGGACCGGCACAGAAGCTGTGGTAGCTCGGATGGAAGGAGTAGCTTCAGCAGCTGTCGGGATCGGGATTGTTACGGTGACTGCAGGGCGCGGAGACATGGCGGTGGCAACCGTGGTTGGCCGAGAGGTCGGGGGCACTGGCTGGTGCTTCTTCAGGGGCAATATCTTGTGCACCACGTTGGCAGGGAAGGCTACGGGGTGATGCTGGTGGTGGTGGTGGTGCACGTTGTGGCCGTGATTTGAATGAGCGGTACGGTTGAGCCAGACAGAAGCGTTGTGCAGGAGGGCGACCAAGGGGCTGACTACCTTACCAGCCGCGGCCCCGATCGACGTAGTGATGTTGCTCAAGACATTGTTGGGCACGAGAGAATCGGAGTGGGACGGGACTGGAGCGGTAGCATGAGCGGCAGGAACTTGGACGACGCTGCAAACCATGACAGGCACCATTTTCACGTTGCCTACGACTGGCCCAACTGCACCAGAGGACGGCGATGGCTGGTGGGGCTGGTGTTGGTGCTCGTGATCATGGCTGGAGTGATGCTGCTGGCCTGGTAACACTTGTCCTTGACCCTGGTGGTGGCCGTGGTCATGGACTTGGTGAGCATGATTGCCGTGAGCGGTGTGGGATGGTACGTGGTGGTGGTGTCCATGAGCCTGGAAGTTCACGGAGTGGCTGTCGTAGACTGCTCCATGGTTGTGATCATGATGGCTTTGCGCAAAACTAAAGGTTCGGCCTGTGAGGTTCTTTGCTTCCACCGCAATTGCGCAGACGACCAGCAGCAATACTGACACGGGCTTCATGGTATATGGATGGTTGATCCTGCGAAAACACGGCAGAACAGAACATTAGTCAATCGAAAAAAATTGACACAAGAAAAAGAAGCACTTCAACATGAACGGCCAGGCATACGACTGAACGCACGCACCTTGATGCTTTCACACACTTTCCGGGTCTGGTGCTGCCGCGCCCTCCACAAGCCTTTTTATAGGGGGTCAAGGGCTGTTCGCTCAGCTCTATTGGTTAGTCATAAAGGCAATGTCAGCATCACTGGAAGCGCGACGTCGTAATTTCCAGTTAAGATAAAAAAAATCTTTGTACAATTGCAAGGCAGACAAGAACAAGACGATAAAAAAAAAGTTAAAAGTGCCGTTTGTGGTGCTTCAAACCGTGAGCAATTGTCACGTTCCCGGCTGTGAGAAAGTAAGTGCATTCCTTTAAAAGGGTGCCCGCGTCACTCTGCTAAATGATGGTACGTTTTTCGGTTATTTTTTTTTACAGGACCGCAGCGATAAAACCCTGTGCATAATCCTGATTAGTTGTGTAATAACCTGCGAGATGAATTCAGGCTTTCGAAGGCTATGGCACCTCTGCCGCTCGCCAGCCTTAGACTACCGATGCTTAAACGTAGTCACTGGTCTAATTCATTGCCTTAATTTCAAACATCTTTTTAGCGTTTCTGTGCTGTTCAAAAACATGCGCGAGAAAGTGCTACAGGTAGGCACCGCAGGTCATAAAAGATACATTGCAAATAGAAGGACGCACGGTGCTTCTATTTGATGCAGTGCTTCTGCAGATAAATTTAATTATTACCGTAAGGTTGCTGACCTCATAGACGCGGATTAGATGCCGGCCGCGGCGGTCCAATTTCGGTGGAGGTGAAATTCTAGAGGCCCGCGTACTTTGCGGTGTCACGTTAAGGAACCCCAGGTGGTCGAAATTTTCCGGACCACTCCACTACTGCGTACTTCGTATATCCTGAATCGCTCTGGGAGGTTAAACCCCTGAAACCATAAATCCAAACCATTAATAGTATGACTCAATGTCACAAGTCCGGTGCCGGATAAGGAGAGTGACAATGAGCTGAGTTTACCCTGAACGGTTGTCACAAGAACCTCGCACTTGATGGAATTGTGCAAGGAAGATTTTCCCACGTCTTTGAACCAAGAAAGCTGACCAGGAAAGTCAAAATATGTCGGGGTGTGCGAATAGTACTTTTTCAAAACCGAATCGAATCCAAATCAAATATTTCCCGAATATTGTGTACTTGCGCGAACATTTGCAAACAAATATCCGTGCGACATCGCTAGTTCCATGCGGCGGTATACGGCGCGATATCATCATCATCAGTCTGTCTACGACCAGGACTGCACGAAGGTTTCTCCTATATGCCTCCAATTAATCCCGTCCTGAGCCCACTGCGGCCACCTTATTCCTGCCAACTTGCTAAAATTATCCGCTCTTGTTACCCTCTGATGTCCGTACTACGCTTGCCCTCTCTTGCAATCCATCCCGCTAACTTAAGGAACCACCGGTTCCTTTGCCTTGTCATTACATACCCTGCCCATGCCCATTTCTTTTTATTGCGAAAGCAATATTACGCTCATGAGCGGCCTTTCGTGTAGCGGCGGCCGGTAGCCACGTTTGACTTTAGAATGACCTCTGACGTCATACCACGGGGAGAGATGGGCTACCAAGTCGAGTCGTCGTGCAGCGGCGGCCGGTAGCCACGCGTGACATTTAGAATGACCTCTGACGCCATGCCATCCCTAGTGACGTCATAGCGTGAAGTCATACCAGGGTGAGAGATGGGCTACCAAGTCGAGTCGTAGCGCAGCGGCGGCCGGTAGCCACGCGTGACCTGTAGACGCGGCGCACTGCGCTCCTTCTTTAGACGCGGCGCGCCGCGTTCCTTCCGTTAGAGGCGCTGCGCTCACTTTCGCAACCTACCAGGCTTAAACAAAGCTAAGTCCCCGCCAATTTTTTATTGTGACCACAGGATATCAATCACCCACGCTTTTTTCCCTGAACTATTCTGGTATCTTCCTTTCCCTTAACATTACTTTTAACATTTTCCTTTCCATAGCTGACTGCGGTGTCCTCAGGAAAAGTGCATATGTTTTAGAAATCAACGAGCTTAAAAGTGTCGAATGTGTGAAACTTGCAGGTAAAGCATGCGAAATTATTTTGGGCTAGCATTTGAAATAGTGACGTAATCGCCGATTAAAACCCCCACGTCTTTCAATCTTCTCCGCAGCGCACAGGGCCAAGTGGGGGGCGCATGATGACGTCATCGAAGGTATCGCTGCAATTCCAACGCATAAATGCCTGCTTTCAAGGAAAAAAACCGAAGCCAGCAAAGGCAAACCCCGCCGAATGTTGTTTAGCAGCGCCCAAAGAGGCACGGCAAGGTGTGGCTGACAACAGCGGTAATTTGAAATTATACTTTCCATGATGTCACACTAAACTACCCCGCACTCCTTTGGTGCATTGAGGTGAAGCACAAAGTTCAATCCTCGATTACGTCACTTTTTTAAATGCTAGTGCAAAAACACTTGGCATGCTTTACATACAGCCTATATAGATTTGAATCCTTGATTATTGCAAAATTCTCAAAAAGTGCTGCGTTTGCCCTTTAAGTGCGAGCCTTTTCGTTAGCCTCCCAGTTTCTGCCACACAGGTCAGTGCTGGCAAGATAAAACTCTTTTATGCTTCCTTTTTGAGGGATTCTGGCAAGCAGCTATTTATGACCTGACAGTGCCTGCCAAATGCACGCCACCCCGTTCTTTTGGTCAGGACCAAGGAGGTTATATAACCTCCTTGGTCAGGGCCTACGATCATTAACTGCTCTATGTACCCCTTTGCCGAAAGTAACCAAGCAACAGGTTTTTGCTTCTCAACCATATAAAGGAGCCTTTATGGCACCCCTAGAGGCCATGGGCGTCCGGAGGGGGGGGGGGCAAGGGGGGGCGGCTGCACCCCCCTGGAAAATCACTCACTCGAACCGTGAGTGATGGCCGCACGTCAGGGGCGGCGGTGCGCTCAGCCAAAAGAGTAAAAAGCGGCCCTGCTTCCACGCTTTGGGTCACATCTGCAAAGTGCCGCGTCCGGGGACGCGTCGTTGCAGACATACAGCGGCACCGGCGAGCATGTGTTTCGAGCCGTCTTGAGATGTGTGCCTGTTTCTTTGATCTCTAGAGAGATAGCGACACGGAGGCAGACAGTGCACACCCCGGCCACCGATGAATTCTTCAGGAGGGAGGGACAAATCAGCCGTGTCCATCCCCGCTTTGTCGGACTGCTCAGGGGCAAGCGGGCGATGAGTTGGCGCCGCCGCCGCTCGCTGTCTCCTCCGATCCACGGGAGAGCGCAGTTCGGTACAAGCGCCGCTTTCAGAATTTTCGGCAAAGGGGATTAGCTGCTTTTGTTCACGGCGACGCAGTCTCCAGAGGCGCCCCCACACCAGCGTTCCTTGCGTCTTCTCCGGAAACCAGCGCCTTTGGTCAAGGCAGCCCGATGGCGCCTGCCTGGCTCGCCTGTCACCTCTGGCTGGGCCTCAAATCCCAACAGCGCCCATGTACTGTGCGATGTCAGTGCATGGTAAAGAGACCGTCCGTCCCTCATAGCCTGAGTCGTTTTGGGGCTCTGAACCTCATAAAAACACACAAAACAAATTTTCCGACCGGAGTGGCGAGTGTCCCTTCCCCTCGGAAGTCGCGCGGCGTTCCTTGCGTGTGCGCGCCTCTTTGTTTGTGCTTCGGTGTTTTTAGTGGCCGGTTGTCAACGAAGCTGAGAACAACCAAGACAGCGGGCGAGAAAACGACGAGCGGCGAGTAGTGTGTGTGCAAATACTCGACTGTGCGGTTGCGCGAGCAAGATGGAGCGAGGTGTATGAAGCTGCGAGCGTGCATTTATCTTGTAAATAAGTTTTCGCTGCATACATAGTCATTTTTTGTTTTCAACGTACGCATTCAACCGTTTTTCCAATCAATGTGTATATATTTTTAACACTACCAACCCCGAGGAACTCCATAGCCAGCTTTGTCTCGCGCGGTCCCGAATGATGGATATTCGACGCTTCTTCAAGCGTCAGCGGTTGTCTGACGAAGCATTATCCAAATGCGCCCCTGCAGATTCTGGTGTGACATGTGACAACGGTGTAGCATTTGAACAGAGTGATGCAAGCTTCTATCACCGGACAGTAGCTGATGTCGTCGACTCCATGGAAGGGACTCTGTCAACAGTGAGTTCAGGTGATGCAGCAGGCCGAGATGATTCCATTTCTCCTTTCTTGGGATTCAAGTCCGGATTTGACCAGAGCGATGCAACCTTTCATCACCGGACAGTAGCCGGCGTCGTCGTCTCCATGGAAGGAACTCCACCAGCGAGCTCCGGTCACGCAGTAAGCCGAAACGATTCCCTTTCTCCTTGCTTGGGATCGAAGTCCGGAGACAACATCAAGAAAACAAATAACTTGCCTCAAGAATATGACTTAGGAGAGTTTCTAGGCAAAGCTAAACTCACTGGCATACCGGACTTTTTGAAGTTACGTCTTCTTACTAAGCCATGGTCGCCAAATGTCACATATGATTTTAAGAAGGATGTAACACCTGGAAAGAGGCCTTTTCGACATCAGTGGCTGGGAGATTACGCCCCCTGGCTTGCGTACTCAGCGACAGCGAAAGGCGCCTTTTGTCGTTTTTGCGTCATTTTTCCTCCGCGTGTTCACCGGGGTACTCAAGGTAGTTTTATCGTGCGCGCTTTCAGTAACTACAGAAAAATGCACGAGGCGTGCAGGGATCACGTAAAATCCCAATGGCACCAGGAGGCAATGACGGCCTCACAGAACTTTATGGATGTGATGAAAGGCAAGCAGCTACCCGTTGTACAGCAGCTGAACAGAGCACTGCACGCGCAAGTTGAAAGGAACCGTGAGAAACTATTTCCAATAGTTTCCACCATTGTCTTTTGCGCGACGCATGACTTGCCGATTCGCGGCAAGCAGTCCGATAGTGGAGTCTTCAATGATCTGCTTGACTTTCGTGTAGAAGCTGGAGATACTCTACTTCAGGAGCACTTCGCTTCTTCTGCTGGCAATGCCAAGTACACTTCTGTCCGCGTCCAGAACGAGATCATCACAATCTGTGGCGACATCCTGAGAGAGCAGATAGTTACCGAAACTAACAAAGCGTTTGCTTTTTCCGTTATTGCTGACGAAACTGCAGATATTTCAGGAAAAGAGCAGATGTCTATAGGCGTTCGCTTTATTGACAAGGCGGAAGTCGAAGTGTGCGTTCGAGAGCAGTTTTTGGGATTTGTAGAGCTGGAGCAATTAAACTCCGCTTGCATCGCCGCGGCAATCTTGAAGCTTTTGACGAATGTCGGACTGATTCTTTCGAACCTCGTTGGACAGGGGTACGATGGATGCTCTACAATGGCTGGAAAAGAAGCTGGAGTGAACAAAATTATACAAAAACAGTTCCCGAAGGCACTATTTTTCCACTGTGCAAGTCACAAACTAAATCTCGTCATCAACGATTTGAACGACGTCTCTGAAATTCGAAACACAATTGGGATAATCAAACAAACCATAAACTTCTTCCGCGAGAGCGTGCTCCGGAGAAAATTGGTGCCCAACATTCCGATGCTGTGTGAGACAAGATGGTCTGAAAAGTACAAGTCTATTAGGATCTTCTCTCAGCATTACGTGGCCATAGTCGAAGCACTCGAGCAGCTCGCGTCCACGGAATCATGCTCGAACGCTGCAACTAGACAACGAGCTCACATCCTCTACTGCGCAACAACAAGCTCATCTTTCATCGTCTGCTTGCATATTGTAGCGAAGTACAGCGCTCGGCTCGAACCAGCTACGAACATTCTGCAAGGTGTATCCATGGACTTCCATTCTGTGCATGGCCACATCACTGAGCTACAACGTATTTTTCGCGGCCACCGGACAAACGCTGTAGAGGAGTTCTCTAACATCATGAATGCAGCAAGGGAGGCAGCCAATCACTTAAATGTGGTGATATCTGTACCAAGACAAGTCTCTCGTCAGGCCCACCGAGACAACTACGGGATTCAGTCGCCAGAGGAATACTACCGTGTGGCAATATATGTGCCGTACTTGGACTCCCTCACTGCTTCTTTAGCTCGGCGCTTTTCTGAAAGCAATGAGAGGAGCTTCAAACTTCTCCAGCTGCATCCATCAAAAATGAAGCACTTGAGCCGTGTTGAGTTCGCTGTTCTCGCCGAAGAACTCCAGTGCTTTTACGGCATCGACAACTTCAAGGAAGAGGCCATCTCTTGGTACGAGATGTGGTGCAACAAAACTGGGGACCCATCAGAAATAACTTACTGCGAGCTTCTACATCAGGCCAAGACATTCTTCCCTGGTGTTGCAAAAGCCATTGAGGTGGCTCTGGCTTTGCCAGTTACTACCTGTACGGTCGAACGCTCCTTCAGTACAATGAGGAGAGTGAAAACGTGGCTACGCTCAACGATGACAAACGACAGACTGGACGGCCTTTGTATGATGAGTGTGCACCGAGAGCGTGTAATGAAGCACAGAAATGAATTTATCACCAGTGTCATCACGCAATTCGCCCAGAAAAATCCGAGGCGTCTACAGTTTCTGTTCAAGGAAGACTGACTGAGTGACTGTCGTTGCGTGTTTGTGAACATATTGTGCTGTGTGCTGGTCATCAATCCGGGTGTGTCGAGAACCCGTATGCAGCAAGACTGAGCACTCTTCTCCACGAAGTGATAGTATCTTTTTGCATTTTTATTAATTTTAATTGTTTCTTCGTTGATAAACTCCAATGTATCTCTCCTAGCCTCGCTTTAATTTGCTGTTTGTAATTTTTCTTTCATGTGTGTATTTTACTTATTTATTTTATTTGTATATAAATAAATAAATTTACTCCGCAAATAGTGCCTTTTTGCTACGAACATACCCCCCCCCCCCTCCGGCGCCAAAAACCAATGGGCCCCCCCCCTGCAAAAAATTCTGCGGACGCCCTTGCTAGAGGCCGAAATGTGTCAAAACGCTAGAACAAGGATTCACCTTACTTTACCCAGATTCAGAGGTTAAGGCCTGCCGTAAGTAATTCGCTACGTGGCTAACAAACAAACCACCGTTGCCCGCTTACTTTTGGCTAAGACTGCACATATTCTTTTGCCACTTCCAAAGCTTCGCTGCCTGTCGTAAACTGGTGTTCCCTTCTGAGACTGTTTAACATTACTTTAGGTGTCTTAAGATTAATTTTTAGAGCTTCCGTTCTGCTTTGCCTTTCTAGGTGTTCAGCCCCTGAGTTACGAGTGGTGGTGGTGGAAAAAGTTTAATTGCTCTATTTTACAATATTTTTTTTTTGCGGCTTCAGATGGAGTCTTCCATCTTATCATCAGGGTCGGTTCCCATAGTCCAGGGCTCCGCTGAGTGCTTAGCAAGTTGATTTCATCAGCCAGTGGGAGATTGGCGTTAGATTTTTACCTAACCCTTCCCAACCATGGCCTCTGAATACCGCCAGCCAACACGAGGTGTGTAGTACAGGAGAGATCGCGCCTCCTTGTATGACACTTCCTTCTTGATTTGTACTGATCATTCTACCTGCGAAGGGCCATGGTCGCTAGGCAGCCGCTATAGATACCTTCCAGTACTTTTACATACGCCTCTTCTACAGCGTTGTTCCGTAATGCCTGCATGACTGCTCAGGTTTAAACTGAGCCAAATGCTTTTTCATAATCTGTGAAGGCTCTGTTTAAAGGCTGGGTCTATTCTGCGCATTTCTCTATCATTTGATTGATGGTGTGACTATGGTCTGTTCTCGCAATAACATATGGAGTTCTAACTAAGGCTGTCAAAACATGCAACACTGATTTCCACTATAGGGTTCACGCAACACGAAGTCAGTATATGAACTCTATTATCGTTATTTCATACGTATGAGAAAATTATCCTTTGCTAGTTGTGGGGACAGCAAATAAAACTGCATCATATCTCATTTGATGAAGTATGGTGAGTTGGGCGAGTTGGGTGTAGTTCATTCCGGCGGAAATTCAGCGCGGAGGGACGAAAGACACTGGAAGGGGGACGAAACAAATGGAAACGGGAGACAGCTATGTATGAGTGATCTGTGTTCCGAGATCGGGCATCGAGGCAGGGCTTGCTCAACTATGAATCCCGCCGCATCGCCCAATATCACAGCCCCTATGTCTGAGCATTATGAACACCGCCACACGACTGAACGGCGTCACGGCGCTGAACTCTCGCTCTCTCACAGAAACACTGCGGAAACGTGCTCCGCGGCGTCAGAGTGGACCCTGTTTTCGAAACGTCGATCTTGATTCAAGCTTCGTGACAATGCGCCTTTTTCACAAGGCCGCTCTGCGCATGTGCACCTCTTCTCCTCCAGCTCCACTGGTTGAAAATGAAATCGCCTGCTCGTACTGCGCATGCGCAGTTCGTGTTAGTGACAGGCGCATTCAACAGATGGCGGCAGCTGTCAAGCACACACGCACGCTTACCTCTTGGCCAGAGCCGTATATTCCCTGCTCTTGGCAAGCGCAGCTGGCTCCTCGTGGAACCAGATAGATAGCGCCTGCGTCTCCCACGATCGTTTGCTTTCAACCAGAATTTTCGCACCTCCCCAGAGGGCGGAGATCTTGTGAAAAAGGCGGGTTACTCGAAGACTATTTGGAGAGTTGGAAATATATTCGATTCTTTTCGAATCGAATATATTTGTTGTTTCTACAGTTTTTTTTTTCTTCGAACAAATAGAACAGAATACACGAAGTCCGATAGAAATAAGGCAAGATGAACGCAATGCTTTCTGCTAACAATGTTTGTTCGACACTATCTCGATACGTAATCATGGTGGTCACCTAACACAGATGCACATAGAGCAACTCATTCCCTTTAGAATGGCACATTCAGTGTAAACAGCATGTGTGTGGTTTAGTTGAGACGCGTACCGTTAAGCCAAGCTACTAAATTCTGTTGTATGTCTTGGGCGCGGACTCTCCAAACGAATTTATTTTCACGCTTCCTTGACGATAGACGGGATCAGTCACATTTCCTTTCGCGATAAATATGGTTAATCATTTTTAGTTCTTCGTGACGTCAAAGGCTGTTCGCTGTGCACAGTTTTCGCTGTTCGCAGATACTTTCCTTAGTAAAACTGACAAGACCCCAAGCAGCAAGGATGTCTACCCGAGAGACACGATCTTTCCAGTACTATTCACCGCGTGTTCACAGGAGGTATTCAGAGGTTGGATTGAGAAAAGTTATGGATAAAAACTACTGGAGAATACCTTAGCATTATCCAACTGGCTGATGGCATTGCCTATTGCAGCTAAGTGGCTAAGGGTCGAATTGCAATGCATGATCGAAGACCTAGACAGGCAAAGCGGAATGGAAAGTCTGAAAATTAATCTGAAGACATATAAAGTAATGTTCGACGGTCTCGGAAAGAAACAGCACTTTATGATAGACAGCGAAGCATTTTAAGTAGTCCAGGAATACATATACTTAGGGCAGGCAATAACCTGTAACCCGGACCACGACAGTGAAATAACTAGGAGAAAAAGAATGGTCTGGGGTTCATTTGGTACGCACTCTCAAGTCATAAATGGCTGCTTGCCAGTATCCCTCAAAAAGAAAGCTTAAAAGAGTTTTATCTTGCCAGTATGCTTACCTGTGGGGCGGAAATTGGGAGGCCAACGAAAAGGCTCGCACTTAAATTGAGGACACCACAGTCAACTATGGAAAGGAAAATGATAAGAGTAACGCTAGAGACAGGAAAAGATCAGAATAGGTAAAGTAACAAATGCAAGCGAATGATATCCTATAGTAAAATGGGCACGGGCAGGGCCCGTAAAGAGAAGGCAAATGAACCGATGGTCCCTTAAGTTAGCGGGATGGATGACAAGAGAGGGCAAGCGTAGTACGGCGTCAGAGAGTCACACGGATGGATAAGGGGGCCGCAGCTGGCACATGCCATGGTCAGTTAGAGGGATGTGGGAGAGGGCTTTGTCCAGCAGTGGATGTAGTCAGGCCGATGAGTATGATTATGATGATGATATTGTACTATTTTCGCGCATCTTGTGTTGAGGATAGTAGAAAGTACCCGCCATCAGCGGTTTAGTGGTTGTGATGTTCGGCTTCTGAGACCAAGGTAGCCGGATCGAATCCACGCCACGGTGGGCGCATCATAATCTAAACACAATAACGCCCATGTGCCGTGAGATGTCAGCGCTGTTTAAACAACCTGATGTGGTGGAAATTAATCTGAAACCCTCCCCGAAGACGTCTCTAATAATCCATATGCACCTTTGGGACGTTAACCCACACATAACATAGTAATTCATTTACAGTGAAATACTGAGCAAGCGACCACCTAAAAAACACAAGCGAAAAGCTTCAGTTATGCTTGGTTTGACGGCCGTCCACACACTGCCTGTACGGAGGCGGAGGAGGAGACGGAAATCGGCGCGGTTAAAACTGCCCGCAGGAATGCGGAGAGGAGGGTTGCCGGCTGTGACGCGGGCAACACGCAGCTGCAACGAAAGGTCAAACGGTGCGCGAGGAGGCGAAGCGCCCAGTTGTAGAGACCGCGAGGAGGCGATGCACATGCGCAGTAGCGCGCGGCTGCGCCGAAAGGTCAGGCGATGGATGGTTTTGGTTTACGCGGTTTGACGTCCCAAAGCGACTAAGGCTATGAGAGACGTCGTAGTGGAGGGCTCCGGAAATTTCAACCACCTGGGGTTCTTTAACGTGCACTGACATCGCACAGTACACGGGCCTCTAGAATTTCTAATCGAAAGAAATTCAACCGCCGAGGCCGGGATCGAACCCGCGTCTTTCGGGTCCGCAGCCGAGCACCATAACCACTGAGCCACCGCGGCGGCATGGTCAGGCGATGGATTCAGCGGCGGCGACGGCTGCGGCAGCGGCGAGGAGCGACCACCTGCGCGGGACGAGGCGCCACTCGGTTTCGCGCAAGCGTATAACTCGCCAGTTCGGCTCACGCGAATCTCTTCTCTGACCCGAGTGAAGCTTTGCGCTTCAAAATTGGAGATAACCGCCAAATATTGAAAGATGGGCGCTTTTTAATTAGATCCAATTAAGCGTGAAAATCCAGAACGAACACATGGTGGAGTAGGCATTTACTTCGTTCGGCGGCCGATCATTAAAATCAAGATGCCGCCCACCTGGGGGCGGACTTGGTACTGCGTAAACACCGCTAATGGCAGAAGAAGTGGAGCCGTTCATTGAAGATATTAAAGACCGGGTGATTAAAGCACGCTAATCTTCGTCACTGAATCAGTCGAACAATTCTTCCGACTCCGAACAAAGCACGAGGACATCCGCATTTAGTATAGAGCAGGAAACGTGCCCTGCTTCCTGAACGGGACATGTTTCGCAGCGAGATAGCTCGTGCCAACCCTGCTTTGAACAGCTTAAGAGCGCTATGAATCCGCGCATTCACAGCGCACTGCCACGGCCGTTTCATGCAAAGCGCACCGTGGCCCTGCACAGTTATGGCTCGAAGTTGAATGGTGCTGGTGGAAAGCAAGCGGCGAGCGCTCTCGGCGAAGACAGCTGATAAATGGAAAAGGTACACACGCACGTGCCATCTTGGTCGACATGTGGCCGAGAAAGCGAGTACGGCCTCCCAAAGGTTGTACTGCTAACCAGACAACCTTTTGGGATGGAACAACGCCACGAGTTAATTGTGCACGCAAAGGCATTGCCCTGAACGAGTAACGATAAGAGAGTGTAAAGTAGTGTACATAAAAAGCCCGTGTTTATTGCAGCATCTTCCAGGACACCGGTCAAGTAGGCGCAAAAAGTGCACGCTAAAAATATGTAAAGCATTAGACAGGCCCCACACTGCGCGGGGGGGCCAAGCAATTAAAGCATGCTAGAGCGCCACAGATGTCGGCCGGACCACAGGGAACTCTCGGGTCGTAGCAGTAGACGTCCGTGGGGGCTTCGCGGAAGCCTGCGAAGTGGCCGTAGACGAGGCAGTGGGGGACACCACGTCAAAAGTCACACTGGTAGATGGGTCCTCCGTTTCTTCAGTAGTGGTGCGAACCGCCAGTGTTGTAGTGACCGAGGTGGTAGGAACAGTTGCCGGTTCAGTGACGGCCTCCAGAAAAGGCGTCAATGTCTTAATGCTTGTAACCGCAACTGTAGGGACGAGGGTACCGGACCGAGTTGAGATTGCTTCTGTGGGAGGCAGAGAAGGAGAAGCCGTAAGTGCGGCATCTGCCGACGTATGTACAGACTGGGCAACGGAGAGAGTAGCGGCGCTTGTGGTGTCGTCCGTGGTCGTGAAGACTGTGCTGGACCCGACCGACACTTCTGCGGTGGGAGACGAAGTAGAGACGACAGTACCAAACGTAGGAGCAGACGACGCAGTCTGTACGGTGAATAATGCTGTTGCGGTGGTTGCAAGTGGGGCACTGGTAACGGAGACGTCCGTCCTACCTTCAGGAATAGCAGGTGTGCCCGCAGAAGGTGCAGGCAAGTCAGTGGAGGAGAGGAAGCGCGGGGCAGTGGCGCCGAAGGCGGGAGCCGGGACGCCAACAGTCCCAGTCTGGACCTGGACCGGCACAGACGCTGTGGTAGCTCGGATGGAAGGATAGCTTCCGCAGTTGTCGGAACCGGGATTGTTACGGTGACTACAGGGCGCGGAGGCATGGCAGTGGCAACCGCGATTGTTCGAGAGGACGGGAGCACTGGCTGGTGCTTCTTCAGGGCCAATATCTTGTCCACCACGTCGGCAGGGGCGGCTACGGGAAGATGTTGGTGCTGGTGCACATTGTGGCCTTGATTTGAATGGGCGGTACGGTTCAGCCAGACGGAAGCGTTGTGCAGGAGGGCGACCAAGGGGCTGACTACCTTGCCAGCTGCGGTCCCAATCGACGTAGTGATGTTGCTCAATACATTGTTGGGCACCAAAGAACCAGAGTGTGGCGGGCCTGGAGCGGTAGCATGAGCGGCGGGAACTTGGACGACGCTGCAAACCATGACAGGCACCGTCTTCACGTTGCCTGCGACTGGCCCAACTGCACCAGAGGACGCCGACGGCTGGTGGGGTTGGTGTTGATGCTCGTGACCATGACTGGAGTGATGCTGCTGGCCTGGTAAGACTTGTCCTTGACCCTGGTGGTGGCCGTGGTCATGGACTTGGTGAGCATGATTACCGTGAGAGTTGTGAGGTGGCAGCGCGTGGTCGTGGTGGCCATGAGCGTGGATGTTGTGGGAATGGCTTGCGTGAACCGCTCCGTGGTTGTGGTCATGATGGCTGTGCACGAAACCAAAGGTTCTGCCTGTGAGGTTATGCGCTTCCACCGCAAGTGCGCAGACGGCCAGCATCAATACTGACACGGGCTTCATGGTATAAGAACAGTTGGTCCTGCGAAAACAGAACAGAACGGAACATTAGTCAATCGCAAAAAATTGACACTGGAAAAAGAAGCACTTCAACATGGACGGCCAAGCATACGACTGAACGCACGCACCTTGATACTGTCACACACTTTCCGGGTCTGGTGCTGCAGTGCCCTCCGACAAGCCATTTTATAGTGGGTCAGGGGCTATTCGCTCAGCTCTATTGGTTAGTCATAAAGGCACTGTCAGCATCACTTTAAGCGCGCCGTCGTAATTTCCAGTTAAGATAAAAAAAATTCTTTGTACAATTCAAAGGCAGACAAGAGCAAGGCGATTTAAAAAAAAAGTTAAAAGTGCCGTCTGTGGTGCTTCAAAGCGCGAGCAATTGTCACGTTCCCGGCTGTCAGAAAGTAAGTGCGTTCCTGTAAAACTGTGCGCGCCTCACTCTTCTAAATGATGGTACGTTTTTCGGTTCTTTTTTGTACAGGACCGCAGCGATAAAAGCCCTGTGCATAATCCTGATCAGTTGTGTAATAGCCTGCGAGATGAATTCAGGCTCTCGAAGGCTATGGCACCTCTGCCGGTCGCCAGTTTTTTTACTACTGGTCTCACTCATTGCCTTAATTTCAAACATCTTTTTAGCGTTTCTGTGCTGTTAAGCAACATGCCCGAGAAAGCGCTGCAGGTAGGCACCGCAGATCATAAAAGATACATTGCAAAAAGAATGACGCACGGTGCTTCTATTTGATGCAGTGCTTCTGCAGATAAATTTAATTATTACCGTAAGGTTGCTGACCTCAAAGACTCGGGTCAGATCCCGGCCGCGGCGGTCCAATTTCGGTGGAGGTGAAATTCTAGAAGCCCGCGTACTTTGAGGTGTAAGTGCACGTTAAAGAACCCCAGGTGGTCGAAATTGTCCGGAACACTTCACTACGGCGTACTTCGTATCCTGAATCGCTTTGGGAGGTTAAACCCCTGAAACCATAAAACCAAACCATTAATAGTATAACTCGATGTCACAGTCCGATGCCGGATAAGGAGAGTGACAATGAGCTGAGTTTGCCCTGCACGGTTGTCACAAGAACCTCGCATTTGATGGAATTGTGCAAGGAAGATTTTCCCACGTCTTTGAACCAAGAAAGCTGACCAGAAAAGTCAAAATATGGCGGGGTGTGCGAATAGTACTTTTTCAAAACCGAATCGAATCCAAATCAAATATTTCCCGAATGTTGTGTGCTTGCGCGAACATTTGCAAACGAATATTCGTGCGACTTTGCTAGTTCCATGCGGCGGTACGGCGCGATATCATCATCAGTCTGTCTACTTCCAGGACTGCACGAAGGTTTCTCCTATATGCCTCCAATTAATCCCGTCCTGAGCCCATTGCGGCCACCTTATTCCTGCCAACCTGCTAAAATTATCCGCTCTTGTTACCCTCTGACGTCCGTACTACGCTTGCCCTTTCTTGCAATCCATCCCGCTAACTTAAAGGACTACCGTTTCCTTTGCCTTGTCATTACATACCCTGCCCATGCCCATTTCTTTTTTATTGTGACCACACGATATCAATCACCCGCGCTTTTTTCCCTGAACTATTCTGATATCTTCCTTTCCTTCAACATTATTTTAACATTTTCCTTTCCATAGCTGACTGCGGTGTCCTCAGTTTAAGGAAAAGTGCCTAGGTTTTAGAAATCAACGATCTTTAAAGTGTCGAATGTGTGAAACTTGCAGGTAAAGCATGCGAAATTATTTTTTGCTAGCATTTGAAATAGTGACGTAATCGCCGATTAAAATCGCGACGTCTTTCAATCTTCTCCGCAGCGCACAAGGCCAAGTGGGGGCGCATGATGGCGTCATCGAAGGGTGCAATTCCAACGCACAAGCGTCTGCTTTCAAGGAAAAAAAAACCAAAGCCAGCAAAGGCAAACTCAGCCGAATGTTGTTTAGCAGCGTCCAAAGAGGCACGGCAAGGTGTGGCTGACGACAGCGGTAATTTGAAATCATACTTTCCGTGATGTCACACTAAACTTCCCCGCACTCCTTTGGAGCATTGAGGAGAAGCACAAAGTTCGATCGTCGATTACGTCACTATTTTAAATACTAGTGCAAAAACACTTGGCATGTTTTACCTACAGCCTATATAGATTGGAATCCTTGATTATTGCAAAATTCTCAAAAAGTGGTGCATTTGCCCTTTAGCCTCCTAGTTTCCGCCACACAGGTAAGTGCTGGCAAGATAAAACTTATGCTTTCTTTTTGAGGGATTCTGGCAAGCAGCTATTTATGACCTGAGAGTGCCTACCAAATGTACGCCACCCCATTCTTTTGGTCAGGACCTACGATCATTAACTGCTTTATGTACATATTCTTTTGCCACTTCCAAAGCTTCGCTGTCTGTCGTAAACTGGTGTTTCCTTATGAGGCTGTTTAACATTACTTTAGGTGTCTTAAGATTAATTTTTAGACCTTCCGTTCTGCTTTGCTTTTCTAGGTGTTCAGCCCCTGAGTTACGAGTGCTTAGCAAGTTCATTTCATCAGCCAATCGGAGATTAGCGTTAGCTTTTTCCCCAAGCCTTCCCAACCATGTCCTCTGAATACCGCCAGCCAACACGCGGTGTATAGTACAGGAGAGATCGCGTCTCCTTGTATGACACATCCTTCTTGATTTGTACTTTATCATTCTACGTGCGAAGGGCCATGGTCGCTATGCAGCCGCTATAGATATCTTCCAGTACTTTTACATACGCCTCTTCTACAGCATTGTTCCGTAATGCCTGCGTGACTGCTCAGGTTAAAACTGAGCTAAATGCTTTCTCATAATCTATGAAGGCTCTGTTTAAAGGCTGGGTCTATTCTGCACATTTCTCTATCATTTGATTGATGGTATGACTATGGTCTGTTCTCGCAATAACATATGGAGTTCTAACTAAGGCTTTCAAAACATGCAACACTGATTTCCACTAGGGTTCACGCAACACGAAGTCAGTATGTTAACTCGATTACCGCTGTGTCATATGTATGATAAAATTACCTTTTGCAACTTGTGACGACAGCAAATACAACTGCACCATATCTCATTCAATGAAACGGGAGACTGCTACGATGTGTGATCTGTGGTCC
This sequence comes from Amblyomma mixtum, assembly GCF_055824585.1. Taxonomy (NCBI): domain Eukaryota; kingdom Metazoa; phylum Arthropoda; class Arachnida; order Ixodida; family Ixodidae; genus Amblyomma; species Amblyomma mixtum. Next base: position 255,318,851 of record NC_143012.1, on the reverse strand, counting down.
GAGATTGGGCATCAAAGCAGAGCTTGACTATGAATCCCGCCGCATCGCCCAATGTCATAGAACATATGTGTGAACATTATGAACGCCACCACACGATTGAGCGGCGCCATGGCGCTGAACTCTGGCTCTCTCTTCTGTACAGAAACACCGCGGAAACGTGCCCCGCGGCTTCAGAGTGGACCCTGCTTTCGAAACGTCGATCTTGATTCAAACTTCGTGACAATCCGCCTTTTGAAGCGAAAAGCTTCACTAGGCTCGTCAACACCGGGTTTGGCGTGCGCCGTGATCAATTTTAGCCACAGCGGCGCATGCGCGTGTTCGTCGCGCAACGTCACTGGAGAGGCGCACTTGGTCGGCGGAGCCGCCGCCGAACGCGGCTCCGCCGGTCGACCTTCGCCGTCGTTCGCGCGCTACACCGCTATCGTGGTGCTCCCATTGCATTGTGCGCGAACTGCGACAGCTATGACGTCAAACAAAGCATAACTGCAGCCTTTCGCTTGTATATCCGGGCTTAACCAAAGCTAAGCCACTGCCAATTTTTTTCACAAGACCGCTCTGCGCATGAAGTCCCATTCTCCTCCAGCTCCACTGGTTGAAAATGAAATCTCCTGCTCGTACTGCGCATGCGCGATTCATGTTAGTGACAGGCACATTCGACAGATGGCGGCAGCTGTCAAAGCACACGCGCGCACACACACGCGCACACACACGCACACACACACGCACACACACACACACACACACACACACACACACACACACACACACACACACACACACACACACACACACACACACACACACACACACACGTCTTCGCAAGCGCAGCTGGCTCCTCGTAGAACCCGATAGATCGCGCCTGCGTCTGGTGGTAGAGACCAGAATTTTGAGCCTCTCCCGGGCCACGCCCGGGCGCGGCCATTTTGCACCGACTGGCGCGCCGCGGTGCGGGCGTTTCTTTGGGGACTGCGGGGCTGCGGCAGTTCCGCGGCCGCGCCTGCATATAGCCGCGCTTCGGGCGCTAAAAAAACATTGTCGAGCATACTTCCGTTGCGTGGCTGTGTTGCAGGAAGTATTTACGTTATCAAAGCGATAACACTGACGCGTTTTAATGACATTTAGTTTGACATTCACGTTAATTGTGCCGGCGCTTAGAACGCGCTCTTGCTTATATCGAATTCCGTCTTAGTGCTCCACCGCAAAGAAACTTTTTGTTCAATATCAAGCATTAGGTGTGCGGCTAGCATGCAGTTCCAATTCCCATGCACTCTTATTCCTTCCTGCCGGCCGGCCATAAAGCCCCCCCTCCACAAACAGGGCTTTCTTGTCGCCGCGCCAGTTTATCAACAAATTACCGCTGTGAGCTCAACTGAGTCGCAGCGCCAACAGAAAACAAATTTTGTCATGGTTTATGCAACCTGGTGCATAAAAACGTACTTTCGCTTAATTTATCAAAGCTTGAATAGATATGAGCAGCTATCCAGCTTTCACTAATTCTGAGGTCTGAAGTCGCGGTATTTTATTCAGGAGCTCTCGCCGCGTGTGAGAGCGTTGCGTAGCCGTTTGGCTAAGTGTGGAAAATGTAATGAAATCGCGCATATTTTCCTATGAATAAGGTAGATACCGCACCGCTGCGGTGGCTCAGTGGTTACGGCTCTCGGCTCTGGCCCAAAAGACGCGGGTTCGATCCCGGCCGCGGCGGCCGAATTTCGATGGAGGAGAAATTCTAGAGGCCCGTGTACTGTGCGATGTCAGTGCACGTTAAAGAACCCCAGGTGGTCGAAATTTCCGGAGTCCTTCACTACGGCGTCCCTCATAGCCTGAGTCGCTTTGGGACGCAAAACATCAATAAACCAAACCAAACTATAGTGTAGGTCTACCAACAGCAGAAAGATACTATAGATTAACCTTTACCCCCCAAATCCCTCTTACATGCGTGCGGAAAAAGCAGCTGAAATCGGTAGCGGTCGTGCTGACAATCCTGCGCATGAAATGTGTTTAATGGGAACAAGAGCAAGCTCAGCGCAAGGATGCCGAACACGTACTGGTGATCGAAAACACGCGCTCCGTGGGGACAACCTTCAGTCTGCAGCTCGCCTATCCATTACTACTCCACTGAGTCAAATCAATAGATCTACATTCTGATGCATAAAATTATCATCGATGATATCGCACGTAAAAGGCGACAAAAAACGACACGACAGCGCAGAAATCTGCTTATAAGTGCCCGTTTCCATTCTGTACACTACCTGGTCGACTACCCTCGAATGTCACGTTAACGAGTAACTGCGCACAAGATAACGGCAGTACTGTCTGGAAGAGGAAAAATGTGAGTAGTGACGCACAGCACACACCCTCATACGTTAGCTGATGGAGCACAACAACGGAAGAAGCGCACACGTAAACATGCGTTCTACGCGCGGCGCCGGCGCGACCCGCAGTCCCTCGGGCCCCGCGCGCCGACAGATGGCGACTGGTGTCGAGAGTAGGAGCGCGCCCGCAGCCTACGTGCGAGGGTAAAAAAATCTGGTCTAGTGGTAGTGGTTTATTTAAAAAAATAAAAAGTGAAGCAAAAGAGTGTTGCCGGCCGCGGCAATTGCTATCTAATATCTTAAGCACCCGAGCCGCAGCCGGCGGAAACGAAAGGGAAAGGGAGAGGATAGTGAGGAGAAGTATAGAGGGGAGCGACAGCGAGAAAGGACAGGGTAGATCGTTTGGTTTCAACCGGTAGCAAACGAATTTTCGCACCTCCCCAGAGGGCGCAAATCTTGAGAAAAAGGCGGATTACTCGAAGTCTATTTGGAGAGTTGGAAGTATATTCGGTGCGTTTCGAACCGAATATATTTGTTGTCTATAAGGCATGAAGTTGGGCGCTTTGTGTGTTCCTCTTGTGCCTCCTCTTGTTGTCCTGTCCTCTTCGCGCAGTCTTGGGCGCGGACTCTCCGAACGAATTTATTTTCACGCTTCCTTGACGGTAGGCGGGATCTTACACATTTCCTTTCGCGGCAGATATGGTTAATCATTTTTAGTTCTTCGTGATGTCCAAGGCTGTTCGCTGTGCGCAGTTTTCGCTGTTTGCACATACTTTCCGTAGTAAACTGACAAGACCCAAGCAGCAAGGATGTCTACCCGAGAGACACGATCTTTCCAGTACTATTCACCGCGTGTTTACAGGATGTATTCAGAGGTTGGATTGAGAAAAGTTATGGATAAAAACTACTGGAGAATACCTTAGCAATATCCAACTGGCTGATGGCATTGCCTATTACAGCTAAGAGACTAAGGGTCGAATTGCAAATCATGATCGAAGACCTAGACAGGCAAAGTGGAATGGAAAGTCTAAAAATTAATCTGAAGACATATAAAGCAATGTCCGACAGTCTCGGAAAGAAACTGCACTTTATGATAGACAGCGAAGCATTTTAAGTAGTGCGGGAATACATATATTCTTATAAGGCAGGCAATCACTCTTAACCCAGACCACGACAGTGAAATAACTAGGAGAATATGATAGACAGCGAAGCATTTTAAGTCGTCCGGTAATACGTATACTTAGGGAAGGCAATAACTCGTAACCCGGACCACGACAGTGAAATAACTAGGAGAATAAGAATGGTCTGGGTGCCTTTGGTAGGCACTCTCAAGTCATAAATGGCTGCTTGCCAGTATCACTTAAATTGAGGACAGAACAGTCAACTATGGAAAGGAAAATGATAGGAGTAACGCTAGAGACAGGAAAATATCAGAATAGATAAAGAAACAAAGGCAAGCGAATGATATCCTATAGTCACAGTCAAAAAGAGGAAATGGGCCCGGGGAGGGCCCGTAAAGAGAAGGCAAATGAACCGATGTTCCCTTAAGTTAGCGGGATGGATGACAAGAGAGGGCAAGCGTAGTGACGGCGTCAGAAAGTCACACGGATGGATAACGGGGCCGCGGCTGGCACATGCGAGGGTTAATTAGAGAGACGTGGGAGAGGGCTTTGTCCTGCACTGGATGTAGTCAGGCCGATGACTATGATGATGATGATGATATTGTAGTTTTCGCGCATCACTTCTAGACATTTTGTTTCGCCACGGTCTTTGTTCGAGTTCTTAATTTCTACATAAAATACCTGTGATGCATATAAATAAATTATCCATCAACTTGGTGCGTCACGTGTTATATTTAAGGTTCAATCACAGAGTTCACTATTTAAATCAAAGCTGAGTTGTCTAATTTATGCTCCAATAGGAAAAGAAAATTCACATCTATAAAAGGCGTTTGCGGCACCCCCATGACACTTTTGGACTTCGGGGAAGAAAACTGGCATGATTGCTGAAATGTGCGTCTAGAACGGAGGCAGCGAATTTCAAGTTGCGATGAAAAGGTGTATTGAAACTGCCTTTTGTTTTCTCTCTAGACACAGATTGCCGCGCTTCGTATGTCAACGACGTCGCTTTCTTTTTGTGTTGAGGATCGTAGAAAGTAACCGCCATCAGCGGTTTAGTGGTTGTGACGTTCGCCTTCTGTGATCAAGGTAGCCGGATCGAATCCACGCCGCGGCGGGCGCATCATAATCTAAACACAATAACGCCCATGTGCCGTGAGATGTCAGTGCTGTTTAAACAACCTGATGTGGTGGAAATTAATCTGAAACCCTCCCCGAAAGCGTCTCTAATAATCCATATGCATCTTTGGGACGTTTACCCACACATAACATAGTAATATATTTTCTATAATATACTGAGCAAGCGCCCACCTAAAAAATGAGGTAGTGACTTAGCTCTGATTAAGCCTGGATATACAAGCGAAAAGCTTCAGTTATGCTTGGTTTGACGGCCGTCCACACACTGCCTGTACGGAGGCGGAGGAGGAGACGGAAATCGGCGCGGTTAAAACTGCCCACAGGAATGCGGAGAGGAGGGTTGCCGGCTGCGACGCGGGCAACACGCGGCTACGCGGCTGCAGCGAAAAGTCAAACGGTGGGCGAGGAGGCGAAGCGCGCAGTTGTAGCGACAGCCAGGAGGCGACGCACATGCGCAGTAGCGCGCGGCTGCGCCGAAAGGTCGGGCGACAGAGTCGTCGGCGGCGACGGCAGCGGCGAGGAGCGACAACCTGCGCGACACGTGACGTCACTCGGTTTCGCGCATGCGCATAACTCGCCAATTCGGCTCACGCGAATCTCGGCTCTGATCCGCGTAGTGAAGCTTTTCGCTTCAAAATTGGAGATAATCGCGAAATATAGGGAGATGGTCGCTTCTTAGGTTCAATTAAGCGTGCAAATCCAGAACGGACACATGGTGGAGTACGCATTTACTTCGTTCGGCGGCCGATCATTAAAATCAAGATGCCGCCCACCTGGGGGCGGACTTGGTACTGCGTAAACACCGCTAATGGCAGAAGAAGTGGAACAGTTTATTGAAGATATGAAAGACCGGGCGATTAAAGCACGCTAATCTTCGGCCCTGAATCAGTCGAACAACTCTTCCGACTCCGAACAAAGCATGAGGACATCCGCATTTAGTATTGAGCAGGAAACGTGACCTGCTTTCTGAACGGGACATGCTTCGCAGCGAGATAGCTCGTGCCAACCCTGCTTTGAATGGCTTAAGAGCGCTATGAATCCGCTCATTCACAGCGCACTGCCTCGGCCCCTGGATGCAAAGCGCACCGTGGCACTGCGCAGCTATGGCTCGAAGTTGAATGGTGTTGGTGGAAAGCAAGCGGCGAGCGCTCTCGGCGAAGACGGCTAACAAATGGAAAAGGTACACACGCACGTGCCATCTTGGTCGACATGTGGCCGAGAAAGCGAGTACGACCTCCCAACGGTTGTAGTGCTAACCAGACAACCTTTTGGGATGGAACAAGACCACGCGTGAATTGTGCACGCAAAGGCATTGCCCTGAACGAGTAACGATAAGAGAGTGCAAAGTAGTCTACATAAAAAGCCCGTGTTTATTGCAGGATCTTACAGGACACCGGTCAAGTAGGCGCAAAAAGTGCACGCTAAAAATATGTAAAGCATTAGAAAGGCCCCACATTGCGCGGGGGGCTAAGCAATTAAAGCAAGCTAAAGCGCCACAGATGTCGGCTGGACAACAGGGAACTCTTGGGTCGTAGCAGTAGACGGCCGTGGGGGCTGCGCGGAAGCCTGCGAAGTGACGGCAGACGAGGCAGTGGGGGACACCACGTCAAATGTCACGCTGGTAGATGGGTCCTCCGTTTCTTCAGTAGTGGTGCGAACCGCCAGTGTTGTAGTGACCGAGGTGGTAGGAACAGTTGACGGTTCAGTGACGGCCTCCAGAAAAGGCGTCAATGGCTTAACGCTTGTAGCCGCAACTGTAGGGACGAGGGTACCGGCCCGAGTTGAGATTACTTCTGTGGGAAGCACAGAAGGAGAAGCCGTAAGTGCGGCATTTGCCGACGTATGTGCAGACTGGGCAACGGAGAGAGTAGCGGCGCTTGTGGTGTCGTCCGTGGTCGTGAAGACTGTGCTGGACCCGACCGACACTTCTGCGGTAGGAGACGAAGTAGAGACGGCAGTACCAGACGTAGGAGCAGACGACGCAGTCTGTACGGTGAATAATGCTCTTGCGGTGGTTGCAAGTGGGGCACTGGTAACGGAAACGTCCGTCCTACCTTCAGGAATAGCAGATGTGCCCGCAGAAGATGCAGGCAAGTCAGTGGAGGAGAGGAAGCGCGGGGCAGTGGCGCCGAAGGCGGGAGCCGGGACGCCAACAGTCCCAGTCTGGACCTGGACCGGTACAGACGCTGTGGTAGCTCGGATGGAAGGAGTAGCTTCCGCAGTTGTCGGAACCGGAATTGTTACGGTGACTACAGGGCGCGGAGGCATGGCAGTGGCAACCGCGATTGTTGGAGAGGACGGGGGCACTGGCTGGTGCTTCTTCAGGGCCAATATCTTGTCCACCACGTTGGCAGGGGCGGCTACGGGATGATGCTGGTGGTGGTGCACGTTGTGGCCTTGATTTGAATGGGCGGTACGGTTCAGCCAGACGGAAGCGTTGTGCAGGAGGGCGACCAAGGGGCTGACTACCTTGCCAGCTGTGGTCCCAATCGATGTAGTGATGTTGCTCAAGACATTGTTGGGCACTAAAGAACCAGAGTGTGGCGGGCCTGGAGCGGTAGCATGCACGGCGGGAACTTGGACGACGCTGAAAACTATGACAGGCACCATCTTCACGTTGCCTGCGACTGGCCCAACTGCACCAGAGGACGCCGACGGCTGGTGGGGTTGGTGCTGATGCTCGTGACCATGGCTGGAGTGATGCTGCTGGCCTGGTAAGACTTGTCCTTGACCATGGTGGTGGCCGTGGTCATGGACTTGGTGAGCATGATTACCGTGAGAGTTGTGAGGTGGCAGCGCGTGGTCGTGGTGGCCATGAGCGTGAATGTTGTGGGAATGGCTTGCGTGAACCGCTCCGTGGTTGTGGTCATGATGGCTGTGCACGAAACCAAAGGTTCTGCCCGTGAGGTTCTGCGCTTCCACCGCAAGTGCGCAGACGGCCAGCAGCAATACTGACAAGGGCTTCATTGTATAAGAACAGTTGATCCTGCCAAAACACAACAGAGCAGAACATTAATCCATTGCAAAAAATTGACACAGAAAAATGAAGCGCTTCAACATGAACGGCCAAGCCACGCACCTTGCTGCTGTCACACACTTTCCGGGTCTGGTGCTGCCGTGCCCTCCGACAAGCCTTTTTATAGGGGGTCAAGGGCTATTCGCTCGGCTGCTATTGGTTAGTCATAAAGGCAGTGTCAGCATTACTAGAAGGGCACCTTCGTAATTTCCAGTAAAAATAAAAAAAGTTTTGTCCAATTCAAAGGCCGTCATGAACAACATGATAAAAAGTTAAAAGTGTCGTCTGTGGTGCTTGAAAACGCGAGCATTTGCCACGTTCCGGGCCGTGAGAAAGGAAGTTGGTTCCCATGAAAGGGCGTGCGCCTCGCACTGCTAAATGATAGCGCGTTTCGTGGGTCTCTGTGCAGGACCTAAACGATAAACGCTCTGTACTATCATGAGCAATATGAACAGGAACACGGGAGCGCGTGGCAGATATCCTCAAACCCTCCTTGTGGCCATCCACGGCGGCCACTTTCATGAAACAAGTGGAGAGGGTTATACCGTCGTGTCGAAAGCTTGTACATACACAGATGAAGCATGGAATACGTGGAGCATTTTTTGCACTCGAAAACACGCCGTGTGTTAAAGGCATGCGGCTGCGCCTCCTAATGTGCACTATATCAGGGGCGCAAGATGCGGGCGCAATCAATACTCGGGGTAGTGCAAGTTCCGAGGCATGCACTGCCGCGTATGTTTCACACGCGGAGCTATTTCTCGTGCAAGCATCGCTCCGTGCAGGCTGCGCTTGAATTGCTTCTTATTGGGTCGCCGATAAAGGGAAGTATACTGCAATTAACTATTTTTTTCGCGGTACTGCTCTCAGCTTTTGGAACGGAACGAAGCCGCATGGAAGAGCGAGCTGAAATCTTTTAGAGCAAAAGCTCTAAAGCTCGAGGAAAACTCCAAAGGTCAAATGTGGCGCGTGTTTGACCTTCAGCCGGCGGAACGGAGGTGTGTCCTGTGGAGGTGTGTCTGCTTCTCGCCACTAGCTCTCTCTCTCCTGCGGCTCGTTCCCTTTTCTTAGCTTCTTATCTCCTCGTGATTTGCTTCTCCCTTCTCGAGCCTACCCCTTGTTCTTGTCGGCCCTTGCTCCCATTCTTCTTGCCGCGCCTTTCTTCCCTTATTCAACCCTTTCCTCTAACCCTTCCTTTCCCCTCTAGGGACGGCAAACGACGCCGCGATTTCTGCTCACTGCGTTCCTGTGAAGAACATTTTTTTTTATTTGGATATTGGAATGTCCCCCGTGGAGGCAGTGAAGGCTGTCAAGTCATGCGCTCAGTTATCTACTAAGCAGATAATTTTTACCGTAGTAATCATTCCTTTGTACTCTTTAGTTTACAGTATAATTACAGTATTCCCACTGTCATGGCTAGCTAGACAGGCATTCATTTCGTTGAGCAAAGCTGCTAACCTTCGGAATATTTGGGGTAAAAACTTTGAATCAAGCGTGTCTCGTACATGAGTAATAATTAAGGTGACTAAATCGCCACTTTGAATGGGTGCAACGTGGATTTAGATTTATTAAAGCTTAGAACATGGTTTTGATACTATGAGCAGAACTGTAGGGCGTATCGTCTAGTTACGTTACCAACCAATCTTACTTGGTTAAAACCAAATGTTCCGCCCATGTTTAACCCCAGTCGCTTGCGGTATCACCGCGGTCACAATTTAGTGAAGCACAACCCGCTTATTCCATCTTTCTTGGTCCAATCTTACTTTCGTCGATTAATGTAAAACCTGGTTGGTAGGATGGCTTCTCCGCAGCACTCTGGACGCAGTCGTCAGTGCCCACGTGAGGAGCCAGTGACCAATAGACAAGGCACGTGACACTCCCTCCACGCGAGAAGCCGAAGGCGCCACCGCGGCCTCTTGCAGTTATGTTCTTCGTTTCGCTCCACAGGGCTGTCGATCCGAGCGGGCCCCTCGACGGCGCCGCACCTCCTTGATAGCTGAGGGCATGCCAGCAGGATCACAGCAAGAAGTGGCGGCAGAGAAGGCGAAGGGGCTGGCGGGAGGAGGAGGGGAGGTGCTATGACTTTAGTGGGGGAGAGAGGACGGGAGAAGGAGAAAACCGGCAACCAAAGCGAAAAGACCGCGCTCAGCAGCAGTCCCCGCCGCAGGGCGACGGTGGCCCCGCGCGCGAACGGGTCCACGGCATAGAACGAGAATTTTTCCGCCATGTGTCGCCACGGGCTTTTTGCCGCGGTTGTTGGTCTTCTTCTGGCGCGGGTTGGTAGAGCTGGCGCGGCTGGTTCACTGGCTCCGCCTTGCCCACCTCGCGAGTGCGCGCGGCAGCAGCCGCAAAGCAGCAGCAAACAAAACGGCCGTCTACTGGCGATGCTGCTGGCACGCCGCCGCCGCTGCTTCGCTTTGCCCGTTCGCTGCCTTCCTCTCGCGCTCTCCACCACAGCCTTCCTCTTTCTCTCTCTCACATCGCTGTGCCACAGGCCGCCGAAACGGCGGCTGTTTTCTGGCCCCTGGAGAGGAGTGGTCGCCGCTGGAATGGATCGCGCGAGGGGCTGCGGCGAGCAACAAGTGCTTTCCCTCATAGCAGCGCAGAGGCGGCTGCGCTGGTGGTAGTGCTGCTGCTGTCGAAGGTGTACTCCGTGTCCGCCGTTGCTGAACCGGCGGTGCGCTGCCGGCGTGCTGCTGTCCCGTGCTCACGAGCCGACTGCTCCCAGCTGTATCGGTCCGCGCGCGTAATCCATTCTTCTCTTTCTTCTTTTCTGCCAAATTTCTCTCAGTGACAACAGCCACTACCGAAGCAGTGGATAGTAGTGCGTTTGCGCGGCAAAAGTGCAGGAGGTACTTGGCCAACTCCGAGCTCTCTGTCCTGCGGATGGGGTCAGCCTGTTCCGTCTGATATATCCGCTCGAGCGTGTAAACTGTCTGCTTGACGGAACCCGGCCCGCCGTTTCGCGCAGCGACAGTTTTCCAGTGCTCCGCTGTGGCCCGATCGTCCGTGGTGTCGCCGTCCCGTGCGTGCATGTGTGTGTGTGTTCGTTAGGTCTGCGTTGCTGCAGAGTGTGTCCGTGCGCTTGCTGCCTTTGAAGTGTTGTTGCTCGCTCCTTCCTTCGTGGCATACGTGTTGGCCCCCAACCCGAAAGCAGCGGCCACGTGAGCGCGGTGCATACTGTGGTCGTCGACTGCGTGCCTCTCGTCGCCCACTGGGCGCCGCTGGATGCGGCTCGGCGATCTGGCAACGACGGCCCTCGCTGACCGCCGTCTCGTCGGCGGCGGCAACCTCATGCCGTTCCCCTCAGCCTGGAACGCAGCTTCGCCGCGGGCGGCACAGCGCTGAGAAGACCACCGCAACAACCAGCGCACTGGCTCGCCAGAGGTGCGTTCCTCTTTCTCATCCGCTCGTCCCGTAGCAGTAAGGGGGGTTGGGGGAGTGGTGCTCGCATGTTTTGGCTTGCTTGTCTTTGCTTGCTCTTCGGAGCTGGGTGCGGGCGCCTGCCGGTCTGCGGCCGGGCACCCCGGAGCTTCCAGAGCTGCTCCTTCTGCAGACGCTTGCTCATGCTGTCGTAGCTCGGGGGCCTTCCCTTCTACGACCGGGGGACGCGCGCGAAGGCTGCCTGGCTGCCTCCTTGCAGTGGCGACGAAATAAATGGAGCCAGTGTTGGGGGCAGCATTCGCGACTGACTGTGTAACAGCCTGCGTCGTTTACGCGAAGCTTAATCTGCCGGAGATACGAGCGCCAACAATTAAGAGGGAAAAGAAAAACGCATGGCCGTGGGCGCATGCGAAGCTCGCGGGAAAAACGATCCGGTCGCGGTTTTTATGCAATAAATATTCTGTAATGGACGCTGTGTTCGTAACTATGTAGCGCGAGCGAGCGGGCCCGGAGCCAATCCTGTAGGCCGAAAGAAATATATGGAGAATCCGCCACGGCGGTGGAAGGTTGCCCGGTCGGATTTCCTGTGAGGAACGGACTGAAGGTCCAAATACATTTAAATGAGATTTGTTACCAGTCTGGGGGAGTTGACTCTTCTTCAGTTGCGGTTCTCGGAAGCGTTTTCCCAGAAATATCCTTCCAGAAATAAATATCCTGAAAATCCTTCCCAGGAAATATGGAAGGAAATTTCCTGAGGCTTGTCCGAGCAATATCATGGACAGATATTTCTGGGAAAATAAAGATAGAAAATAAAAATGAGATTCACGTAAAGACTGAAGTGGTACACTTTCGGGAGTTGACACTATGAAATATTCTTTTAGCTTTTGTGAATCAGTCGCGTTGCACAATTTTTTATTGTTCAAGGAATTGCCAAAATGTCACTTTACGTACATGGTCCACTATGTGAGCGCACTGCAATCAGTCGCTTCTCATTCTGATTTGTGCAATACTGTATAAGCTGTACTACACAAATCACCAAACACTGAACAGTTTTCATTAAAATCGTCTTGGATCTGATTTCTAACCGAAAATATTCCTTTGAGAGAAAGTATTTTTTCCAGTGCAAGAAGCTGAAAACAGCGCGCAAGAATACTCTGAGCAGTGGTTTCAGTGAAGCGATAATTTTTAAACCTCTTTCAGCCCTTGTTATTCGTGCCGCGGCTTAACTTTGGGATAAGTTCAAAAAGGGCTTTAAGGGAGAGGGAAACGGGTACTGCATAGTGACCACACATCTTATTGTTAAGTCTTGCACAGACGATGAATGCACGCGACGAAATGATCGTACTTATTTAGAGAAAAATAAATATCTAATTTAGTAAAGTTCTTTCTCTCAACAACTTGCCATTTCCGTGTAGTTTGCGAAAATAATGAGAAAAAGAAGGGCATTTCATACTGCACACAAAAATTAGCTGTCATAGTGAGTTGCGTTTTTTATCAGCGACGACAACACGTTTAGCTCTTCTACGGTTGTGTTGAAAACATGGCCGTCCTGGTAAGGCTTAAATCGAGTTTTACCGGCACGCAAAATGGAAATTCAAAATTCGCCGAGCATCAGGAAATTGCGTGCCGACGAAAAGCCTTTTCAGATGCTTGACTTGAGATCTATTGGCCCTGCGCCAGATTCGGCGCATTTTATTTTTTTTTTCAATATAAAAGCAGCGCACACAATACAAAAATATGCAGAAAAATAATTACGAACAGTAGGAGCGCCATGAATTGCAGCAAGAAAACTTGACAATCTGCACAAAGCGAAAACATTCATGCCTTTTGAGATCGATTTAAACAACGTGCATGACCGTTACTGCTAGTAAATGTGCATTTTACGCAAAAATCGAAGTAGATAGTGCGATGATATCGATCGGCAACAATTAAGGCGAATTTTCGGTTTACATCAGCCGTGTGACGGTTGGTGAATTGTGACCGTGTTTTTCGTACCTCAAGTTTCCTACGTCGGACTGACAGAACTGCCTTTTTTTTTTTTTGCTTCCTGGTCTTGTAAGTTGTACCGTCTTGTTCGTATGCACTTATGCTCTATTATGCCGTGTATTTCGAATTCCTGCGTAGACTGCTCTATGACATACTGGCAATGCAGCAAGCAGCCCACTTTTTTCACTGACATGTAAAACAGAAAGATGTTTTTGCATTTCGACTCCATTGATCGCCGCCGTGGCCGGGATTCGATGCGGCGACCTCGTGCTCATGCAGCGCGATCCCTTAGTCACTGGTATTGCATCCCTACTCGGCGTAGATATCTTTTATTATTTTTTTATCGAAAAAGTCGACTCTCGGGGAAACGCCGTCTCAAATTTTGTTAAAAGCGCGGAAAAACCTTAGAAATTTCTTCTGGTGAAATGGTGTGCCGTGGTCTTCTCTACCACGTTGGAATTGCCATCAATGGCTTATGCTAACGTAACATACTGTCATTCCTGTGAAGGTGGTGCATGAAAGCTCTGCGTCGCGAAGGGCCATCAACTAATCGCCATCCTCGAGGGCCGTTGCACAAACTTATCGTTTTAAAACGCTGATCTCAAGGACAGTTTATAAGGGTGCTTGATGGTCATGCCTCTGTCAGACTTCACCAACAATAGGACGATGCCTTTTGAACGTATTTGTCTTTTCCGTCGATCCATTGTTTGTAAAGTTCGGCAACTCATCATTAAGTCATTAGGCGTTGTTGTGTGAAGCTTTCAACTGCGTACCATTTATTGCAGCAATACCCTCGACCTTGCGTCAGAAGTCCTCGTCATTGGCCGCTGCTGGTTTAAATTGCTCGGATGGGCTGATCTAAAGTTCCCAGGGCACGGGGTTTTTAATGGGCCCTTTAGGCGCACTGCGGTAGTAGGGCTTTTAATGGGCCCTTTAGGCGCACTGCGGTAGTAGGTATGCCACTTCAAATCTCTAAAGAGAAAAGGGAGAAACTCCCTACTCCCCCCAAAATTTCGAGCACTGTGGATTCCATGCTATCGTCACTGGAAATTCCTTAAAATGATAGTGCTGTCACCAACAAATGCAACGCGAACAGAACAGTCGAACCATGAACAGCAAAATTGGATACTCTCAGCCGAGTGAAGCTCAATACTAGAGGAGGGTAATTATATACTTACTTCGAAGGCGCGAAGTCTATCCTCTAGAAGTGTTAGTCAACCTCGCTTGTATTTCCTCTCCAGGAGATGATTTGTTGGCGTTTTTGTGTTGGCACACCAGCTCTCTTGCTCGCGTTTCATGCGTTGCTGACAGTACTTTCCATATAGACATGCGCTGCTATCCCGCGGGCTTCGTGCAACCATAGTCCTAACTAATCGGAATTCGACGCCATTGACTCTAAAATTTTCAAGACGCCGGTCATTTGTAAATCAGCGCTACAGCTGAATCATGTCAAAAGTCAGCAGAGTGAAATATCTTGGACTCCCACGACTCAAATGAAGGGCTAAGCGTGCGCCTGATGGCAAAATCCTCAGCTTGCTTCCCGTACCCAGCATCGTCGCTTCCACGGCCCAATCAGTGTTCTGTATGTATTAAATACTAACGCTACAACCCCTGCGTTCATTTCCGAAGATGCGCACTTCTAAAGCAAGCGACAAAAATTTCAAGCGCACTTTGGCAATTAAAGTGTTGAGAGGCGAAAGCCGAGGACACTATGCCGTGACGTCTTCCAGTGGATGTGACGTTACTGTTCCCGTGGCTATATCGATACCCAAATTATGCATCCTTCGGCGATCTTAAGTGTTAATTACGCTTATTTACACATTTTCCCATTTAATCTGACACAAATCCGACGTTTTTTCAGACCATTCTGTGACAATTTTCACTATGCCGTGACGACATCCGGTGAATGTAACGTCACACCGTTCCCGTGGCTATATCGATGTCCGCGCTATTTCGACATTTTTGCCTATAATTAATTAACGAATTATTCTAGTCATCAAACTTGGCTCCTATAGGTTCATTTTTTCCTCCTCTGGCTGAAGCAACCTTTGGTTTCCTTCTATCTCTTTTAGTTCCCCAGTTAAACGCGTGTGACGCGCTTTATTAACGAACGACAGTATGAGCCATTAAAGGCTTTCGCCTTAAAACCGCTCAACACATGTGGCTACGTTTTCGCTCCCAGCAGATGTGGCCGGGTGATCTGAGGCAGCCGTGAAGTTGTAACTTGAGAAGGAGACGTTGGATGGGGAAAGCGCATGCATGCCTCCTCTCTCAGATCACCCTCCACGTGGGCTTATCGCGAAGGGGACCCCCCCTGTGCATGCTGGTGACCCCAATGACAGCCGTGCCGGATCTGGCGCGATAACGGTGGTTCCCCGGCTTTGCTGCTCGGATGTGTGCATGTGGCAGGCTCTAAGAATAGAGAGAATGCGTGCTCGCCCCTCTTACTGAGTGTACTTTTTTGTGTGTGCGTGTGTTGGTATTATGGAGCTTTAGCACAGCCGAACCTCCGTACGGCAAAAAAATTCAGGGGGCACTTTGTTGACCTTAAGTGTGGTGAGGCGACAGTCTTTAGCGCGGTGTTGCTGCTTGTGTCACTAATGTGTGGTTAAGATGTTAATTAAGTGCATAATTGTTTGTGAATCTTAAATGCTGGAGACACTGGAGGGCGTCTGGGAGGCATACGTCTGATTCGACGCCTTTCTGCAAG
The DNA here is from genome assembly GCF_055824585.1 of Amblyomma mixtum. NCBI lineage: Eukaryota > Metazoa > Arthropoda > Arachnida > Ixodida > Ixodidae > Amblyomma > Amblyomma mixtum. The sequence goes on along the minus strand of NC_143012.1, from coordinate 255,303,191 downwards.
CACTCTCCAGAGTCCTAGACAACGAGAACTACATATGCGTTGGCAGGAAGTAGCGTAGCCATTAGCACGCTCGGCTGCGGAACGGAACGATGGTGCTTCGAATCCCATCGTGCACAAAGATTTTTTTTCTGGTCTGTCCAGAAAAGCGTGACACCTCTGCTGACAGCCTCCTGTCGACAACGATAAGGCATTAAAGGATTTCGCCTTAATACTGTGAGGCGTTGCTGCTGCCACCGTCGCCTGACTTGCCTAGTCAAATTTTCCGTGCGGTAGCAGTTACCTACCGTGTTTACCATACGGCGGTGCTAAAACTCTGTAGTGTCCTCTCAGCGGAGTAAACCGGGACCGGTACTCCACCGGAATTTACCGCCCCGTTGCGCACAAACACTACTTGCTTCATTTCATTGTCTTCGCAGTATTCGTGCGCATTTTGATCATGAAGTTCTGGGTCCTTGCATCAAGGGAAAATTAACGTTCTTGTCAAAGGTAGCATTTTGTAAGTGTTCTCCCATCTATTAGTGTAGGGGTTCGAAGTGCTGGCGTGGACACGCTGTAATGTCGTAGAATTGTTCGGGAACAATACTTTTTTTTTTTTGTGAACCTTATCTTGAAAGAGATAGCTGGAGCCTGAAAGACTTGCCAGTCAGAACAGTGAAACACCTTTAAAGCATCGGTATCTGAACCAACTGTCCGGCACCGTAGAATGAATGCATATATTTCGTGAACTACCGGACGCGTAATTCGGAGGTCGTGGGTTCGGATCCCACCGGCGGCATGTGGTTGTTTTTTCTTCTGCTTTTCTAATCAATTAGCTTTAAGCGATAACATATTCAGTAATATAAATTGATCAACACCACAAAATAAATAAATTAATTAAAAATCCCCTGTGCCCCTTGGTTTCTGTGGCTGTTGGCTTCTGTCATATTTATAACGAGCCCCTCATTCCCCTTTCCTTGTCTGCTTAATTGCTTAACGAGGGTCTCGGTTCTGGCAGCCTTGACACCTTAGGAAGCATAAGAGTGTTCTCACACAGCTTCCACCCTCGCCGTTCGATGACGTTCTACGTCACATCAGCGGTAACTCAGGACGTGCTACGTCCGCCGCTTAAGAACGTGGGTGGCGCTGGTGAACACTCCCAAGGTTAGGTTATTTGTAAACATAAATACCCCCGAAAGCAGAAGGTTTGACAGCCGTCGCCGTAGCTCAGCGGTAGAGCACCGGACGCGTAATTCGGAGGTCGTGGGTTCGGATCCCACCGGCGGCATGTGGTTGTTTTTTCTTCTGATCAATTAGCTTTAAGCGATAACATATTCAGTAATATAAATTGATCAACACCACAAAATAAATAAATTAATTAAAAATCCCCTGTGCCCCTTGGTTTCTGTGGCTGTTGGCTTCTGTCATGGTCTGCATACAAAGTACTATAGCATGGAAAATACTTAGTGATCTTTTGTATCGCTCAGAGAAAACGGTATAGCTTTCTATTCAATGTAGCTAATCTTATGCGCATGAAACGCGTATGTACCGTCACACAGTGTCATCGAAGCTTCGACTGCGCACGACAGTCGGATTTTTGTATGGAAGTCTGCAAAACACCCGACCGCATTCATGTGGAACTGCTTATGTCATAATTATTCCTTGAGAGCTTGCAATCCTTGTGCTTCAAGATTTATGCTCTTCGTGCCTTGTGACGAGCTCCCAAAAGTATAATACAGCCCCCATACTCTCCCCGGTGCTTCCGGGCACAATCACATTTTTTTAAAACTATCTCTTTCCCTCCCGCCCCACACTCTTTGGTTAAGGAGACTGGGGGCTTATCTTGTAAGGATTCGTACCTCGAATGATAACTTTGAACCGCTAGAACTGGCCTTTGCAGCGCTTGTGACATCAAAGCTTGTAACTAGCAAATGGTAGATTATGGGAGAGTGAGCTGCAGAAGACCGCGAAGGGAGAATTGGAAAAAAAAAAAAGCGTTACTGCACTCGGCGCCCGCGTAATATCTAAGGTGAGGGATGGGTATTCGGCCCTTGCACGCTTTAACAGCATTGCGATGTGGCCAGAAACAAACAAACTCCTACGCTGAGACATCAATAACATCATCGAAGAACTCACCTGGATTTTATAATTAATCCGGAAGCCCCAAATATCCTCAAAGCACATCACCGCGGAAAAGCCGAGTATCAGGCCAGGTGAAAGCTTTTGTTTGTACCCATTGGAAAAAGAGAGTACCGAACCCCGAGCTTCTCTCGCAAGCGAAGCGGATGCTCAAACCACTACACCACTGCTGCGCTTCCGAAGAGGTGTTATCTCGGTGAATTCTAGATGACGTCCTCAACGTCGGTCTCAAGTAAATTGTGACCGAGAGTGCTGGATATGAAAGTAAGGTCCATGAGTGGAGCCCTTAACGCGTTGGTCAGCAGCCTGAACGATTTTGACGCCAGAGCGTTAAGGAGCTGGTGTCGCACAAAATCTGGCGTCGTCGTCGATGTCGTTGACCGCGAGCAAAAAATACGCGAAAAATGCCCAGAGAAGCAAACTGTAGGAGGCAGGTGGGCCACCTAGGTCACGTGACCTTGCGGCGTCATCACAACCTGCCCATCGAATTGTGCACAAACCGCGCACCGTAGCAGGTGACACTTCACTTAATGATTGACCGCTAGAGGTTGCTCGTCAAGAGCACCCTGGGTGTAACAAGCTCCTGCCATCGCAGGTAGGCGCATCCTTAACCGCTGCACCACTGCGCCGGGAGTGGTATGAGGACTCCCACGGATCTATGAATGTTAAGTAGAGAATGACCAATTCTGCACTTATGGGCATTAACCCTTCGAGCTAACACGTCATACCCTTAAGGCGGAGCTTAAGTGTTCCCTTCAATTTTTATTTGGCGCCTGTGCGTAACCAAGCAGACTTCCCAGCTCTAGTTTAGTTTAGTTTATTGGGGTTTAACGTCCCAAAGCGACCCAGGCTACGAGGGACGCCTGAGTCGCTTTGGGACGTTAAACCCCAATAAACTAAACTAAACTAGAGCTGGGAAGTCTGCTCGGCTCTGGAATATGGTTGTGGCCTGGTAACATGCCATGAAGCCATTGATTGTTCCATCAGCCTCTCGAAGTGGGCGCCCTCGTGGCCTAATGGATAAGGCATCGGTCTCCTAAACCGGGGATTGCGGGTTCGAATCCCGCCGAGGGTATCATTTGTTTTGTTTTTATTTTTGAGCAGGTGGTCAGTCACTTTTAAGCGCGTTTCTCCTGCACTTTTTTTCTCTCCCACCGTTGTCCTGACCGCGCAAATGAAGAACGCATTACTCAACATATGATACCACCATTCCTAAAAGACGACAAAAAAGACACATTATAAGTATAGTACAGTGTGCGTAATGTACGTACAAGGAGTAGATGCTGCCCTACACTGGACTGGTACTGCGTTGGGCGAGCTGAAGCGCCATAGTAGTGGGGAAGCTGCACTCTGACGGAATTATAATGTAGCCCGCGTGTCGCTTCAACAAACAGGCGAAGGCCTGCTAAAGACTTTCGGTGCGTTCACACCTAAAATGAAAGCGCCACCTCTACCCTTGTCTGCACTTTATTCGCACAGAACAGAGCCCAAAAGTCTTAATTCCACTTGCTCGCATGCAGAGTGACGCGCTGGCTTCATTTCCGGGCTGATTTTCAGACATTCGGAACCGCATCCTCGTTTCTGAACCCCAACTGCCGCCTTGCGAGAGTCGGAAATCTTAACCCTTCGGAGTCGAATCGAAGAAAGTCTTCCAACCGCGCTGCTTTCCACAGGGTCCACAGCGCGAGCACGTTTCGGCGTGCCGTACTGCCGCGACCGGCGGTCACGGGGCAATCGCTGCAGCGCCGCCGACGGCTCCACCGCGTCGGCGCGGCTGCCGCGATCAGCGGCTGATCCGGGATCAGGCCGCCGGGTCATCGGGGGTCGCCGCTGCGGCTTGGCAACTGCGGCAGCACCCCCGCACTCCTGAGGAGCGTGCGCCGCCGAGGAGGGCGGGGGGAGGGGAGGTCGAAGCACGCTGGTCCGTCCGGCTGGCGCGCAAGCGTCGGAAAGGTCGTGACCTCCTCCTCCGCGCGCCGCCGGTCGAACCGAACCCGCCGCCGAGAAATAAAATGCCTCCGTCCTCCTCCTCCACCGCATCCTCCTCTCTCCCCCGGTGTTGTTGGGGGCGCGCGTGGCATACCCGCGAGAAGGCCGGCTCGCAGGTCTTCGGACGCTGATGCGTCGGCATTACATGCGCGTTCCACGATTCCATCGAATGTAGTATGTAAGTACCCATCCTCCGCCCCGGCCGGACCTCAGCCCCTGTGGCGGCAGGGTGAGGGGTATTAGGTTCTGCTGGTGGGAAGAGCAGGCTTAAGTGATGCTATACACCGCGAGGGGAGAAGGGCGTAGGGTGGAATTCCTCCGCATTGTAGAACACAAATTTCTGGCCCCCTTGCCTCCCGCGCCACCGGCCCCCGTCCCTCCTCCGTTCTTCGCCCATGTGGTAGCTTAGCTGCCCGGCGCCGTACTGCCGGCGTGCCACCCGGTTGCGTGAGTGCGCCGGTGTGCCGTGCACCACCTCCGCTTCCGAGTCACGACGAAGGCGACCGAATGCGCTCAGGGCGCGGAGAGAATGCAAGGCCGTCCGTTTGTGGCGTGCGAAGAAGAAAACAAAAACAAAGAGCCGGACCTTATTTCTTCCTTCTGTACCACGGAGGCACCCGGCTTCTATTGCTGCACTGTGTGGTGCCCTTGGGATTTGGGTTGGTGGCACTATCGCTGCAGTGATGTTGCACCTCGAAAGAGGAAAGAAGTCCATGGGGGAGGGGGTAAAGATGAATATCGCCGGCACTTAGCTGAGCTCCCGTGAGAACGGCTTCTTGTGGCAAGTAGGGGTTATTGTGCTCGCCTTACATTTCTAGGAGACGGCGCGATGCGTTCCATGACTGCGGGGAAATAAATTGCCTCAGATTGCGATGTCGAAACAAAATTAGAAAGAAAAAAACTGCGCGGAAAGTCACTGAGCACCAGGTAGGCAAGAGTACTGTTGCTTCGTCGACTTTAGTCCTTTCTTTTTTCTTTTTCTTACTTTCGCTAGGCGACCGGATTCTGCAGTGTCAACGCAACGATCCATGCCATCTAGGTAGTCGAAGACTCACTAACTTCATTGCGCACAGTAGTGCCCAGTGGTAGTGTCCCTTGGTGTTTAGTATAAATATTGTTGTTACCTGGGTGACCGCTTAGCCCATATAAAAACATGGGCTTTGCTTTGGGGATGGTGTTGCTCAGGTTTTCCTCTTCAAGTGTCACTCTTGCTGGCGTGGGATATGCGTTAAACTATTGCAAAAAGCGCCGTCTGTTGTTAATTTCATTTAGTCGTATATATACACACTTCTCATGTCCTGAGCTTCGTGCATACCGTTCAAGGTCAGACATGCTGCCGGTGTAGGTGGAGTCCTGAACTTGATTAAATGCCGCATAATTGCTGTCAATACGAAGACTCCTCCAGTCTCCAGTCAAATAGCACATTGCGAATTGTGAACCTGCCTTCTAGGAATCAGCGCTCTTACTGACTGCAGAAGCATCTTCAGCTCCACTGTCGTGCGTTTATTATCCCTTGGTTGCATTTCCTGGCGTCCGCACCCAGAAGAGAAAAAAAGTCTGCTAGCCTCGATAGCTTGCGGGCAACTAGATGTTTTTGAGCCGACCTTCGACGGGAATTACGCGACGTTTAGTTCCTGCTAGCAAATTGTGTTACAAAACTCGCTTCTTTTGTTCGGAAACCTGTTTTCGTCTTTCCTAATCGCTTTTATTGCGCGTGTGGCACGTATACCTCTCTCTACCTCTCACGTCATATCTCCACAGGCTACATACACATCAACTCCACATTCCTTAATATGCCGCAACCGCACTCAGTCCGACATCGGTTTCAAGCAAACCCGCGAAACACTTCGGTTTCCGCGCACACGCATAAGGGCTGCCAAGGAAATGCTTTCCGCTTGTTCCCATCGTGCGTGCCAGCGCTCATTCCACGCCGGTTAGCTGTCCCCGCGTGGAGCTTCTCTGTTCCTTTATTTTTTGCCTTCCCCGCTGTTTCACAGCTTGGCATCACGCGACCGGCTAGTAGTTTTCTGGGTATCGGTTTCCGTCTGTCTTCGCCGTGGGGGAAACGCTTCGTTTTCTTCGGAAACAGAAAACGTAAAAACGGCGCGTCGTCGTCCGCGGTTCGCGGGTGATTCTCGCTGTGAGCGCGCGCTCAGCTGCTGCTGCCCGAGGGGGGGGAGGGGGTCCCCTGCTGCAGACAGGACAGGGAGTAAAAAAAGATTACGTGCCTCCGATGGCACGAAACGATAAAGGCGGCGCGCGCTGCGGCGGGAGACGCGGGGGGCGCCGCGCGCTTGGCGGAACGGAATGCGCGCGCAAACGCGCGTAAAGGGAAGAAAAAGCGCGCGCTCTGGCGTGTGCGCGAAGCCTCTCTTCTTGCTCCTCTTTCCCTTCGTCTTTATTTTTTTTTTCTTTCTTCCTTCATTCCGACAGTTCTAGTTTCGCTTTCTTTTTCTTGCCTTGCTCTACTCTCTTCTTTTCCGGCGCTTTTCTTCTCCACCTCTGCTTCTTCTTTTGCTTTTTCATTTCTTCTTGCCTTTTGTCTTCAGACTTCCGCGACTCTTCTTTTTCCGCCTCGGCTTCCCGCCTGCGTTCACTTTCGTTCGACGTTCCTTTCGCATTGTGGCTAGACTTATCCTTCTTATCTCCCTCTTCCTTCGTCCTACTCACAGCTCAGCATAGTCGCAGGGGAATCTGTGGCTGATGCCGCTGCTGCTCTCTCGATACTTTATCAACACACCACGGAATTCTTCCTTACGAAAACTATCTTACTTTTCATTCCAGTGTCATGGTTTCTGGCTTCATCTATGCTAGAATGTGCCATTTCCTGAGCCCACGAGGCTTCAGCTTCTTTGCCCTATGAACGAATACTTTTCAGCGCTTTATCTTTTATCTAAGTGATAGAACCTACCATTCCCCGTGTCCACTGGTGCTCATTATCGTTAGTGACGGAGGGAGCGAGCGAGTGAGACCGAGCGAATGATGGTGTTGTGTAACGGCGGACTTGGAGCTACAGGGTGATGCCGACATTTCTAGGCCCCTGAAGCTATCTTCGGTTGGTTTTCTTTGTTCGCTTTTAGTTTATATCAAGTCCGTTGTAGTCCTTGCGGATGAAGATAAACAAAAACCTCGTTCGGTGAGCTCTTCTTGCTTTCCTGATTTCCTTTGTATGCCTGTCGACGTCCGGTACAAGTAAGTTTGTGTGAGTCGTTTTCCACTTTCTATCTTCCTCGCCTGCCCACCTTCTTTTCAAGTCTTTTCCCCCTCTCCCTCTGTCTGTTTTTGTTCTTCCTTTCTCACTCTAAGCGCGGTGCTCCTCTGAAAACGTGAAAGGAGAGGGGGGGGGGGCAGGCGGTCTCTGGCCAAAACAGCCGCTACCCACGTAATCGCTTCCTTATCGTGTCCCTGTGTCACTCCTATAAGCCCCTAGCTCAGCCCCGTTCCTCTGCCTTATCTCCGCCGGGGTCGTCGTATGTAGCCTTTAACCCGGGGAATTCTTAATCGCTCCACTTTAATGTCGCGCTTCTTTGGACCCTTGTGGGCAACAACACACCGCGGGGAAAGAAGGCAGGAGCGACAGAAAGAGCAAAAAAAAAAGTAACAAAACGATGAATGGGACGCCAATAAGTCTGCCCCTTTTAACTATACGTTTTCCTTTTCTTTCTCCCTCCGCCTCGCGCACATCGCATTCTCTCCCCTCCAGCCAGCCGCCGCTGTGTCTCCTTGCGGGACGCCGAGAAAGTCCGACGCCGTGCTGGCGGGTCACAGCACTTTCGCGGGAGCACGCTGCGCAGGCATTTTAATAGCATCCCACACCCTCCCTTTCGGCTAACAACGGCTGCTGGGGCGGCGATGCGGGCTGGAGATGGCGGCGCTGCTGGTGGCTGAAAAAGGGGGGGGGGGGGGGGGGGGGGGGGGACGTGTTACGGCGTAGCTCGCGCGTGGCGGAGGCAGGCCCTAATGGTGTTACTGCTGCAACCGCTGCCGCTGAGTGTCCAAGTGGGGAAGGGAAGAGGAGAGAGAGTGAGGGGAGTAGTCGGCCGTGGATCGCACGCGCAGGCATTCGCAGCGGAGAACAATGCCCGCGCGACAACAGGTGCTCTACTCGCGGTCGCCTTTCTTGTCTTTCGTTTTGTTTTCTTTTCTTCGTTGATGGGCCCGCGAGGTGCGCGCCCGAGGAGACCAGCCTTGACACGCGCGACGAATGTTAAACGCCGCGCGGAGTCCACGTTCCAAAAGCGAAAGCCGTTGCTGCTGCTGCTGCTGCTGGTCTCGCTGCTGCTGATGATGCTGTTATGGGTGGCGACTGGACGGGGACCCGGTTGTTTACTGCGACGAGTTACAAGTTTGGGGTGTGCTCGAGGCTGGATAAGCGTTACGGCTGTTTCGTACAGTAGTCGGTGCTGTTCTCGAATTTCGCGTACGTCTGAAGGCGGACACATCGAAAGCAGTGAGTGGCTGCAGCTGAGTATGGCTCTACACTGTATCGATATGCTGTAATTGTAGGTATGTTTCACTAACGTCCTGTATTCACTGCTAAGTAGAACTAGGTTAGACACTCGCCACCGTCACGACTTGGATTTTTTGTCGTTTTTTTCTGCACCGAAGCTATATCTAAAGTGCATCTTAGTCACCGACATTGCTTGGTCGACAGGCTTGGGTGGTCTGTGGACCTCGATTTACAACAGGTATAAAGTAGAACTTTGACCATAGCGGGCGGCTACTGAGCACAACGTCATGGCATCGAACCCGGCCACGGCGGCCGCATTCTGGTTTGGTTTCGGGGTGTTTAACGTCCCAAAACGACTCAGGCCATGAGGGACGTCGTAGTGAAGGGGTCCGGAAATTTCGACCACGTGGAGTTCTTCAACTGTTAACGTTTTGCTTTGCTTTGACCAATGGTGTCTCGGAATTCACCCGTCTTGCGAACTCAAATTCAAACAGCATTTAAGCTACATCGAATTCGAGTCCTTAAAACATCTTCTGGTATCACTCTCCTGCTTTTGTGCCACCACTCCTCCATCCATTCCCATGCTTCCCGCGTCTGCACTGTGGTATGGTGACTGTCTCGAGCGCCCTCTGCTGGCTTTTTCCATCATTCTCGAGCGACGTGTACCTCCTTCACTTTCTACGTCCGCTCGCGTCCTCGCGCTGTTTCTCAACCCCTTGACACAGTGCGTAGCCGGCGTTCTGTCTTGAAGAGTTCCCAAACATCTGCGCGACAGCGCGGAATGTCGAGGCGAAAACATCTCCGGCCTTCCGTCATGGGAGCAGTGTGGCGTGATGGGTATACATACATATATGCCTGGCGCAGCTGACGTCAAGGCGTTCCTAGCTGGCCGCGGGAGGAGTCAAGGCTGCCGCCCATCAAGTAGACTGCTGCTCGCCGGCCGGCCTTGACACTCGGCTCTGACGGGCGGACAGGGCTATCTTGAGAAGACGCACATGTTTTCGCTTCATCGAGACCCCCCACCCGGTGCCTAGCTTCGCATGCTTGTTTCTTCATTTTTTTTTTGTCCTCGTGCTCGTTAACGGTCGTCGGGATCACGTTACGACGCCCTTAGAAGCCCGTTACATAGTTTCTTCGACGACGTGGAAGCGCTCATCGTTGCCAAGTCCTTTTCACGCACGCAGAAGGGCTGCGAGACGACGCTTGTTGACGTTGCATTGATTTATAGAGAGGATTCATGGAAGGGGTGGCTGGGAAGGGCTTTCCCATATAAACCGCGCATTGTTAACGCTTTGTTCGCTGAAAAACACGGCGTGTTCATCTAATTACAAATTTCTCGCTCATGACGATTGCAGGCAGTTTTCATACATGTATAGTGATTTGATAACTGACGGTCCCTTAACTAGATGACGTTAATATAGCAGGGCGCTCAGTACAAAGTCAGATGCGTAGGTTAGATTTGGTTAGATTAGATTACGAAGTTATCGAGTAGGGGAGATCTCAGTTAACGCAGTACACGGTCAATTGGAGGTCACGGGAAGAGGCCTTGTGCTGCAGTATGCGAAGTTGACTGAATTTTCTGTTGCCGCTAGTAGGCTTGTGAAATCTGCCGAACTCCTTCCTGAACTGCAAGGCGCCTGTGCTTGGCGTTAACCACTTGGCTTACGTTGGTCACGTTAGATTGATGCGTTTTGGCTGCGTCGGCATTACTAGTAAAGAGGAGGAAAGACCAAAGTGCACGGGGTCATGTGCGCTATGAAGTGAACTTGTCAATGTTTGTTTTCCGCCTACCGCACCCAAAACGGTGGATGGAGCTCTAGTTGAAATCTCATTAGTCTCGTCATTTTCTACGTTGGGTTTGGCGGAAAGACGCGAAATATTCTCCTTGCCTCGAGGCGCAAATTGCTGAAGGGTGAGAGTTCCGTTTTTTTTTTTTTTTGTTTTGACTAAAAGAGACAACCAAGGCTCCGATTAATTAAGTTTTATAATAGCCGTGCGGTACAAATTTGTTGTTTTTCGCGCAACTAACTCGCAGTTAACGGTGTTTGGGCAGCCTAATAACAGTCGAGATGCTCCTCTTGCTGTTCGTATTTACACAGACCGAAAATGCTGCACTTTTGTCGCAGTTACACTGGGCCACTTTCGAAGAGGAAATTTGTACACATTGTCGACAGTGTGATTACAAAGCTCAGTTGTTAACCGTAAAATGAAAATACTGCGTTGCTTTGTACGCAGCCGTAAAAATCGAAAAGACATCACCCTCCTCACCTCCTCTTTTTTCTTCTACCGTTGCCTGTTAACCCCAATTCTCCACATATTATTCCCTTACACCCTACCCCTCTTTTTTTTTTTTTTCATTCTTCGAATGTTTCCTGCTAAGACCAATCCTCCACGTGTTCTGTTCATCTTCTGGGGAAGCAAAATTAGCACTTGCAGTGCTGATAACGCGGGGAAGTTTTTAGCGGTATACGTTATTCGTGCTCAGAACCTTGAATAAGCAAGCACAATGGGTGGAGAAAGCTTGGTCGCGCTGCTGAAGATGATGTCAAGAACACCAAGCAAATTTATCCTCTGCTGCAAAGGCCAGTAGAGGTTTATTACGTCCACGTTCATCTCCAGAGGTACATTTAGGCGTCACATACGGGGCACCGCAAAGCATTGAGTGATTCAGATTTGGAGGAACAAAACATTGAGACAAGCTCCTTTCCTTGCACATCTGTTTGCGGGCGGCGGAGCGAAGTTAAGCTGTTCAAATAGTTTGCTTCGACGTTCAACTTCGCGCGGTGTTTAGCGTGATGTCAACTACGCCATTTTGAGTAACAGGCCTGCTCACTTATGTGACTTCACAGTGTTACTATACCGAAAGGCCGCATTTTCGGTTGCTTCGGGCCCAGAGATCGTTCAGAACAGCTTCCAGGTTGGGAGCTCTGTTTCATTTAGAAATTTATTTAAAAAATTCTTGGGGGGGGGGGGGGGGTAGCAGCGCAAAAGACGACGGGCGCAGAAAGAACAGACACCATAGGCGCTGTACCAACCGGCTCAAATGTCAGTATTATTAAAGATTGATGTCCATACGGGATGTGCACGGAAACTTTGCGAAACAAAATGGTGTCTGCCGACCTAACGACGGTTGGAGGCACCCTCTGCCAAAGGATTGCGTGGCGCGCCTCCCTTGGTTGCCAACGTCTGAAGATTTCCGGTATTGCTGAAAGCAAATGGAGGACCGCGTGTTCACGTGCGTGAGAGTGTCGTATGTGCACGCCTTGCGACCCCTTCCAGGCTGCATCGCGTGTCGTATCTAATTCGCCGCAGCATCGCGGGAGCTAAGCTGGAAGCTCCTATACAACGCTGAGGAGTTGTTCTTGCTTGTTTACGCGCTCACTGAAGCGATAACCCACACTTCTTGCTAATCAAACCAGCTTTGGGCTGCGGATAACTCGCAACAAGACTCGCAAGGTTGCTGCGCGCGGCTTTTTTTTACCCGTGCAGCCGTGCCCTGCGCCTGCCACACCGCTGCACAGAACTGACGCAGAAACGCGTTTCAGGAAGAAAAAGAAGTAGCACTCGGAGCGGGTTGAAAGAGAAAGGCAGCTGCGTTTCGAAAGCAATGTGCGCGCCGCCTTCGTCCTTCGCTTCGAATTCCTGAATGTCATTTCCTGGCTAGACGAGGCCCGCCCCTTTTTTACATATCCGCAGGGTCGGCTAGGGCAGGCCCTAGCGCGCTAAGTGTAAAAAAAAAAACGAAAAGAAAAAGATGTCAAATTATGTCGAGTATGCAAGAAGCTTACGTGGATAAGCTGGGGCGTCGAATTTCAAAACGCAGAATAAAACGCGATTCGGTTCAATCACGACTGATTTGCGATTTATTAACAAGTGTTGAGTGATGCGCTGCTTTTCAGAAGCGCTGTCCGACAGTTCAAATTGATGCTACGCAGGGGCAGTCCTTAGGCGTTTGAGTCCGTCGTACGATGTAAGGCGGCTTTGATACAAACCGGCTTTATAAATCGTATAATCGCTCAATTGCCCTTTGCACCCCCAGAAGGTGTCATGAAATAAAAATGATGGCGAATTTAAATTTACTAAGAAAACTTGTGTACTGAGAGGAAGAGAAACAGAAATCGCACTCCTGATCCTCTGCTCCGTGAAACTTTCCATGACTTGCGTCACGCAAGGACAGCAGAAGATATAATAGCAAGTGTCAAAACACACAGAAAACGGCACCAGCACACTTCAAAAGAGCACGCCGTAAAACAGCACACCGGAAACAGCATGCCGATTAAAAAAAAACAGCAAAATGACAAAACAATGCAGCGACAGAACCAGTTAGCTTTTTTGCACTATACCGTTCGATTAGAGTTCGTGAAGTTCGCAACGCGGCGTCGTTCTGCGCTGTGCTGTTTCCTCACTCACCGTGCTGTTGTTTTCCGGCGTGCTGTTTTGTCGCGGGGCTGTTTTTTCACCGTGCTGTTATGTCGCTGGGCGTTTTTTTTGAGCTGTTGTGAGTCATAACACGTACGGCTTTATAGTCTGTTGTTTTTCGTGCCCGCTCTATTATTCGATATAGGAATCGCGCGTACGCTGTGACTTCCACAACTCTTTAGCCTTGGACTTGCCACGGGTGTTACAAGAGCTCTGCTACACACAGCATAGAAGCCAAGCCCATGGGCTGTGTATCTTTGACAAAAGCTGCACGTATATATTTTCCAATGATAGCAATAGATGTCATAAACATTTCTTACGCACACAAGCGTGCACACGCCTGCACAAAGAGGCAGGCATGCTTTACTGTACACTGGTAATAAAATTTCGAACCCGTTAAACTTACATGGAAGCTCCGCCGCGGTGGCTCAGCGGTTATGGCGCTCGGCTGCTGACCCGAAAGACGCGGGTTTGATCCCGGCCGCTGCGGCCGAATTTCGATGAAGGCGAAATTCTAGAGGCCCGTGTGCTGTGCGATGTCAGTGCACGTTAAAGAACCCCAGGTGGTCGAAATTTCCGGAGCCCTTCACTACGGCGTCTCTCATAGCCTGAGTTGCTTTGGGACGTTAAACCCCAATAAACCAAACCAAACCTAAACTTACATGGAGATCTAAACAAGCAAGCGAACAAATAAATAAAAACATACAAATAAGGATGAATGAACGTTGATTCTTGCATTGCTTCGCTGAAATGAACGCAAAATCACGCTAGCCGCTTTTCATGACTTGCGAGAGCCAAGAACGGACTTCTTCAGCAGACCGAGGTTGTAACGGCTCGGAAAACCGAGCTCCCCTTTTTCCCAGCATCTTCGCTGAACATTTCTTTTTTTTCTCTTTGCCTAAGAGGTCGGGCATCGTTCGAACTCCTCTTTCGACGCCGCTGCATGGTTTCCCAACAGAGCGCCGTCTTACTACTTGTTTGTTTCTTTGTTTTCATTCAGGAGCTGCTCGACAAGCGGATCAGTTGTGTTGCGCCATTAGTCATCATCGTATCGTTTGCTCGCATCATTAGATAGCGTACGGGTCGGACCCGCTTAAGCGGCCCCTCCCCTTTCGTCTTCTTTCACAATTTTTTTCCCTCTTTTTCTTTTTCTTTCTTACAAAAAGCAGCGTGTCTATGAGGAACTGAGCGGTGCCGACATGGAACTAACAATAACGGTAGCGCGTTGCGTCGGGAACGTGACTTGGCTGCGAATTGAGTTTCGTGAAAAGGAATTAATGGTACGGAGTAGCGCCGGTTCTTTTATAGAACGCGCGCTGTATTCCCTAGATGATGTTGGAGGACTGGGAAAAGGAAGGCTTCGAGTGGAATAGTAGAATTTCATTTGCTCTTATGATCATGTAGTCTCAATCGGCAGTTTCTAAACACGCATATGCGTTTGTACTGATTTTTTTATTTCCATTTGTGCTTTGCGTTATTTCCTAGAGCCCCTTCCCTCTTTATTGTAGACCTCGCGACAACACAACAGAGACATTTAGAATAGGGGGAACTTGTCTTTTAAGGGGATAACGGAATAAAGGCACGATAGTGCGCATGCGCGGAACAATACCCCCCCCCTCCCCCTCCCCTTCCGGATTTCTGTTCCACTCATGCCCACTGGCGCCTCGATATTCCCATATCCCCCTAACCGATAGCACCCCCCCCCACCCCCCCTTTTCTAAAACTCCCTAACATTGCGATTAATGGTACGTCGGGTTTAACGTCCCGAAATTGCGCTAAGGCAGCACGGCATGCCGTACGGGGCGGAAGTCCTCGAATTAATCTTGACCACCTGGTTTTCTTTAACGCCAACGGGCATGGCACAACACCGCAAGGGCGTTTTTTCACTTCGCCTCCATCGAAACGTGTCATTCGCAGCTGGGATTCAATCTTGCGACCTACGGCTCAGAAGCCGAACGCCTTAACCACAGAGCCACTGCGGCGGATAGTGTCCACTAATACTCTCACCTGATGCTTATTGAAAGCAGGCTTGGTGCCCTTGTGATTCCGTTTTTGTGTGCATGTTCGCGTTTCCCGGTGCCGAGCCGAGCAAATTTTCCATTGGGTGGGATATGGGGCCTCTGCTGGCGCCGGCCAGGTTTAAGTCAGGATCAGTGGGATACCGTTCTGTCCTGCAGTGGGCGTCACCGGACTGATGATTATGATCTCCCCCACAATCAGTTATCGGGCAGTTTGGCTTTGTCGATTGGGGTATTGGGCAACATCAAAGCAACACTTCGAAGAGACGACATGCAGAAGCTCTGCGCCAGCTGACCGGATATGCTTACAGAATGGCCGTAAAAACTCTTCAGTCTTTCTTTTCCTGCTGGCGAATAGGTTAGATGAATAGATTTGCAGCCAGTAAGCAGTGCGTGTACTTCTTTCGACTTCAAATAATTTTGCACAGAAAGCAGCGGACACATCCGGTCCTCAGCTCATTGCTGTGAGAAGTTAATTGATTCAAGAAAGCAAACACAAATGAAAAAAAAAAAAAGGCGAAAGATAAGGCTTTTTTTTTTAATCTCCATGCCGGAAGAAGCCCACTTTGCATTCCGCCTCATTAACGCATTTGTATTTAATTGCCCGCGCTTACACCGTAGTTTCATTGGCGCCTGGAGGCGGTTTCGCTGCTAGCTCAAGACAGTCCGAAAAAAAAATAAAACAAGCTAAGTGCCAGCGTTCCATTGTCTGCCCTTTGGTGGCGGGCGCCAAGTTCGTGAGCTCCTTACACCCATGGCCGCACACACGTAAAGAAAAATAAATAAATAAACGCTGACTCGCAGCACAACCGCTGCTGCTGGAGTTTCGCGCACGTGACCGGCTCAGCCTTCGTATGTGCCGGAGGCGCAGCATTCGCAACGTTCGCGAACGTATTCGCAGCATTCGCGAATGTTGTGCCTGCGGCGTCTCGAGAGGCTGCGCACCGCTGATGCTGCCTGCGCCGCAAGGCCGGTCGGGCGTCATCATCGGCCGACCGTCGGGCAGCTTCTGTGGCAGGATCGGCACGGTCCGCGGCGGAGGGACCCCGCAGAGGGCTGTGCACGTGGCATAGCGTGACTGGGCGCTGGGCGGAAGCCAGGGCGCTCTTTCTCGGGCGATTACACGCAGACTGAGAACCCGCCTGCAGGACGCCGTCGATGGATGAACACGAGCGCCAACAATGCGCCCGGCTGACCAGGGATGGAGATGCCATTAGGCAGGCGCGCGCACGCGAACAGCCAATTTGATGCGCCACGCCGCGGAGTCGCTCCCAAGCCTGGCAGCGGGCACGTGGACGTGTCTGAGCGCTGCGCGTGCCCTTGATACTGCCCGCCGTGTGGCGCTGCTATAGGCTGCGGCTTCTGGGACCGGGCGGCTTGGGGAAGAAATTGAACAGGCGTCGGGTTCGGTCGTTTAGTATAATCTGACCGCGGAAATGGCTGCGTTTAAACTGCAGGGCGATAATTAAGATAGATTAACGAATGAAAAAAAGGGCGTTTATTTTTAGCGTGGTAGTAATTATGTGTAACGTTCACCTGATTGCAGTGCTATCGCTACGAGACGATATATAAGCAGCCTTCCCGTCTTTCAGTAAGGGAGGAAAAACCCCTCCTTGTCTAGCCCTCTCTGGAAAGACCTTGCACTGCAGGGCAGTCACTTCAAAACAATGTTAATTATGGTGGCAGTCACCGATTGCAGAGAAAAAGAGGATTATTTATTGTTTGTTTGTTGCTTATTTGTTCGATACTGCAGGCTTTGGTGTGGCCCAAGCAGGATGGTCATACAAATGTTAACAGAGCGTAATGTCAATAGCAAAGGAAAAAAAAAAGAATTAGGATTCACTCAAGCTTACGGGTATGACGCGATAGCGGTCTGTGGTCCTCTGTAATTGCACATATACTATACTCATTAGCATATAGTCACAAGATGCCACTTTATGTGAAATACCACACGATGTACACATAAATTCCCGCTTGCTCGCAAGACATGCCTTGCGTGACCTAGTCGGTAATGTGTCTGGATCACAACCGACATGTCTTGGGTTGGGATTCCTGCAAAACTTTTTTTTTATATCAATGATTTTATAAAGTTAAAGCATTTGAGACATGCGGCGACATTTAGTTCGCGTTGCATGTCGTGTTTTAAAACGCATGCCGTGTGTCAACTCCGCGTGACTTCACCTTTCACGTGAGCGTTCTGGGTTTGAAATTCCCGCGCGAGGTCATGTGGCCGTGACCAACGTTTATAGATATCGTGACCCTATCGACCAATCAGGATTTTCGCGTGACAGTACCACCGACCCTGACTTTTCTGCGACGTGAACTCCTTAACGATATCCCGTCAAATATAGAACCCGAAGCTGGAGTGACCACCTATTAATGAGAAAAAAAAAACGAAATTTCAAATAACGAAGAGTGTATAATTGGACACGATCCGATTTCGTTGCACACAGCGGTTTATACAAAGGGATGAAAGAAGTGCATTTCACGCGGAGGTACTTAAGTACCGCTACTGAACATGTGTAGCGGCTGCGGCAATTGTTCAGGAGCTCCTAAACCGGGTATTCCAGTTACAGACGACACGTGGAGCTCGCGGACTACCCTCCAAAAATCGCACCGTGCTCTACACAAACTCCGGTACCCCCTCCCATCATCAGGGCAGGTTGTGGTGACGTCACAAGGTCACGTGGCATCTCTTGACCAATCAGTGAATTTCGTGGCCCCACACATCGGCGGGGTTTTGGTGTTTGGTTTTGGTTTTGTGGGGTTTAACGTCCCAAAGCGACTAAGGCTATGAGAGACGCCGTAGTGAAGGGCTCCGGAAATTTCGACCACCTGGGGTTCTTTAACGTGCACTGACATCGCACAGTACACGGGCCTCTAGAATTTCTCCTCCAAGGAAATTCTAGCCGCCGCGGCCGGGATCGAACCCGCGTCTTTTGGGCCAGCAGCCGAGCACCATAGCCACTGAGCCACCGCGGTGACGACAACTCTAATGCCATCGTATTGAAAATGAGAAGAAAATGTTTGCATCAATAACGACTGCAAGTGCAAACAGTATAAGGGTGAACGACATAGTTGGACCGTCAGCTCTTTCGTTCGCTCAGGTCCTTCTGGCGAGGTGTATAGAGGAGGAGGCTATGGACAACACAGCGTTTAGAAGACACCCGCCGGCGCTGTAGCTGTTTTCCGGCGTCCTGAATACGCTGCCCCGTGCCGAACAGCCGCCTGTTTCGCGTTCTAATGCAAGCCCATTTGCCCCGATCCGCCTTTGCAAGTGGAGACGCAAAACGATTGTAGGCGCGTGCACGTTGCATTACCCTTTCAGGACACGACGTGAACGGGGACAGGCTCCGCACAAGGATATTTGCTCGCAGCTGCTGCGATGCGGAGAACCAGAGGCCGTGACGTCAGCAATGCGGCGTGCGAATCCGGTATAAAAGACGGATAA
Source organism: Amblyomma mixtum (assembly GCF_055824585.1). Taxonomy (NCBI): domain Eukaryota; kingdom Metazoa; phylum Arthropoda; class Arachnida; order Ixodida; family Ixodidae; genus Amblyomma; species Amblyomma mixtum. Next base: position 255,284,749 of record NC_143012.1, on the reverse strand, counting down.
TTGCTGCGGAAAAAGAGGGAACACCGTTCGAATCGGGACGCGCCGCCAGAGTTCACACCGTGTTATTCCGGGCCGAATTCTTCGCGCATGCGCGCCGAATTTGCCACCCCTTTCCTTTCACGAGAATCGGGGAGGAACTTGCGTGCCGTCGTGACCCATGTGCACGCATTCTGCAACTTCTTTCCTCGGCTGAGTTTTCTTGCACTGTGCATGTGTTGTCACCACTGGCCCATGCAGCATCAAGGATCATCGTCATCGTCACCATTAGGCCGCTTATAAATGAAATCGTTATAAGCGTAACACCATTACCCTTAGTGACCACCGGTGAACTGGTCTCCGCAGTTCATTTCCTGCTCTTTGATATCAGATGGGATATCGCTGCGTGACCAACGCTGCTGTATCTTAACGTTACCTCTGTCTTTTTCCTTTACACAGCCAGCTGCTCTTCACTCAGTTTAAGTTTACAGCTACTTTATTGTTTTCTACGTCGAAATTCCTGCATTTTGTAATGTTTTGTGCTACTTTCTATCGTTTTTTGGCAACAGCGATTTGCCCACCTGTGTGTAATTTCTTAAGCGCGGTTTTCCTTTTTTGTCGTTAAGTGTTGTACTAAGGCAAACATTTATATGCTTTAGTAACATAGCTATAGGCTGGATCCTACTAACGCGATAGCGTTATAAGGATGCAGCGGGAACCCCGGCTTCGTCGGCGTGTCGAGAAAAGCAGGTGTCTTACCTGCCACCTAGGTCGCGTGGCCTTGTGACGTCATGATGACCTGCCTACCGTGGCGGGTGGCAGTTAACTATTGGTTGCGAGGGGTTGCTCGGGAAGAGTCCTACAAGCCACACCGTTGGCTGTGTTTGAAACGCCACCTACCGGGGCAGTGGCGCATCGCTTTACCGCTCCGTCACACAGCTGCATAGCTGAGTGCTGGCAGGATACTACTGTTGTAATAACTTTCTTCTTCACGCAAGTCTTCGCCATAGCAGTTATTTTCTGAGCGTGACCTGCGAGCGATTTATGAAGTTGGGTAGTGTTCCTGTATATGCTGGCGCAGGGAGCATATAGGGACACTAGTGGCGGGTAGAAAGAGCCGCTCCCCATTGGATTTTGAAGTGAGCCATTGGTGGTGGCCAGCGCCTTTTAAGCCCGCTTCAAAGCCATGATATAAGCAGGGCAGCGCAGTGCTGGGGGTATCGTTGTCTGGTTGGGGAGCGAACAAAAAAGCAGCTTTCAAGTTGGCTGCAACGCCCGAAGGTCGTGCTTGTTCTCACCTCAGATTGGATGGGAGTCGGGACCAACAAATTGGACTTCCATATATTGCATGGTTTTAGTGAAATGGCGGGTTATCCTCGGGAGCAGCAATGGCACGCAACCTTCGGGCGATCGAGCTTCTTAATTCTTTCCGGGAATGGCAGGCTTGCGCGTACCTCGGAAAAAATTGGCTGTCGAAAGTGGCCATTTGGATCATCGATGTTCGTGTTGCACAACTTTGGTCGACGTAAACAAGTCCGGTTGGAAAACATTGTTTATAGTCGTGTTTTCTTGCCGCAGACTTTAAGCGAGGGGCCTGCGGGCCGTTTGAGCGGTAAGACTGACGTGGTTCAGAGAGCGGGGAACGGAATACGCAGTGTTCTTTAATCTTGACTGCTACGAAGAATGCTTGTTAGGTGTGCGAAGAAAATTTCGTAACGACTGTTTTTTTTTTCTTCTTTAAAGGGCCACTGCCCAGGGTTTGGACATTTTTGAAAAACAAGCCCACTGCATAGATGAGGCATCGAAGATAACCTCTGCAAAATACTAGAGCCATGCGCGCCCCGAAAAGCTGCGAAAATTCAAATCAAAGCCCGCTCGTTCTTTCCTTCAACAAAAACGGCCCGCCCCACTACTCGAACCCCGTTGACGTCATGGGGGGTTACTTTCGCTAAAGGCACTCCATTGGTGCATCGTTCTGACTGACGGGAGAAGGTTGGGCGTAGCCTTGGCGTCGCGTCGTCTGCACAACGCTTTCAGCAGCGCTTTCTGTTCTGGCTCATACCTACAAACCCGCATGAAGGAACAAAAAAAAAAAAACTGCGGAGGGAGCGTGCGGCGACAGCCTTGAACCCTAGCCATAAAAAGTAAAAAAATAGTAAAACTGAGGGAGTTGGTTCGCCCCCCCCCCCCCCCCCCCCCCCCCCCGCCGTGATCACGTCACGAGACGCTCTGCGTGCGCGCTCCCTTCTCAGTTTTTTTTCTTCTATGCAAGCCCCCCAAAACAAGGTTTTATTAGTAGTGCAGCAGAGCCTTTCCCTCGCTCGCCCACTTGACCGCTCCGCACAGACACCGCTTATCCTTCATACATACATCTTGCGTACGCCTTGACTCCAATGAACGACATGGGCTTCGGAGCGGAGAAAAGACACAAACACACAGAACACAAACACACATGAAGAAAAGCAAACGGGCGGTTGCCGGGCCCGCACTTCCCCGTGTGTTTCGAACAGAACCGACTTCCGCCCCTCCGCCCCTCCGCTCGTGAAGCGGTGGGGAGGCCTAAAAAAAATGAAAAGGTGGCTGGCTAACTGGGAATGACAAACAGGTGTATGAAAGGATGCGCTCGCTAACAAGTCTAGGTGGTCGAGCCGATCGCGCCTCTCGATCGTTCAGTGTGCGCGCCCGCAGCGCCCCCCCCCCCTCCCCTCGAACAGACCCAGCAGCAAAAACCAAGAAAAGAATTCTATTGAAGGCGGGGCCATGACGTACCCTGTGACGCACTCCACAGACACCACGCCTCCGGCTTACGTCGGAGAACGAAGGGGTGATTTTGCCTTGCCGAGCCTACTCGACGAGGAGCGGGAGAGAAGAATTTCGAGGAGGGAATAGAAGGAGAGGAGGCTCGCTCAAAGAGAGGTAGAGAGTGTCTGCTGCCCGGGGGTGGGCAGGGGCCCTTTAAGGGAGGGTTTCTTTTTTTTACTCAAACCAGTGGGTGCTTTATTCTGCAGGGCACGAGGAACTTAATTTCGTCTCCGGGACAAACGACCGGCCTGAACCATAAAGGACACATAGTCCGGTTAGTAACCACTTTCGAGAGAGCACCATTTGTGATGTGTATACGACGAGTGTTGGAAGTGCAATATCGAATTAGAACGGAGGCTCTTCACTCAGAGTTGCTGTGATCAATATTTGAACATCTTTAAACTATATTTTTATAACTGCATGTGTTAGACTTCGTGAAAACACGACCACAAGTTTCAAAGTGCTGTCGCGAAGTTTAACCTGACGGAACACCGACACAGTTACCACAGAGAAATATCCGTGAAGGCCTGTAGCTTTCAGACAAAAAAAAAAAAAAAAGATCGGTACTGTCTCCAGTCGGCCACACCCGGTCAGTCGCTCAATATCTAAAAATTCCTCATATGGTCTTCTGCGGTGTCTACCAAATTTTTCACGTTGCGACGCCATGAACCAAAGCACGTGCACGTTGGACCGCGTCCCAGGACGTCAGTTGTTCTGGCTTGATTTGTCCACTTAACCGTTAAGAAATGCCAACCGTCCCGGTAGTCAACCTGCAAATGTCGTTTCAGTCGGCCCTTGCTGGTGATGGACAGACGCCGGGTTGATGGATGCGGGCTTAATGGCCGCATTTTATCTTCCACCCTTTTTGTTTTATTTAACCTTTACCGCACCGCTCTCTTTCGGCCTTTATCTCCCAAATTCCCTTCCCCACGCAGAGTAGCATGCAAGCGATTATTAGACACCAGCTAAATTCTCTGCTTTTTGCATTAAAGGGCTACTCTCTCTGTCCTCCTGCAGAGACACACTAAATACGAATAGGCATATATATGGGAATAAAAAGGGAGCAATCTGTCGTCTAGGGCACACCTTTTTTGTAAAAGGGTATGCGTTAGAGGACATTTTACTGCCTTTTTTAGTCCTTTCTGTTCAGCCTGTACTTACTGAATTTATGCAAGTAGGCGAGAGCGGCTGCTGACTAACCAGGTAGGATCTTAAACGTCAGTCCTGAGATCACATTTGACGCGTCTCTCTCAGCCCAATGGACGCCGTAGCTTGCTTTAAAAATTGCCGTTTTCTCGCTTCTCCAACCAGAGTCAGCACCAAGGTTAACGCGCATTTGCCCTCGTTGCGTGGGCGCTATAATTCTGGATGTCAGCGTAGTGCCCTGCTACGATGTGGTGGCAGCTGGCGAAGGCGGCAATTACGCAAAGCATTACTCGTGCCGCGGTGCGGTTGAGTCTGCTTCACTGGGAGCCTCCACACGCTTCAAGCCACTCCGTAAGATGAGTATGTAAAGAAAAAGAAAAGAAGAAAAGTGGAAGCAATCCCGTATGCCTTCCTCGGTTCCAATTGCTTTTGGCGTTAATGCACAACTGGTCTGAGCTATATTATCACCGGCTGCGGTGACTTCATTTGTGCGTGTGGTAACGTCGATATCGCAGAGCCACGAACTGACGATGCCACTGTACGCGAAGTGTAAGCACTTTCCAACTAATGGAACCTGAAGAACGCGGTAACGAGCAGGCTGGCCTAGCACTATAGCAACCGTGTACAGTTCAACGGCAGTTAGTTGTATAGTGTCTTGAACAGCATATTATTGACAGCAAGGATCTCCGTGAGGAATTCGTTACTCTGTTGAACAGCTAGGAAAGCGCCGTCAGGGATCTCCAGAGCAGAAGCAGACATCGCGACGTCATCGCGGGCGTGACGTTTAAAAGAAAGCACACCAGCTTTGTCTGAATTATTATTTTTGGCCGTAATATGGAAAGTCCACTTACTACGAACTTCGGATACAGTGAACGCAATCCGCGCGACCGTCAGGTTCGTGATAAGTGGGCTCGACTGCAGTACGCACTGTAACCTCAACGGCGTTATTCAAACAGTTTCTCACCTGTGGATGATATCCACTTGCGTCGTTGCCTTTGTCAATGCATAAGCACGATTTCCTATTGCGGGAAAGAGTCTCCAAAACGTGTTAGCGGGAACAGAAGCAGTTAGCTGATGGCTCGAGACCATACTTGCAGAGGGTTTAGTGAAACAGACGCGGCATCGCACATCAGTGATGCATGTATACGGTAAACTTTCGATTAAGACCAAATGAAGCACTTGCGGGCTCTGCATAGTTACGACATACGCAGGTTAAGAAGGGACACAAAGAGGACAACAATAGTGTTTTCATAAAACAAATTATCCCGAACACAAGCTGTACTTAACGTTATTTCGATAGGACGCCCGCATCAGTTTCGGGGCGTTCAGTTGTTTACATGGATCTGCTGAAGGTCGGCAGCGTTTGTCCGTGAAATGGTGTTGAATCTTGACGACGATAGCCTTGTGTCTTGTCGCCTGCGTCGGCCTAGTCATCAGAAATCCTTTTCTAGTGGCTGTATATTCTAGCTGCATGTCACTGCTCGGGAACGAATCCCAGGTGGCCGAAATGATTACAGGCGCCCTATAAACGAAATTAATCCGGAGTTCCCCATGCAGCGTCTCTGAGCCCATTTGAAGCTTGGAGAGTCCAAGAGTCGCACGCCATGTCGAACATTGCACTTCGGGCACGTGCTCGATGCGTCGCTGGAGCTGTGACCTGCAGAACGAAAGGCTGTTGGCAGAAGATTATGTGCAGCTGTGCGCAGTTATGTTTCTCTTAGGATCGAAAGACTTCGAAAATGCGCAGGATATCATCGACGGTTGGTAGCGCGTCGTAACAAAGTTTCTTCTTTATCTCTCTCAAAAAGGTTGCGTCATCGGAGTGAGATTGGCAGCGCCAGTGCTAAGGCCCGGCCTAAACGTGGTGTAGTTGTGAACGTCGAGCGTCCGTACTTGCAAGCGTGGCTGACGGGGGAGGATGGCACGGGAGAGCGATCGCCTAACTAACCCGCGCACATCGTCCGGACATCATGCCTCGCGCTAGCCTTTCCATAAGAGAAACCCAGTCGTCACTCACTCATGAGTGCAAAATGAAACTGTTGCAAAAACACAAGGAGGAAGAGATATATAGCTCTGATCGGCCGCATTACTACGGGTGTAATCGCCACAAATTTTTAAACACGATTTTAAAAAAATTTACAGTTCACCACGCATTTTTTTTAAACGCGAGAGCATTAGGAGGGCCATGATGACAAAAAATGTCCGGCGTCGGCTTCTGTATGAAGACCTCACCTGCCACCGGCCTCTATAACACCGGCTAGGACGAAAAACCGGTTATGATCACACACCGGCACTAGCATTTTGGTGACAAGTGATAGTGATTAGGTTCTGGTGACGACATATTGGTTTAAAAGGAAGTTACAAGTAGCGGAAGTAGTCGTGGTGGTGCAGTTCGTTCGCCAGGCAGCAGACCTATCGCACTGAGGAAGAGAAGGTAGAGAATAATGCTCGCACACTTCCTGCGCATTGATCCAATTGATCGCCCTTAAATTTTCTTATTAGGTCCATCGATCCTTTCACGCGGCGTATATAAGTTCGACGCTGAAGGTATATCTCACTTATGCTTCCATTCGCCGAAGATTATTATACGATGTGCGCGGCTGTTTTCACCATGTGACAATGCTTCACACATGCTGACAACTCGTTCAGTTCTCGTTCAAGTGCACATATACATACAAATTTACACTGCATGCAGAAAGGACAACGAAAATAGAAAAGAAGAGAGGATATATGATGCCGCTAGGTTTTGCGCGCGGGGTATAAATTTGTACATGTAGTACTTCACTACACGCATGGGAGTAACGTGTGCTGTTTCATGCCTACGTGGTCAGCTGTATCTTATTCTGCCCGCCTCGCGCTTGGTTCCTGGCTTCGTGACCGTCCCGTTAACAAGCGCGCGGTTTGTCCCCGCCGTATTATTATTTATAAATAATAGCCTGTTATGGATGTATCTCTTGCGCGTTACAGTCCCTGATGGTATCAAAACATAAATTATTGCCGTCCTCGCTATCACGCTGCCGTGGTTCGCTCGCTCTCGTGACACCGGGCCAGACTGATCAAACTAGACGGCATAATGGTCGTGTTGCAGCGATATAAGATTGCGTCCTATTTGCGAACATGTTGCATTGCGGACAACCAAATCAAGACTGCGCAGTCACGACTCACCCCCCCCCCCCCCCCCCCCCCACTCCTTCTCAATGCCGAAAACAAATGGATGATACTTCAGGTCTCGCAACGAATGTTGCTCATACGGCAAGCACGTCTGTTTGCATTATTTCAGGTGCTATAGGAAAGATGTTTGGTTTGCTGGTACCAACTCTCCCTGGTTATCTCCGTGCATACTGTTCTTATCTCCACGTAAGCGTTCACTGACGTCGTAAAATCCGAGGGAGCGCATCAACTGTGAAATGCGAGTAGAGCACAGCTATAATCACGTCCTCGATCGTTTCGACGGTTGTGGTTGCATTGTGGAGCTTCGGTTGAGCCAAAGTGGCTTTGGTTGAGCGCGCTTTGTCTTTTCATCGCTTGTCTCCCTTTCTGCTCTTAGTGTAGCAAGATTGCCAATCGTCTCCCTCTTGTCTATGCAGCGCCATCTATACGCCCTCTCATGTGTTCATACCCGTCCTCTTGCCACTAAGCAGCCAAGGTCTTTCTCAACTGCACAATCGGGTCTAACTGTATTTTAGTCCGGCGTTACGTCAGTTAATCTCTCCCGAAAGCACCGCGCTTGAAGGTGACTGAATGGTTTGGTTTGGTTTATGGGGTTTAACGTCCCAAAGCGACTAAGGTTATGAGAGACGCCGTAGTGGAGGGCTCCGGAAATTTCGACCACCTGGGGTTCTTTAACGTGCACTGACATCGTAGAGTACACGGGCCTCTAGAATTTCTCCTCCAAAGAAATTCAACCGCCGCGGCTGGTGACTGAATGATGCGTGCTGTAGTGAGGATCTGTAGCGGGTAGCAGTCCCTTTCACTTCTTGTGTTGTGAATAGCGCTCTTCTGTACTACTAATTTCCACTCAAAGGATATTTATGGAAAAGAAGAAATTACTACAAGAAATTTTCAGCCGATCATACAACGGGATGCTACACTTCTGAGTCATTAGTATGGTTTTATAAAAAAAAGTTCTTGCACAAACGGACACAGAGCATGAGAAAGACACAGAGTGTGTGTGTGTGTGTGTGTGTGTGTGTGTGTGTGTGTGTGTGTGTGTGTGTGTGCGTGCGTGCGTGTGTGCGCGCGTGCGTGCGTGCGTGTGTGCGTGCGTGCGTGCGTGCGTGCGCTTGTCGTCTGCCTTGTCGTCTATGCTTGCGCTAAAACTTTTTCAAGATCGATATGCATCAACTCGCCCAAAAGGAAGTTTAAATGAAGTATGGCTTTAATTTTTGTGCTTTTAAATTCCCTTTTAATATTTCCATTTTTAATTGCGCCTTTCCGATTTCGCGTTTCGGTAGGGGCAGCATGCATCTTCCGCCCCATTTCGCCTTTCTCTCTCGCACTCCTTCGCTCCGCCGTCTGCCTGCACAACCCTCTCGTTACCACGCTCACAACAATGCTCCTTTGCAGAAACATGGGCTACACTGCTGACGCAGTAAGGTCGCTAAATTTTGTCTTTCTCCGGACTGTTCAAGAGAGGGACTTTAATGAATACAGGAGAGCTCTGCCTGGTTGTTAGCCTATGCTACTCCAGCGTACTGAACAAGTCAGAGCAATAGCTGTATCCCAACCAACCCCACTCCACCGGATAACAGCTCTACCTTGACAATTCCGCCGCATATCTACATAAATAACGGTGCCACTGTACGACTCGACCGGGATAACAACTCCACCCAAACTCCACCTGGATAACAGCTCTACGGCTGCTTGACCTGGATAACATTCTCATGGACTAGCAGACAGGGCGTGTCATATGCGGCGGGGACACTGGTTATCCCAAACCTCTAACTACCATTGCAAAAAGAATGTAAACAGTGGCATGTATGGCTGAGAGCTCACTTTGCGCTTCAGCTCAGGATGAGCTAACAGCCAGACAGTTGGCTTGATTTAACTACTGTGTTATTAGGACACGTGACCTTACACACCCAGGCGTTATTCAACAGCATAGGCACCGCACTTGATCAACGGAGCAGTATCGCACAGCGCAGTACTAGTAAAGCAGTCATTTCGATGCTATAGTTGATTCATTATTTGACCATTGACTCTCTATGTGATACCAAGGCAACTAACAAAGTTTTGAGAGAGATTATCGCAGTTTCACTTTCAAGAAGCGCGATCGAGACACGAGAGCTGATTCTCCTGAGCCGGTTTCAGCTTGTCCCGCTTATCGCTGTTCTTGGCAAGACCGGGCACTACGTTGGTGCCGTCTACTTGGCGCTCGCTCGTAATCTGCAGAAAACATTTTAGCGCTACCTTTCTTTTTCTTTTTTTTACTCAGCGCGAAGGTGGTTCCGACGAGTCTGAATGTCTGGAGTGTTTGCGGCGGGCTTTCGGGGACTTCCCGAGCGGCAGATTTCGAAGGTTTATACAGAAGGTGAGGCATCTACTCTGGAGGGACAATAGCGGGCGCCTGGCCAGTGCATGCCGCTTGTTCCATAGAAACTGCCGTCCTGTTCATGAATGTAACATTTTTCCTCTTTGTAAGCGCAAGCATAAATTAAGGCTTCGTCACTATTGTTTATTACGAATCGGGAAAGGGCGTCGATGGTACAGGTTTCGTGGTGATGGGAATGAAGCCAACAAAGAACCTTTTTTTTTTCTCTATTCATAACAATGTTGCTAGAAATTAAGCAAGTCAAATAACACATATTTGCTATTCTAAAGCCTTCTAAAAGGCTACAATGGTGATGGGGTCGAAAAAAGGTCATTTACCCTGAATGCAGGACCCTCAAAGTTTGCGCTGAACGCTGCTACCGCCAGGCCGTAACAGTGACGGTCAGTAGGTCGCAAGCACTACACCTGCCACGCATTGGCAACTCTGGAGTACTAGCCGCTTGAGCACGTATGCAAGCTGTGAGGCTGGTCCTGACTTCGCGCGAACGTCAGCTAGCTTCCAGAGCGAAGACTTTTACTGAGCCGCGCAGCGTGCTCTAGCATTAATTTTATGCTGTGGGTTTACACTCGTTTACTAGATAAAGCCAATCCACACTTGCGAGTTACTGATGTTTTGCGATCGTTTTGGAAGAAAAAAAGAAAGCCGCAGATGATCGCATTGGTCGAAGAGCAGGTCAGTCGCACGTTGCTCGATTTTCCAGCATTGCGACTGGGAGTCGCAAACCGCTAGACCAATCAGAAGTGCCTCGGAAGAGAACGGAAGCCTGCCATACATTCGAGTTCGCGTTGCCGGTAACAGCCAAAGCACACAGCTCTCGTTCGAAGCGAGGTCATTCGGGAAAGCGACCCGCACGCCGTGCTTGCTAGTGTGAGCATCGGCAGTGTTAACCCACTCCACTGCCGAAAGTCGCAGCCGGTCGCACGCCCACCGGTATACCCGCAAATGTGAACGGGCCAATGTATATATATACATATATGCGGCGATAGATTTGCAATAACTCAACACACGCAAAGCAATTGCTTACTTATGTCATAGTATACTGCCTTGGCAGTGGCCGTGACTGTGCAGTATATTCCTTCTTAAACGGCGTTTTAAAACCTTTTTATAATAATAACTTTTTTAAAATAAAATAATTCACTGAGTCAACGCGGCTCCTCCAGCCGCATTGGCTCAGTGGCTACATATATGGCATTCGGTGGCTGAGTTCGGCCGCCGAGAGAGTTCGGCTGAGAGTTCGCAGGCCAAATTCAGGCCGTGGTAGGCGCATTTAGGTGAAGGCGAAAATGCAAAAAAGAAAAAAACCGCGCGCTGTGCCATGTCAACTCCGGGTGGTCGATATTACTTCGGAGTTTTTCTCTATGACGAGTCTTTCTCTCTTCCTCTTTTCAACTCCTCCTTCATTTACCTCGCTGCTCGATTCTGTATACATTACCCCTAAACAGTTACTGAGCCTTTCAGTTCCTTATAACAAGTTACTATTATTGTTCTTGAATAGCTGGTTCAGTAATTATTCGTGAGCGAAGGTTTGTCTCATGGAGCACATTTTGCTCCGGTACTGCAAAACACGTAAATAAATAGCCATCGTATAGATGGCGAATTTTTCCCCGGATGGAACGAGCGTTCGTACCGCCACCACTGCTCTGGTGTGCTGCTGCACATAAGCCCGTTCGCTATAGCGCAGTGGTATTGTGCCGCACACTGGGGACGTATTTGCGGTCGTACACCGAAGTCCCGTAAAGCTTAGCGTTTGGTCCAGCCGTCTGGTCGCATACGTGCAGTGAATTCGTTAGAGCTATACAACGCCAGGACGCCATTGTTCAACGTGGAACCCAACGTGGCGCTTGAGAAAACGCACGCCCAACGAATAGCATCCACGCACGCAGTAACCATTGTGCTCAACGGTAACAGAAACTTCGCAATGGGCTCCTGGGATGTTCATGGGCGACTCCTGGTCCTCGCAGGCATTTGCATGCAGAACCCGCTGGTTCTTTTTATTTTTATACTTTTTGAACTCATATCTCCATCTCACCCAGGCGGCGTAGTTGGCCGAAGCCAAGTCACGTGTTTGTAACGTTAGTGCGTAACGTAACAGCCCTGTCTGCAGCACGCAAGTCCGCCACAGTCGTGCGGATGCTTTGTTACGGCTGTTGGCATTTGGCTGCAACTTCCATAATCGCCGACGCAAATGCTTTTGTTTGCATGCGATTTCGTGTCCAACCACGCTACCCGAATCTCAAAAGCCTGCGGTCTCGCCTAACTTCTACCAAGAAGAGATCTCCCACAGTCCGGTACCGACGACGCCGGCTGTTGCATACCCGAGATCTCTTGTCGAGAATGCGCATACAGTGGAGCGGGGTACGTATAGAAACAAGGGCCGCACAGCATGTCCTGCGAGCCACTGACCGCGTCGGCGGCCGTGTATGCCAAGTGCGGGCCATGCACAGTGCGGAAGGAGCAGCTTCTCGGCCGCCGATGGCGCATTCCAGGCGGCGGCGGCGTCGCTATTCCGGTCCTGGAGGCCACTTCCCCCATCAGGGCCGGCGCCGGCGCGGGTTGCGTCACCACCGTCGGGCAGAGCCGCAGGCGGCCCAGGGGGGACGTCCCCTTGTCCGGCGCGAGGGTCATGGCACGCCGCCGGCACCGCGCTGCTGGCCCCTCCGCCGCCGTGGACAGCGCGTTCGCTGGTATAGAGTGGCGCTCTTTGCCCGGGCCTTCTTCACAACTGCGAGGGCCGAGGCACGCATATAATGTGTATTAACTGCCGGACATCAGAAAAGTGAACAAGTGTGGTCATTTGGGCTAGTTGGTACAGCACCCACATTTGGGGTATAGGACCAGGGAACAGGACGTGCTGCACGTTCGTGCCGGAGCATCTCTCTCTCTCACCCTCAACCTTTCAGTTAGTGCGCAGAAGACGTGTAGAGAGAGAGAGAGAGAGAGTTCACTTTATAAATGAAAAAAAGAATACCTCTTAAAAGTGTCTGTGATATGGAGCACCAAGTTCGGCCAACTGGTCCTCTGGCTGTGCCTATGGACACTCCGGGAGGACAGCACTGGACACAGGCAGCACAGACGAGGAGTAAAGTGTATAAACACGCGCTGACACTGTGCACGTACTCAGCTGTTTTCATTGTATTCTGAGCGCTTAATGGAAGGAATATGAGACGAGATTTTCGCAATGGATCTGAAGCCACCTTTTTCGTGCGAGTGAACTGTCAGTGACTGATTATGAAGACATGGCGCGCACTCCTCCGACTCACGGTATGGCTTGCACGGAACAATGAAATACCGGAGAAGTAGGAGTTGAAACGCGGGTCATCTTTCCCGTGTCTTACCAGAACCCGTGCGAAGAAACGTGGATTCATTTCGGTTTTCGCCTCGACGTTTGGGATCAGTGGGCCAAAAACGTGCTGGCTTGAAGAGCTAACGGAACACGTAGGCTACATAATTCAGACGCTGCATAGGTGACGACGATCTGAGGACAGTATTGATGGTGCGGACATGCATATGAGCCTTCAAAATGCGCTTCCACTTGACAGTACTTTATGTGCCCGTCATGTGTACAGCCTTGGTGAAAAGTCTTCAGGCCATATAGAGTTTGCTTCTGGGCACTACGGTCGGGTGTTTACAGCACCACTGCCACTCTAAAAGTCCGGGAAGGTAAGGTCGAGATATCCCCTCTGGAGATATGAAGCTTCGGATCTGCCATACTATATACGCGGCTCAAAGAAATCTTTGTGGCCTGAATTATTTTTTTTTTTCTAGGACTGCTGTGTTTTCCGGCATGCGAAAGAGACCAGCCAACTTTTACTGAGCATTTTCCTGTGATTCTGACGCAAATCACACGTCAGAATTGAGATTATGTCGCAATTCTTTTCTATGTCGCAACAGCATGAGATAAAAAGTGAATTACGAATTATTTTTCGGTCGCAGGCAAGTGCTTCGCTGTGATCCCTGTATCTGCTAAGTCTAACGCATTATTATAGAAGGAAGAAAACACGCAACCGAAATTTGGTGCCTGTACTCCTTAAACACATTTTCGTGCTTCGTGCTCTGGGACCTCCTTTTGTATATTCACTGATGTGCAGTTTATATCACCGAGTAAAAATCTTCTTCCTCTGTAATGCCCCATTTGCTAAGCTTACCCCAATTCCGCAGGCTCTCAGCTCGCTATAAGGAAGCAGGAATTCTTGAAATTGGAGAATTATCCTGAGCGCACCACTGTCACAGTGCATAGTTTTTTTGTTTATTTATTTCACTACTTTCCGCAAATCAGCACGGAGGAGATCTTAAAACATTCCCAGAAGCCACGGCCTCTGCTGTGGCGCGCGGTATAAAATGTCCGCACCGACCGTAGTTGCCGAGCGACGTTCTGCTCTGATGGTCACCAGATCGCTGGCTCGATCACTGTCCGCTTAGGTGGTCTCGTTCTGACGGCGATACATACCGGGCTGTTTGTCTCAGGCCGGAACAGAGCTGGACATCGAATCGGACTGCATAGTTGCGTGAGCTGCTACTTTGGAAAAGCGCGGAATTCCGCCGCCTGTGGTAAGAACCTTCACGGAATTCTATGTAGTTCTTTTATTGGGGGCAAGTTCACGGGAAGCACGATATTTATGCAAAACCGAACGTGTTTTTTTTTTTTCAGCAATCCGCCCCCAGGGGTCGCGAAAAGGTCTGTAGAGCACTGCAGTGAAGTCGCAGCGCTACCTTGAGAGCGCCGCGGTTCGTGAACTGGAATTTGCGAGCCCACGTGACCACCAGATGTGTTCACTGGACGCCTTGTGACGTCATAGCGCATTACACGTTTTTGCTAATTAAACTGTAACGCTCCGTATGAAATTAATAACTGTTGCACACTAGTTAATTAATTACGCGTTACACTCACCGAATTTTTTATACACGTCTCCTAAGATCGAACCTCCAAACCTGCTTTCCAGGTCCGAAATTCCTTGACACCCATACATTCGGAATCCCAAAGAACGCCATAGCCGTCCTTCAGAATGCGTAAAGACCCGTGCAATCGTTACTAATTCAGGAGCTGTGGATTTAGCGAGAAAAATGTTAGCAAAAAATTTTCCTACGCATCATAACTCTTCCAAAGCACAGACGTCTCCGAGCTTGTAACCCCCTCCGTTTTTTTTTCTCCATCGTTTCACCGAAGAGAAATGGCTTCGAAACGGGTTCCGCTCGGCTGATTCCAGTATGGACGGAAGCGGGTTCACAGAACGCTTGTGTGCAAATGAAGTATGCGGTAATGCATTCCTTTTGTATACCGTGTCGTCCCTCGCCCTCCTTTCTTTCTCATTCCCCCTCTCCCACAGCGCCAAGAGCCTCGTAACACACTTTCCATGAAGGTCTGGGGAATTCCTTCGTACCGCGCCACTCGGCTCGCGACTTCGCGTGCTCTTATCTCAGGGGCATCTTCAAATTGGCGAGTGAGTCGCCGAAGGCCTTCGGGTTTCCGCGCGGGCTAGTCTGCTGCCGTCGCTACCGCTTGCTGCGCGGACGGAATTTCTCTCGCGCTGCGCGCCGCCCGATAGCGCAGTGGCCGCGGCGACGGTAGTTCCGTTTTCCGATAAAAAAGGCGGATCGAAAGCACCGATAAGCCCGAAATGGATATTTTACGGCCCAAATGATCGCCGCCGTGTCACACATCGACATGGCTTTACAGCCTCGCTTGTGTATAGAGCCGGGAATTCGTATGTTTTCCTTTCTTTATTCGCATACGCGACCTTCATTGGCGCGAATTTGCTTGATTGCAAATTCGAAACGGTGTATGGTTTATGGGGTTTAACGCCTCAAAGCTGTTCAGGCTACGAGGGACGCCTTAGAGGAGGGATTTGGAAATTTCGACCACCTGGGGTTCTTTAACTTGCACTGACATCGCACAGTATACGCGGGCCTCTGGCATTTCGTCTACATCGAAATGTGTCCTTCGGGTCAGCAGCCGAGCACCTAACTGCTGAGCCACCGCGGTGGCGGCAAATTCAAAACATCGAGTCGACCTCGTGGTATTAATTTCAGGAAATCTCCGGAGAAATTCGACAGACTGGCCTTCGACTACTGAATTGTTTTAGCGAATTTGTAGTATAGAACACGTTAACGTATCATCGGGAAATCTCGGAGCATGAGAAAATCGATTGTTTTCAAGCGTTCATTCTAATGTACCGAAAAAATTAGGATACCGGGGTTATTTGAAGCACAAGTAAAAGGGCTGGTCCGCTTTTCGTTTTATTTTCGCTTAAAGACTTCACGGGGACCAGTGTGTGTGTGTCATGCCATGCGCTGCGCAGCGCCTGATTCTGTTTCGTGTTTCGGCTTCGCTTGCCACAGGTCATGTTCACCAGACATTCTGTATGTCCGTCTGTGCAGTTTTCCCTAGCATTCGTTTATGCTACTGAGCGATTCGTCAGACGCGGAGTTGTCTGGAGTGAAAGTACGCGCCCGAAATACATACATGGTTCTAAGTTTGACAGCCCGTAATGACGGCAAAATATTCTTCTAGTTTTGCTAGACGTGGGAAAACGAGGGACAGGTGAGAGTTTTCAAACTCACTTGATACGGCAGGCGAGTTAGTGAGCGGTTCACTGATAACAGGATACGACGACATCTGGTCACTTTACTCGAGGACAACGTTCGTATCAAGGTGTACAGTTTATTTCCTACAAGCAGGAAGACGCTGAAAAAATTATATGCACAATTAAGTGAACAACTTCGAAAAAACCAGCCTCGGGTCCTGCTAAAGCCACTCCTTCTGATCCTCGCTCTTTTCATGAACAATAGCCAATTAGCTTAGTTCAGTAGCATGCTTTTTACAACTAAGCCAAGCGATGTTTGTGGAAGAGAAAGACTTCGTCCCAACCACCTCTGAAACGCCAATATTTTCCCTTTCCGTGAAGGCATGTCTTCGATGCTCGTCAAAACACTATTTTTCCCACGTGTCCGAAATATTTTCCGAACTCACGTGCCTCCCCTGCGTCCGCACAAACTCACCGACAGGCCGGCAAACTCACTGTCGACGATCAAGGCGCCGTTATCCGGCTCCTCAGAGGCCCTTGCATCGAACCTACAGTACTTTGTTTGGTTTTGATTCTATGGGGTTTAACGTCCCAAAGCGACTGAGGCTATGAGAGACGCCGTAGTGGAGGGCTCCGGAAATTTCGACCACCTGGGGTTCTTTAACGTACACTGACATCGGACAGCACACGGGCCTCTGTCATTTCGCCTCCATCGAAATGCGACCGCCGCGGCCGGGGTCGAACCCGCGTCTTTTGCGTCAGCAGCCGGCACCATAACCACTGAGCCACCGCGACGGCTTTGATAGCATTAGATATGCCAATTGCTGCTGCATTGCTATTAGATCAGTGATTATAATTCATGTGATTAAATTATCTTGAATTTCTTAAATTGTCGTGGAGACGATGGGCATTCGTCGCTACATACAGCAGAAAACTGGTTCTAACCAGATTTTCCCGCCGTTTTAAGGTGAAATCCGTAATAGAGACGGAATTCCGTCGGCGACCGGCGTTTGAGGCCTATAGAGATGGCCCCAAAAAGATGGCGTCGCAACCACCGTCGTCTAGCCACCGAAGCGGCAAGTGCATGCACAACTGCCACCCACTGCATGCCGCCATTTCTGCTGCGGAATCTGGACTCGAATGCTGTGGAATTATAATGGTCGTTCATGGTCGCTCGTCAGCATGCGTGGTTGTCACGCGTGCCGGCTTGCCTCGGGCTGGAGTGCCTTAATTTTCGGTTTCGCCACACACACACACACACACACACACACACACACACACACACACACACACACACACACACACACACACACACACACACACACACACACACACACACACACACACACACACACACACACACACACACACACACGCACGCACGCACGCACACACACACACACACACACACACAAACATATATTATTGTCAATTTTGGGGCGCGGCTACATTATTCTGAAACGTATACCATCCTCAGCGTCCGGGCCACAAGATCGCCCAGTGCAGTTGGGATTTACTTATGAAGCATAGATGTCCTATTTGAGGCAAAAAATTTTGGCTGTTCATGTTCACGCGACAGGTCTATGCGCTAACCTTGTGAAGCAAAATGGCATCTGCAGACCAAACACATGGTTCTCTGCTCCGAGGTAGTGTACCTCGGGCTAGGGAATGAGCGTCACCGCCCCCAGACGGGCTCCGACTTCCGCTCCAATATATTTGGTCTCCGCCCTTTTCGGGCATTCAGAGACGCTGAGAAATTCGGCCTAAGAGCTCGGAGTAGCACTGTGTTCGATCCATAGGTGGGCAGCTAAGGTATTTAAATATTTGTACAGAAAGAGCGTTGACTCACAGCGGCCGAAAAAAACTAGAAAACTAACCAGTAAGTATGCCGGTCATTAGGACGGAGAAAGAAAGAGCATTAAACGACAGGTTAAAAATGCGGAAGTTAAAAATTGGATGAATTCAATGGAAAGGAAACATAGTGTAGAACTATATCGATACTGGGAAAGGCAGATCAGGAAAGAATTTTTCTATGATAACTCAAGAGGCAGTGCCCTACTTTTTGAAGCTAGGTCAGGATGTCCTAGAACGCGCAGCTACAAAAAGAAATTTAACAAAGAAGATGACACATGTGCAGTGTGTGGTAGATCTGTGGAAACAATTGAACACCTCATAATCAGCTGTAATGGTATCCATCCGGATGTCGATGCAGGCACAGTCACTCTTCCTTAGGCCCTAGGGTTTAAAGATAACTATGGTCATGTAAATAGATCTGCAGCGGAAGTTAGCAAAAAGCGATTGGAGGATTGGTGGCTGAAAAGCAGAGATGTGGCATAAGGTTAGAATTGTAGGAAACCGTAGGTAAAGATGATGGCGAATCTTAATGAGAATTGCCAACACAGTAAAAAAAAAAATAGTAAAGAAAGAAAAGCTGAGCATGGTGGCAATTGCCACCACCCCGTTTCAAAGGGGGCGCTCCTATCCATCCATCCACCCGTCCGTCCGTCCATCAAAAAAAAAAAAAGAGAAAAAAAGGGGGGGGGGGGGGGAACGTAGTTATTTTTTTTAGCTTTGCATTGTGCGGCTCTTTGCCGCCCTCCGCGCGACGGCTTTCAGTGCTTTGCCAGTACTTTGCCGTTCGGCTGCTGGCGTGGATTTGGCTTTCGGCTGCTGAATCTAAGGTCGCAGGATCGATCGCGACGGCCGCGTTTCGATGGAGGCGAAGTAGAAAAACGCCCGTGAGCTGTGGGATGTCAGTGCGCGCTAAAGAGCCCCAGGTGGTCGAAATTAATCAATAGCTTCAATACCATACCATACCATACCATACCATACCATACCATACCATACCATACCATACCATACCATACCATACCATACCATACCATACCATACCATACCATACCATACCATACCTTGCTATACCATATCGTACCATACCATAGCATACCATCCTACACACCACTCCATACCATACCATACCATAACATAATATACCATACCATACCATACTACACACCACTCCATACCATACCATACCATTCTACACACCACTCCATACCATACCATACCATACCATACCATACCATACCATACCACACCATACCATACCATACCATACCATACCATACCATACCATACCATACCATACCATACCATACCATACCATCACAAAAATGAACAAGGGAGGGGAAAACCTCAGGTTGCTAGAGCCAACGTTTTGACAAGGGGACTTGTCTTCGTCGGGGCAAAGCGTTCATCATTGGCAGGGATTAAATAGGGCCTTCGCTCCGAGGAGGAAGGCCCCGGGGGTGGGGAAGGAAAGTGGTGTGAGAGGGGATGCGTGTCAGGAAGGGGAGGGAGGTGAACCTTGATTCGTTAAGCTGCAATAGTGGAAAAACTTATATCCGGGGGGTGTGTAATGAACAAAGGCTTTGAAGGGGCTGCGACGGGGGGAGGCGCTGTAGGACCTGAAAAACTCAGATAAGAGGATTAGTCAGCGTGGTACAGGGAAATGAGAAGAAGAAATAGAATGAGAACATTCTATCATTACAGCTCTCGTAAGTTATCCCATTATTGAGTTGCTCAGGGGAAACGGAACAGGAGCGACCTTTCCCGCATTCTTTCAGTCGTTTGCCTATACGTCTTCCCGAAAAACGCCCGCATGCTACCTCACCATCGAATGTATACGAGTTCGCGACATTATCTGCGCTCCTCTGCTGTCACCAAGGCAGGGAGAAAGAGAAAGCAAACCTGGACGCCCACCAGCCGCGCAGTGACCTTGATGCTTGCCCGTATTGATGACGGAAGAAATGGCGAGGAAGCCTCGGCAGCGTCCGCGTCCTCTTCCTCTGCTTTCCAGATTCCTGAACGCGGTCGTGTCCGTTAATATTAAGGCGAAAGCCTTTATTGGCTCACACTGTCGTCCGTCCGTTAACAAAGCGTGTCACACGCGTTTAACTCGGGAACTAAAAAAGATAGAGGAAAAACAATGGTTTCTTCAGATAGAGGAGACAAAAATGAACCTAGAAGCCAAGTGTGATGACCGTAGATTAATTAGTTGATTAATTATAGGCAGAAATGATGAAATTGAGTCGAAATAGCGCGAACGTCGATATAGCCACGGGAACGGTGTGACGTCACATCTACCGGAAATCGTCACGGCATGGTGTCCTTGGCTTCCTCGGCTTTCGCCTCTCAACGCTTTAGTTGCCAAAGTGTCCTCGCAATTTTTTGAGCAGGGGTTGTACTTTTGAGTTGTTTTGTCAGTTCGAAAACTTAGCGCTTATTTCAGAACGCAATTTTCTGTTTTTTTGCGGCGAATGTGACTTTCCCGGAAGAACTGCAGTTTTTTTTTTTCTGGGATTTATGTGGCATATCTGTGCGCTGAAACGTCTCATATAGTTTACCTTGGCATGTTTATTAGCAAGGTCAGTTTATATGCACAAGTAATTAGCGCACAAATAGTCGTAATTAGAACAAGGGTTGCAATTTGAGATTTGACATATTGTTGCTCTAAAGAAAGAGTAGCAGCGTGGAAGCTAAATGATTTGCTCGTAAGACAGAAACGGGAGTAGAAGTGTATTTCTACCAGTACACTTGTGAGACCTAAGCTCCAGTATGGCTACGTGGCATGGAACCCTTACTCGAAAAAAAAAAAAAAAGACGTAAATAAACTAGACATGGTCCAGAGCAAAATAGTCAGTTTTAAATTCGTTTCGTATCGCAGACTGTATTCACCGTTGCCTCTCATGACTGCAAACAAGGTTTCGACATAAGAAAGCAGAAGAATGCTTTCCAGACTGCGATTCTTGTTTCTCCTTTGCAATCACCCGCTAAGTATCCATTCAGGATTGTTCATTCGTCTAAGTGTGGTTCATCAAACCCTGCAGGCCCAGAGCCAGTCTCCCAGTGGAATGCACCTTAAACAGCGCTGATGATGTAACTACTTTTGAAGAACGTAACCGAAAAGCACTGTGCTGAATTTCCTCTTTACTTTTTGCTGATATTTTTTTGCCGTATCCCGTGTTTCCAGTGCATTGCTGTTCGTTTTATACGTTTTGTTGCTTGCTCATCGTAGCGCTGCGTTAAATTATTTTGTTCTATATTGCCCTCCTACTTGGTCTTCAATGACTGCAGTATGTTTTAAATCAGTAAAGTAAGTAATAAAATCGAGTAAAAGTTGCGAGGGCACTTTGGTAACTAAAGTGTTGAGAGGCGAAAGCTGAGGACACTATGCCATGACGACGTCTGGTGGATGCGACGTCGCACCGTTCCCGTGGCTATATCGATCCCCAAATTACACATCTTTCGGGGATCTTAAGTGTTAATTACGCTTACTTACTCATATTTCCATCTAATTTGACCGTGCAAAAACTACTTAACCAAGTGACGGCTCTGGCAAGGCGATGACAGCCTGTGCACAGAAGGAGCTACACTAGAGGACGAAACTAAACGGAAGTAGCGTAGCCTCTCGGTCTGCGCACGGCATGGTCTAAAGCAGGGGTTCTCAAACTTTTTTGCTTGGAGGAACCCCAAAAGCCTTCAATAAGTTCCAAGGAACCCCCCCCCCCCCCCCCCCCCCCCTGCTTTCACTTATCAGCAATGTTGTCGAGTGCATTTTTGCAAAGAGAGAGTTGCAAAAGTTAAATGTTTATTGCACAGATTAATACAAATACTAATGTGATGAGTGGTACTGCTTCCCTTTTAAGAGCAAGTCAAAGCGTGGCTCAGTAGCACTCAGAGCCAGTCTCATATCAGCTGCCGGGTAAGGGCCGGTGAGGGTTCTCGCGGAACACAAGAAGACAGCCCGCGGAACCCCTGTGTTCCGCGGAACCCAGTTTGAGAACCCCTGGTCTAAAGTAACAGAGCAATACTTCAAAACATACAACTGTACTACTTAATTCAACGATCCCGCAACCTTACAGCGCTCCTGTCTTCCGCATTTAGCTGTCACTTGTGATCGATTGTAACTTCTACTCCGTAGCTAGAAATCACCTAATTATGCTGACCTTTTTCATCTAAAATGTAATTTCAAAAGACGAATTTATTTGTTTTTATTTGTTTGAACCGAAAGCTTCAACTCATATAGTTATAACCTTCGTAACAACATATCCAGAGATTCGATGACATGTCTAGCCGCACGCTGTCTCACTCGCAGGCTGTATTCTACCTCATGAATAGTATTTCTCGAAGTACATGCTGTGTAGGACGTAACAAATTCGTCAATTAATGCAGCTCTCTCAGCCATAAAATTCGGTTAGCTACTGAACCTCGAGATCATCAGGTAAACTTAACCAGTCGAGCTCTTTGCTCTGAACAGTGCTGAATCCAATGTGAGCTTTATAGCTTGTGCCGTGTACTTGTTTACTCGGTCAAAACGCGGTTTGAAGGCTTGCTTACAAAATTCTTGCCTCAGCCAAGCCGTGCGCCTGGAGATGCTAGCACTTAGTCGTTTGATGCCTGCACCTGCGGCTTTTTACTCTATTCTATGCAAGAGCACAGCACCTCTAATTGTGATGTCCATCTAATAATAGGTGCAAACTAAGAACTCTTTTTCGGATTAAAGAAAAAAATATGCGGCCAGTGTAGTGTTCAGTGTACGCTAAGTTGCGCAAACCTTGATACAGACACATGTCTTGTGGTGGTGGTGATGGTGAAACTTTATTACCAGCGGATTCAGAGGAGCGACCCGCTTAAACGACGGCCGCTATCCCTTCGGCAGCGGCGGCGTCTTCAGCCAGCTGGAGGAGCTTGATCTGTCCCCTGGTCGAGACTGAACAATAGACCCTCGCGGGTAGGGACTGCGGGCAGTTGCAGATCATGTGATGTCTGGTGTATTTATTCCAGTAATGATGCGCATAGATGATACGAAATTGCTGTGACACGTTGACGTCAGACACTCGCGATATCCTGTATTGTTGAGCAGTGTGCACTCTCTCAATAAATGAGCAAGTCGCGCGTGGTCAATTTATTGGTGTCCTGCGCTGTTTGCATTGAATCCATCGAGAGTGAGGGTGAGGCCATAGAGTGTCGGTAGATTTTGAGGTTTGGAGTTGGAAGCGACGGAAGAACACCAAAAGTGAACACTTCTGGCCGCCTCTGGTGCTTAATTAGTAGTGTTGAGAGTGTTGTATACAACCAAAAATGTGTCGCGAGAGTCGCTTCATCTTTCGTACTGACACCAAGCAGCATAAAACGAAGCCAATATCTCCAGCTGTCGCGTTGTACAGCACTGCTCTCGTTGCCTCGCGCTTAAATACTTGTTAATAAAAAACGTTTTTTCAATGTAGAAAGGCATTACATTTAAGGGTCTGCATGCTATTTTTTATCGACTCTTACGTCCGCACTTTCAGGCAGTAATTCTGAGTTGGCTCGGCAGATTTTGCTGGTATAAAAGTGAAGTGCACCAGTGTCTATAACGCTGTATGCATGACTACGTATGCAGGAAGTTAGGTTATCTGTGTTATCGAAACAAACTACGGAGAAATGGAATTCCACGAAGAGGAAGCATTAGCAGACGATTTAGAAGATAGCTTCAATAATATACAGGGCGTTTCACCTACGACTTTACAGGATTTCTAAAAATTGAATTTTTGAGTTAGAAGAGCATTTTCTTCGGCATACCATTGTCAGCGATGTAGTAGAGCAGAATGCAGCTACGACGGGCTAAAAGCAGGCTAGTTAACTAACATTGAATAGGTAACTTTTTAGCTATTACTGTTAGGCTCCGTTATTATTAAGAAGCGTTATTATTAAGACACCACATGCGCACCACATGTCCCCTCTCTTGTTAGTGTCCTTGTTGCGCCGCCGTTCATTTCGTCATGCACCAACTCGCCCCTCAGGCCATTCTTCTTAAGAAGCGTGTAGCCCACAGTAAGTAATATCCATATCAGTGTTTAGAATTCCACAGTAAGTAATATCCATATCAGTGTTTAGAATTTCAAAATCGCGGTTACCCTCGACGCTGTAGCCCAGGAAATTTTTGTTGCGTCGCGCCACAATATGTGCGCTTTCGAGAAGCTTGCAGGCAAAGTAACCTCTCCAGTGCACGCACCTCGTTGAAATCGCCAAACTTTCTTGGGCCACAGCGCCGAGGGTAACCGCGTTTTCGAAAGTCTAAAAACTGATACGGATATTACTTAGGGTGTGTTACATGCCCTCAGTAATAACGGAGCCTACCAGTAATAGTTAAATTAGAGAAAAAATAGCGAGAACCATGCACACCACGAGAAAGGAACGAGGACAAGACACAAGCGCCTGTGTCTCGTCCTCGTTCCTTTCTCGTGGTGTGCATGGTTCTCGCTATTTTTTCTCTAATTCAAGTATGCACCAACTAGCCCAAAAAGAGGTGTTAATGAAGTAATAGTTAAAAGTTGCCTATTGAATTTTAGTTACCTCGCCTGCTCGCTAGCGCGTCTTAGCTGTATTCTGATGTACTACGTCTGTTGCAAAAGTTTGCAGCCCACCGTGCCGTTTATTTCAATGGCGCGGTGGGCTGTAAACTTTTGCAACAGACGGTACTACACCGTTGGCAATGCTATGCCGAAGAAATCACTCTTCTAACTCAAAAACCCTATTTTTAAAAATTGTGCAAAGCCAGGTGAAACACGCTGTATAGTTGCTTTGGGTAGTCAGCGGGAATGCATTTTTGCCAATAGCGAGCAGCGTTTTTCATCTGAATTTAGAAGTCGTTTTTTTGTGTTTTCTTTTCCTTTTCAACGCACTTGGTGCCGACAGTATACATGCCTTTCCAACTTCGCCATTCGTGACACCCCTGCCCTTATCAGTGCCCAAGCCAGCCGCATATAGTAGCTGCTGGCAATTAACACAAAGCAAGGCCCCGGCAGTGGAGGGCCGCCGGTAGGGATGAAGGCCCAGTGCTGTCGCCGAATTCTTTCTCACCAGTTGCGTGTTGCCGCCTCACGACAGGCACGACTCCGCCGTGCCGCATGACCTCCGCTCCCGCGTTTACGCGCGAGGAATAACTTTGCCGCGGGCCCGAGATAACAGCGGGCACTCACTGCGCGGCGACTGCATGTGGTTCGCAGTTTCGCGCTCGCGTTTTACGGCCGCTCAGGTGTAAAGAGCGAACAACTCGGGCGCGCCTTCGTTTGCGGCCGAGGGTGAACGAGTGTCGGCTGTCGGGTGAACGACCTTGCGCAGGCTTATTACGTTTAGCTCGATGTTGGGCAGCAAAGCCTTACGACGAAACGAAAGGGGAGTTTTTAAATGGCTGACTTCCGTTGCTGTTCGTAAGAATTAAGCCTGTATGAAGAGGTAGCTATAGTTTACACTCATATTGTCGACGTCGCTCTCTTATTCGTTGAGCAGTGCTTTCTTTAGTTTAGAAGGCTGCAGCTTTTGGTCTCCAAACTGCAATTTAATAACGCGATAAAAACTATATAAGCATAGATATCTCATTTGTCGCAGCTTGTGTTGCAACTTCTCCGTGTGTTTCCGTCAGTTTCTTTTACAATACAATAAATACAATACAATGCATCTTTTTTTTTCCCTAGAAATAACTGGATGGTCTCTCGAGCTAAAAGCTACACAAAAAGCCTCACGTGACCCAAGAGACCATTTACATGGCAGCAGCATAATGAAAGTAGTTTGTCTGTCCATCAACCGCCGTATATGGACTGCTAGCTGCAGTAGCAGTTGTGCGCTTTGCTGTCACGATGCTAACGTTTGCGTGTATCACATTTGTTTTCTGGTTTTTTATTTCGATTTCATCCGTCTACTACCAGTGAATTTCGTGACGGTATGGGCAGGTTGTGATTACGTCACAGGATCACGTAACCTCTTGGCCAATCAGGGTAGCCTATCAAGAAATTTGTGATGACATCACAAGGTCACCTGACATCTCTCGGCGAACCAGTGAATTTCGTCACTTCGTACGGCGGATTTTGCTCCTGCCGTGAACTCTAATGCCATCGCATCAATGAAAAAAAAAAAAAATGGCTGAGGCTTAACTTGGTTAAGCCTGGAGAATGCGAAGCATCATCGTGTCGCGTAATTTGGAGGCGCACAACCACAGCGACGGCACGAGGTGGGCCCCCGTTTCTCCACTGTCGTGACGTCATCGTGTCACGTGGTGTGACGTCATGTATCACATGATTTGGAGCCGCACAACCACAGCGACGGCGCGAGGTGGGCCCCCGTTTCTCCACTGTCGTGACGTCATGTATCACGTGATTTGGAGGCGCATAACCGCGGTGAAGGGCTGAAGTGGTAGCTAAAGTAGTATGCTTCGCATAAAAGCCAGAGAGCCAGTATGAGAGAGACTGACACCTAGGGGCGGATTTATGGGGGAGGAGAGGGAGATGGAGCTCCCACCCCTACCTTTCAGCTTCCCTTCCTCCTCATGTAGCTACCCATGCGTACACGAGGAAAAATATGCTGAACCCCATTTTTTTCTACAAAAGAAGTCCTAGAAATATATGGTTCATTTGGAACCACCTCCCAACTGCCCTTTCCGAGAGTGACCCTTGCATCCGCCCCTGCCGAAAGCACAGCGGCCGCGGCTGCAATAGAGCTCTAAAGCCACCGCGATAACCTCAGTTACAGTTGGCATTTTGCTTATTCTCAGTTTACGTACTTCTGCCGTTACCACTCTTCGAACCGGAACGCAGGATATATCGAACAGAAAGCCGCCGTCAGGAAAGAATGAGCAGCTCGCATGGTCGACTAGTAGCCAAAGCAAGCAAACGTTTTCAAGCGCCGTTTCTGAAACATTTGCTTCGAGAACAAGGAGCGGGCGAGTCATTTCCCGAGCGCTTCTAACGTCACGAAGTTTCGCGCTCACAACTGTACGCGCCACACAGACGTGGAGTTATCACTCTGGATGTCATCAACGCTTTCCTTCTCAGGTTGCGGCTCATCACTGTTTGCATCATCCTCGTGAAGGATAACCGAGTAGCACCAGACGTCACCACGTAAGCCAGAATGGTTGCTTGCCGGTGCGATTGACTGTTCGGAACATCTCCCGGCTATGCTCTTTATCAGAAAGACTATCCCACGTAGCGTGAAGCGGTAAATTTTGGTGGCAGATGGAGCGGCTAGACTGTGACGAAGGTACCGTTTTCGACACTGAGAACGACTTACATGCGAAAAGCAGAGATGTATTTCAAGGGGCTGATAATACGGGCGATTAAGCGACGTGATTGACAAAGAGCGCCAGACGCGTTCGGTGAACGTCTACAGCACCTCACATCTTTAAAGCTCACAGAATGTCGAGACTCCGTAATACATACTTGCGAACCCCGGCGGTTCGCCGAAAATTGCTGCTTTGTTACGCTAGAAACCACTATCTATTTCGGCACACCATTGCGGGCACGCCTTCGCCCTTCGTCGAGCTGGCATGCAGCTTTCGAAGAACAGTGCACGCCCGTACAGGCTCAAGCGTTACGAGGGCTCTAGAGAAAAGGAAAGAGGGGAGGCCATGGTTGCCAAACGCGAGAATGGGTCGTCCAACATCTGCTGCTGCCCGTTGCGCACGCCTTTTTTTTTTCTTTTTTAATGCAGTAGGGGAAGGAACATGGGGGAGAGAGCTTTGCCAGGGAACGAAGGCACGCATAAAAGAGGGGGAGGAGGGTGTGTCGACGGAGGCTGGAGGAAGGGAAGGGACAGCTGGGCAGCAGCAGCCTTCCTGATGCCACAGGCCAGAGAGAAGAGCTCTTCGTTCGAGGAATGCGCGCGCTTCTCTCCTCCTCCTCCGCTCCGTCCGCGCCTTAATGACCCCGGCCTAGGCGGCGGCAGCAGCAGGAGGGATCCTCCATATCGCGGCCATAGTCGTTGCTGCTCCTTGCTAGAAGCCGGGGAGGCGCGCGCAGTGCTTCTGACATGGGCCTTGGCGAAATAACAGCCGGCGGGCGCACTTCTGGCGTCCAGGAGAAGCGAAGCAAGCAGCCCGTCTCCCTTTCCTGGACCTTCTTTCTCAGGAGGCCGGCTTGCCCGCGAGAGAAGAGCGTTTGATGGAGGCTGCGTCGCCTCACAAGGTCATCGTCAAGGCCGGCCTTCATTCCTCTCTTCCATCCTCCATCCAGCGTGGAAAACGGAGTCGATGCGCACATGGTCCACCGGGGGCCCCGTGATGCCGCGTTACGCGCTCGAGGACCGAGTAGAAACAAACAGCAAGGGGAGAGGACAGGCGAAGAATGCTCCAGGCCCTCTCTGGCTGTCTAGTCGATGTGCCTGCGAAATTGGCGAGGACGGGGCGGTCTTGAGCCCGAAGCAGGTGGTCGAAGAGACGCAATTCCCCCCACCCTCTGCTTCTCCTGCGAAGGAAGTAAATGGAGAAAGATGGCTGTTTTCTTTTTTCTTGTTTTCTCCCGTGGCGAGATTCCTCGGGCGGCTCCCGCAGCTCTTGTTTGTTGTCGTCCGCGACAGTAAACAGGTCGCACAGAGCAGTTCCGGCGAGGAATGTCGGAAGAGGGAGATCTCTCGAGAAGATTCTTGAGGTATCGGTCTCCGCGCGCGTTTCTGTTTCCCATCTGCAGCTTGTATTTATTGTTATTATTTTCCGCAAACCTCTGTTTTGTTGATGGTTTCCTTTTGGAGCGTGTTTACAGACACCTCATTCTAAATTTACTTCTGTTTCCAGAACGTCCATGGTGCGTTTACGTTGTCTCGCGGGATTCTCTATAAACTACGGTCTTCGTCTCTGGCTTCTGGGGTTGTTTCCATAGGGCTACGGACACAAGTTTACCGCACCGAGGCTTTCCATTGTTTTGCTTTTTTCAACACCGCCGATTCCGGCAAATTAGGTTAGGTTAGGTTTTAGGCTAGCTAGATTGAGTTACGTTATATTAGCTTTAAGTTAGGTAGAGTAAGTCTTAAGGTTAGGTTAGGTGTAAGCAGAGGTGTTAGAAGTTCGCGGAAAGATGCTCCTACTCCTACCGGCGTCTCGAGGTTCGGGAAACAAATAGCTAAACAAAGAAAGAGATAAACAACATACTATGTGGATTAGGCTCACAACATGCGGTACACTCTGCTGAACCCATGCAGTGGAAAAAAGAGCAGGGATGAGGTTTTGTCCTGGATACGTTTCAAGGCAGTTTTGACGTCGAACATTTCCTACGTTTCTAACAATTTACCGAAAAGCGCATGCAGTAAGTTTTCAACAACTAAAAACTGCGACAGTTTCCATTCGTGCCTACGCTATGACTACACAGCTAGTGGACTAGACGCCGTAATTCAAAACAACTATGGCGTCTCTCCCCTGTCAGCTGAAGGAATCCATTCAGCACATCGTACAGACAGCAGGAGAATGTTGAATGGGAAAGTTGAATGGGAGCGCATTCCTGGTTTTTCTGGCGGTATGACTCAAAACACTCGCTGCCTTCCTTTATTATGGTATTTAGCACTGACGAGAGCCAGCGTTAATCGAGACAACGATGACTGCTACACTTCACTTAAGCTGACGGTAAACTGCACTTATGTGGTAGGAGAACCGGACTGAACACAAACGTATGAAACGTCACGCGTCGCTTGCAAGTGTCAAAGCCAGTCTTCGTTCTCGCTAGACGGATGGCGTCAATAGGGTCAATAGCACGCGATGCTATTGCCCATACCTCATATCCTCATGCCCTGCTTGAATTAAGAATAGGCAGACAAACAAGCGCAGTTTTTTATGGATAGGAGAATTGATGGAAAAATAAATACACCAAAAGTTTTCGGAGAACGGTGACTGTAAAGCAGGAAACTAGGAAAGCAGATAAAGTGACAAGATATGCAAAAACTCGCTCTGCAGGAGTATGGATAACTCCTAGCCCCTTTTGTAGCTAGCTGCATCCCCTCTAAGCGCTACACACGATACAATCCCCCCCCCCCCCCCTCCTCCCACCCCCTAGATGCCTCTTGTTTGTAATGACTAGTGACGTTGACAAGTTTGCCCACGAAAAAGCCCAAAGTGCTTCTGCGCTTTCTCAGCGTTCAATAGAGCTCCCAAGCGGCAGAGCACAGAACATCATGTAGCGAGAAACTACATGATCAACTTTGTCTTTAAAATGTATATCCTTGGGACCTCGACCTGAGCTCGGCGCATTGGCCTGGAACCGCGCCTGCCAGTTCCACACGGGTGCATTTTTATATGATGCTTCCTGTCTTTCGCGATGGCTCCTCTTTTCTGCGGTCGTTATGCGATGTCTATACCGCTGGTCTGGAGAGATTTATATGAAACAAAAAATAAATAGTGACGTTTCCGCATGTAGCGCGCCGGCACTGACCAGGAGACTGTGCTCCGGTAATGGGCCTTGCGCTTCGCTCCGCCGTGAACACGCTGAGCTCCTCAGCCCTTCCTTAAGCCCGTTAATTGCCAGTTCTGTTTCGAAGAGCGTTTAAGAGCATAATAGAAATGAGGCTTATTAAGTAGACCGCCAGATTTGAGCCTCCTCATTAAACCTGGCGGACGAATGACGCATGCATTTCCGATATGAAAATTAGAACGGTTGAGGCTTTAATGTGAGCCGCATATATTGCAGCTGGCTAGGGTTCGCGCCGGATAAACAGTGGTAAATTTTCCGTGCTGTTTTAAATGTACTTATTTTAGACAGGGTAATATGGAAACAATAGCACTTCAATGTCCGTAGCGAAGACACAAATAAAACCAGTCGCGGTTGCTTTGAAAACAACGGGGATGTAATGATCACACAAGCGTGCCTTACAAATTTGACGTATGAACGCCAACACACGGTTATTCGAAGGCCTAGCCCGCCATTTATACTTTGTTCGAGCGCGCTTTAGCGCGGCTGCGGCTGGAGTTCAAGCTGGAACTGTTTGCCCTAGGAAAAAAAAAAAAAAGATGTCCGTGAAAACCGGTGGCACACGAATACACTCAATCTCATTATTTTCGCAGAGTGGTTTACTCATGTTTTTCGCCCTAAAGCAGGCAATTTATATCATCTGCGCGATCAGGCGTGACCGGTTTGTTCATTAATCATAGCTGTCCATTAGCAGAGCGTGCAAATAGAAAAGAGTAATTTCATTTTTAATATCCGCAACAATAGGAAACTTCCAGTTGTGTAAGTTACGCGTGTTACATGCAAGTCGATTGGAAAGTATTACACGATAGGGATCCGCAACCTCAAGGAAGCACTGGACTGTACAAGGAGATAATTGTAATCTTTGTGCTTATCAACATAAATGTAGCTAAAAATTTGCAGTAAAAAGGTCGCGTAAGATTGGTAAGCATACGCTCTGCTTACTACTGCGCTTTGTTCTTGGAACTCTAGAACACACCTCAGTTAGTGCAGACCTGGCAGTAGTGGTTTACTTGTCAAATAAACAACAAAATATGGAAGGCCTTGTTATGCCCTAGGAAAGCGACATCTGCCCCGACCTTTGCTCGTATAGCGGTGTAAGCGCTTTATCTATGTCAACAAAAAAGCTTTACGCGCAACAATAGATGTTGATAATGCAACGCGCGGCCTAAACTTCGTATTTTTTTCTCCACCTTCCTGCAATGTTCGTTCGCTTTCCGCCCGGAGGAGCGCACACTTGCAACATCAGCACTCCAGTACTTCTCCAGTACTTAGTACTTATACGTGGCCTGAAAGGAGAGTGGAAGAACTGCGCGACACATCACAAAAATAAAAATAATGCTACCAAGACCCTAGGTAGGAAATAGCTTAGGATGAAAAATGAGAATAAGACCGGAGGTTTAAAACAAAGTACGAAATAATTAACAAGGGCACCAAAATTTACTCTCCTCGGAAACTCAAGAAAGAAAGGGCCAATGGGCGGGACTCTTTAGCCAGTGGCGTCGACAGATCTTCGTATTGTCACGGTAGATACTTGATTAATCCCTTGTCACACTAGCTTTACTCGGGATTAACCTATTGTTGGGACTGACCACAGATTGAGCACTAAGTCATGACAAGCGGTCGACGCCGTTGACTGGAGGGCTTTTTTTGAGGGATATTTGCCTCTTCGTTCTTGATTTGTAGTCGACTATGGACAACAGGGCGTTCGCGACCACCTCGTCCAAAGCAAGTGCTAACGAAATCAATCAATCAATCAATCAATCAATCAATCAATCAATCAATCAATCAATCAATCAATCAATCAATCAATCAATCAACCAGCCAGCCAGTCAGTCAGTCAGTCAGTCAGTCAGTCAGTCAGTCAGTCAGTCAGTCAGTCAGTCGGTCCATCCATGCGTCCGTTCGTCCGTCCGCGCGTCCATTAGGATAGAATACTTAGTCAAATCTAGGATGGAATAATCGGAATGAATCTGAATGGAATTTGTAAGATCGAAGCAGGGTAACCTAATAAGAACACGGTACCTCCTCTAATCTGGAATATGATTACGGTAGGCCAGAATACTTGCGTCGTATTCGCCCGTTTGAATCAGTAAAACAACACCGATCATCGCCATAGTCATCACTGGCCTACGATAACGCGTGAGGAGCACCCGTGGGATCCCGAGCACAAAATATGCGCCCAAAGTTGAACATGATTGGCAGGGAGGCCCTCCCCGTGCGCTCGACCGGTTGTTTTACTCTGGCCGGTTTGTGCTCTCCTGACGGATGACCTCGCGAATTCCGGGGAAGGGCGCGACCCCTCACGGGGCCCCTCCTTCTGGCGCCAGCCTTGCGTGCGGACTATGTTTTCTTTTGTTTTTGTTTTTCATTCAAAGTACAGCACTGCTGGACGGCCAGGCATGTAAAGGGCGGGCTGACCCCTCTTTTCTAAACGCTGCTCAAAAAATGAGACAAAGCCGCGTCCGTGTAATTTCGCAGGGCGCCGTGGAAGCCGCAACAGGGGTGGTCGGTCGAACCAGTAGGAGGAACATAAAGCAACAATGTATTTTTGCGTGACCTCCCGCGACCTTCAGCTGTCAGCGGCTCTTTTTTTGACTCCATTGATTTATGTGGCTTCAGTTTTTGAATTCAACCGCTTACAGTTCGCGTTAGCAGAGGTAGCGAGCAGTTCGAATTCCTGTCGATTGGCCTACGGCAGTGGCGCGCGCATCTGCCTTTTATATTTGTGTTTTTTAATACTTGGTGAGCCTAAAGTGGGCGTTGTATAGCGGGAAAGGCAAAAACAAATAACAGAGAAGAAACAATGTGCAGATAGCAAAAACAGTACAAAATTACAAAGAATAAGAAATATACGAGTATACAAAGACATAAGAAAGTGGGGTATCGCTAAACCTTTACTAAAAACTACGGATATATATGAGATTGTAAAGCGATGCACTGCAAAACTTAATGATTAAGGATTAACCGTTCGCACTTGCTGAAAACATTGTCAGTGCCCCAATGAACTGAGAATGGTTCCGAAGAAATGGCTATGCTAAGTGGTAACGCATTCCGCTCGGTCATCTAATGCAAGAGGTGCGTTTCGAAATTCGTGCAAAAATTCGAGTTCGCGCAAGAATTGGTTGCACCTATATGGGGACGTGGTCTAGTTGAGGACCCTCAACCATTATTAATATGGATGCCAGCGAATGCGGCGTTGTGATAGCGAGTGTAAAAGGATGATAAACCGTTTAATTGTGAGCGCGTGAGCATGAGCGGAGATTAAGCGCTTTATTTTAGAGCCAAAAACACTAACGTGATAAAATGTACAGCTTTATGACTCGGTAAATAACCACAAGGGTTAGAACGAAGAGGATTCCATGTTAGTGAGGCGCATTCCAGGGCTGACCAAATTAACGAGTCATATGCATTTCGTAGCATATCCCTAATAATGGGCCGTGACTGCCATTGAAGAATTCAAAGTTCTTTTAGCCATTTATTAGAGATGCGTTCAATACGCCTTGTCCCATCATTAGGAGGAAGTGATTCATTCGAGCCGCCGCAGTGTCTCAGTGACTATGGCGCTCGGCTGCTGACCCGAAAGACGCAGGGAATTCGATCCCGGCCGCGGCAGTCGAATTTCTATGGAGGCGAAATTCTGGAGGCCCGTGTACTGTGCGATGTCAGTGCCCGTTGAAGGACCCCAGGTGGTCGAAATTTCCGGAGATCGGTAGAAAGATGGAATCCCCAATCGGAGGATGGCTACCCTGGAAGATGGTGGGTACGGCGAGAGCGCAAGAAGGCGCAACTGGTCGGCGGTTGCTATGGAAACCACCCAGAAGGCAGTTAGCCTGAAAGCACGAGAAGGGTTACAAGGAGGCTTTATGCCGAGAGCGTAGGAAGGCGTAATCAGAGGATGGTATAACAATGGTAACCGTCCGGAAGGTGGTTACCGTGGAAGAAGGAGAGTATGGCTAGAGCGGAGAAATTCCCATCCGGTGGATGATTACCGTGGAAGGAGGAGGGTATGGCGAGACCGTAAGAAGGCGCAACTAGTGTGTGGCTGCCATTGGAAGCAACCGGAGGGCAGTTACCCTAGATGAGAAGGAGGGTACGGTTAGAGGAGGGCGTTATGGCGAGAGTGTAGGAAGGAGTACCGCGGTAACCGTCCGGAACGTGGTTATCATCAGAATCAGAATCAGAATATATTTATTTAACATCATGGCGATGTTGGGTGCACCGGCAAAAAGCCAGTGGCAAGGCTTGACGAGGCCGGCGCACCCTACAGAAGCTTGGCAGTGATACACTTGTTCACGTTAACAAAACAAACGAAAGAAACAATACGAGGACACTTTCAGAGAAAAAAAACAAAAAAAAAACGTACAAACACACAAGACATATAACAGTTGTTGGCACTATTTAGCTATACATTTATAAGGATTTCTTATTTAATAAATGTGGGAGAGTGAAGTTCAGCATTTGATACCCGTAATTGTGCGGGTCTTAGGTACAAACCAATTCAAAACTGTTCGAGTA
This sequence comes from Amblyomma mixtum, assembly GCF_055824585.1. Classification (NCBI taxonomy): domain Eukaryota; kingdom Metazoa; phylum Arthropoda; class Arachnida; order Ixodida; family Ixodidae; genus Amblyomma; species Amblyomma mixtum. Next base: position 255,249,974 of record NC_143012.1, on the reverse strand, counting down.
GAGTATTTAGACTCTTTGTATTTCAGTCCAGACAGCTGTAACATAAAGCAATTGTTTTTAACAACACTTGTTTCCTACCGTCTTAAGAGCAACGTTTCATACAACTGGGGAAGGGGGGTGATGCCGAGTGCGTGAAATATCGGGCCACTATATATGCTCTAGTCGCGGAGCATTCACAATGCTACGAACAGCTTTTTTTTGAAGAAGGTGCAAACGATTAATGTTGGTAAAAGACGTAGTGCCCCAGACCAAAAAGCAATAGTTAAGAACAGAAGAAAAAAGTGCGTTATACAGCATTTGCTTAATACGCTTCGGCATAAAGTACCTTAGTCGACATAAAATACCGACAACCTTGGACTGTTTGTTTATTACCATTTTGACATGATCATTCCATAATAAGTTCTCATGAAAAATCACACCTAAACTTTTGATGACTGGAACAATCTGGATGAGTGACGAGCCCAATCTTAAAGAAAGTGGCGATCCGTTAATAGGCTTACTGCGTGGTCTGAAGAGCACAGCTTTTGTTTTCTGGGTGTTAATGCTTAACAAATTACATTTAGACCATTCTAAAAGCGAGTGTAGACAATGTGATGCTTGTTGCTGAAGATCTTGTAAATGTGAGGCTCTAAAAAATAAAGTGGTGTCACCTGCGTAAATAATGAAAGTTGGCAGCTTACTAATGCAGACGACGTCATTAACATAAAGGAGGAATAGGAGTGGTCCCAAGATACTGCCTTGCGGAACGCCTGAAGTGATATGCCTAAAATCTGAGGAGTCATTGTGTATGTTTACCTGTTGTACTCGAGAACCTAAATAAGACTGAGTTATTTGAAGAAACTTTCCGCGAAAACCATAGTGCTCGAGCTTAGCTATCATTATTCTGTGATTCATGCGGTCAAATGCTTCGGAAAAATCAATGAAAATGCCAAGAGTGAGAAGTTTCTGTTCAAAGGACTCTAAGATTAGTTCTTTCTGAGTTAGAAGCGCGGTTTCCGTCGAGAAGTGTTTTCTGAAACCATGCTGACTGGGCGTTATTATGTTATGTTTGTCACAGAAACCAGATATTCGTCTAAACAGGATTTTTTCAAAACACTTTGAAAAAACAGGAAGAATGGATATTGGTCGATAATTTGACAGAATGTTTTTGTCTCCGCCTTTATGTATAACCGTGACTCTGGCAATCTGCATTCTTTTGGGGAATACTGCATGTTCAATGCAACAATTAAAGATATATTCTAACACTGGGCTAATTACATCCGCTACATACTTTACTGGGGAAATTCTGAAACCATCAATGTCAAGTGCCTTGCTGTTGCGTAAAGCCAAGAGGCAATTTTTAATTTCAATACATCTGTTGGCGATAGGAATGCACTGGAAACAATCCGTACGTCAAGACACTTCACATCCGTGAGATCGTCATTCCCATCCGCCTGAGACACAAAATGATTATTAAAATTATCTGCTAGCTTTTTCCCACTCACTGGCTCATTATCAACAAAAAGTTCAAGTACATCAGTGGCAGCAGAACCTCGGTTTAAAATTCTTTTAATGTTTTGCCACACAAGATCGCTCCTTTTTAGTAAGTCTTGGTTGAATAGTTTTTCCATGTACTGTTTTTTTGCCTGACGAAGAGTAGACGTAACTTGGTTGCGATATGTTTTAAATCATACAAGATCATCGGTTAACTTTGTTTGAATGAAGCGGTTGTAAAGGTGCGTCTTCTTTTTTTATCATTTTAAGGCATTCTGCAGTTATCCATGGTTTTCTGGCTTTTCGAGGTCTTTTGAAAGTGACAAAAGGAAAGCTTTGCTCATATATAGTCCTGAATATGGCGATGAAGGCATTGTAGGCATCCTCTGGAGCATTTTTGTTTCGCACAACGTTCCAGTCAACATTTGCAAGTGCGCCTCGAAAGAAATTCAGTGTTTCATTATTAATGCGCCGGTATTCTATCGCAGAAGGTACGCATTGTTTCCTAGATGTTTCACGCTCAACAATCAGGTATATTGGAAGATGGTCACTGATATGGACATTAATTATTCCTGATTTAAGATGATCAGCTGGAGAATTAGTAAAAAACACATCAATTGACGTTGCAGCCTGTAATCATGTTGGTTCATTTATGACGTTAATAAAACCGTTGCATTGCAGTATAGACTCAACTTCTAGTTTGTTAGCAGAATGTGAAAGAAAATCTATGTTAATGTTACCACCTAATACTAGGTTAAGGTTGTTATCTGAGACCCATTGGAGATATTCATCAAGAAAGCAAGCAAAATTTGAGAAGTTGCTTTTAGGAGGCCGGTATATAAGGAGGAAGGAGGAAGGGGGGTACGGCGAGAGCAGAGGAATGTAGCACGGTCAATCTGCAACAGTTTCTGCGAAACGCGCCGCCCGAGTAGAGGATCATCGGGGGCGCTGCGCTTCTAGAGCGGCGGACTGGAGAGCAGACAGACGAAAAACGACTATGTGTGGAAAACTAGAAAGAGCGCCCTAGAACTATACAGATGTGAGGTCCCTCGCAAATTCTCTACCACAACATGTCGTAAAGAATAAATACCTCTACAGTTGCCGCTGAATCTCGCGTTAACCAGTGGTAACCTCCCTGCCAATTTTTGTTCCCTTCACGGTGTTATCGATGCAATAAACTGGTCTCTAAATTCGCCATTTTCTTCAAGTACTATTTTTAATCCTGCATTTGTAACCTTACGTCATCTCCCTGCTGTCCAGCAACCAATGTCCCAATCGCCTTTTACTAACTTCTATCGCAGATTCATTGACACGACCATTGTTATGTTCAATTCCTACAGCCTCAGGGAAGGTGACTGTGCCTGCATTGACGTCCGGTTGGATACTGCCACATTCTGGTATAAGTTGTTCAATTGTTTCTGCAGATTTACCACACACTGCAAATGTGTCATCTTCTTGGAAGCAGTGCTTTGCGCGCCTCCTAGTGCCTGTGAACGACAACACACTGAATGAACTGCAGTGTTTATAAATAATAAGCTATTTAATGCCGCCATCACGACTCAGCTTAAGCCAGCGACTACGACAGCCGCGCATACAAATGCTGTCTGCCAGCCCTGAACGAGCGAAAGGTCGACCGCACCTGAGCGGTATACTTATATAAAAAAAAAGTTGTTCTTTACTTTTGTCGATGGCAGTGCAGACACCTTTAGTAGCCGTTATCATGCTCCGAAATAGTTGCACGTTTCGTGCACAACCCTGTGTTCACGGTAAAAACATCACAATAGCCAACGCGACCCTTTCTTTTTTTTTTCGCTGCAGAGGAGCGCCTGTGGCTGCCGGTTGATTCAAAAGGAAGCACGCAGTATACCAATGTTTGCATAATTCATGCTGCTTTCTTTCCTTTCGGCTGGTGACCTTTCTTCTGTGTGTGTCGGAGACTACAGATGGTTTTATATCTCAATAACGATGTGCCACTCAGTACATGAGCTGCAAAGCATGCTCAATGAGTTAGACAGGTAGAGCAGAACGGTGGGTGTAAAAATTAACATGCAGAAAACCGAAGTGAAGTAATGCTCAACATTCTAGCAAGAAAACAGCAGTTTGCAATTGACGACGAGGGGCTGGAAGTAGTAAGGGAATATGTCTACTTAGGGCAGGTAGTGACCGCTGATTCGGATCACGAGAGGGAAATAACTAGAAGAATAAGAATGGGGTGGAGCACATATGGCAGGTTCCCTCAGATCATGAATGGCAGTTTACCAATATTCCTCAAGGGAAAAGTATACAACGGCTGTATCTTACTGGTACTCACGTATGGGGCAGAAACGTAGAGACAGCTTAAGTTAAGGACAACGCAGCGAGCTATGGAAAGCAATAATGATAGGTGTAGCGTTAATAGGGAACGGGCGGGGTAGGTGAGGGAAGAAACGCGGGCTAATGACGAGGAAGAAATTAAGAGGAAGAAATGGGCTTAGGCATGCCGGGCATGTAATGCGAAGACAAGATAACCGCCGGTCCTGAAGGGTAACGGAGTGGATTAAAAGAGAAGGCAAGCGTAGCAGGGGGTGGCAGAAAGTTAGGTGGGAGGATGAGGTTAAGAAGATTTCGGGGATACGGCGGCTGCAAATAGCAAAGGACAGGGTTAATTGGAGAGACATGGGAGAGGCCTTTGCCCTGCAGTAGTCAGGCTGGTGATGTTGATGATGATGATGAACGATGTGCCCGGGTTTCTTGGAATCAAAGTGGACCTCACTCTTTGGGTGACCTGAATGAGTCCTTCGCGCTTTCATTGCAAATGCATGCTCAGCAATGCGCCTAAAAACATGCATAGTCAAACTAATGGTCAAACCATAAGCCTGCACCCGTCGAATCCAGACTTTGAGAACCTGATAGATTAATGAATTAATTATTTCATTCATTCATTCATTCATTCGTTCGTTTTTGCAGGGAGTGTAGCCAGCGGTGAGAGGTGATCCCCCCTGTCGTCTTGGTCGCGGGCGGCCGCGCGAACAGCGTGGCGCGCCATGAGCTAGCGGGGCGGCGCGCGAGCGAGCGGAGCCGCGGGCCATGGCGTCGGTGCCCGCGGTACCCGAGTTCCGGGACGCCGACCAGTGCCGGCAGCACGGCCTCGAGATCATCCGGCCCAAGCCCCGGCGCCTGGGAGACCTGAACCGCCCGCACGACACCAGGATGCCCGCGGAGGGCGCCTCGCTCAGGTATACATGCATCATTGCACACTTTGGTCACGTCTACATCGGCCATGTGTTTCTAAACACAGCCATACCTAGTCAGTAGTCGGGAATGTTTGTAGGCATCCAAGTCGGACGTGGGAATAGCGCTGCTGTATCTGATAGAGGGGGTTTATAAGAGTGCTGCTCCCCAGACGCTGCGTCCTGCCTAAATCGCGAAAATTTGCAGCCATGGCATAGGAGACTCGTAACAGTGCGGGAAGCAACGGAACGATCTCGAACGGTAACGATATGAAAGACACTGTGGAACCTCGTTAATACGAACTTCCGGTTTATTCATGTATTCGTCCTTGCAATATCGCTGTTTTTCGATAGTAGAGAGTGCATATTACATTCGAACGCATGAGCGCATGCAACGGTCATTTCGAATTAAGTAGCGCAGTTGTGCGTTTCGCGCACGTTACCTAGCACGCTTCTGCAGAGTGCTTAATCTCTGCTTAATCGCCAAGGGTCGTCTGCTAGCTTAGCACTGTTCATTGTCCTTACCCGCTTACGGCAGTTACTCCGCTGCATATCGGGACACTCGAAACCATGCACGAGCGTCACGAAAAAGTGTCATGGTATCGTCACCGTGAAAGTTCGGCAGTTTCATTGCTGTCGCCAATTCGTAGACCACATGATGCCCCGCTCTCTCGCTCAACCTAAACCAACAATCCAACGATAATATGGTACGTGGCATCATGCACAACCAACTATGCCCGACACTTTAGCAAGCAACTTCCACTTGAGTGTCTGTGTAACGGTTGCATAATTTCACTACCGTTCTTTCTTTTATTGGCGACATTTCCTTTTACAAGCACACCTTTGTGTTATCTGCGAGCATTTAATGACTGTGTGCGTTAATTAGTGGAGTGTTCGGGCTTTCAAAACACCCAAGGTAAACTGAAGTGACTTTTGACAGCACAGGAGTGCGATATTTTATCCCCGAAAATAACAGTAATTCATCCATAGAAAATAATACTCTCAGAAAAACAAAAGAAACGGAATGTACGTTTTTTTAATAAACACTGAGAGTCCACCAAATTTAAAAAAAATAAAAGCCGAAAAGTCTGATATCACTCATGACCCAAATGAATATTGGTAATAAGGTACAGTACACCGTACGCTGGACATCATTTAAAATGTAGCAAGGGTGAACCCTTTAGAAAGCTGAGCGCTTAATTCCCGATTTGTTTACTGAATGAATTAACTTTCGTGCTGAAAAATGCGGGAGCCTTGTTTCGAGTTTCATCATTTCTAAAGATAAGAACAGTACTCACAACAGCGCTGTCGTCCATCCTGGCCGGCATTTCTGAAGGAGTTTCAACTGCTGGTTGGTTTGTTCGGTTTATGGGGTTTGACGTCCCAAAGCGACTCAGGCTATGAGGGACGCCGTAGTGAAGGGCTCCGGAAATCTTGACCACCTGGGGTTCTTTAACGTGAACTGACATCGCACAGTACACGGTCTTCTAGCATTTCGCCTCCATCGAAATTCGATCGCAGCGGCCGGGGTCGAACCCGCGTCTTTCGGGTCAACAGCCGAGCACCATAACCACCGAGCCACCGTGGCGGCGCAGTTTCAACTGCGACAAGAGATGTTTTGCTTGCCGTCTTTGTCCACACATCCACAAGCAAAACCCTTCGCGCTGTCCTCGACGCGCAGGGCTACGCACCGTGACCTAGTGGGAGGCTCGGCGCCCTCGCTAACCAAGCTGTCGGTGCGCGACCTGTGGCCGAGTCCGTCGGGACGCGCCTCCCACGAGGCGTCCCCGCGGCCGTGCCTCTCTGCCGCGGCCTCGTCTTCTTCGCCCGGGCCACCCGGGTCGAGTCGGGCGACGCCCGTGCGTGAGACCCCAGCGTTAAGCAGCAGCAGCGGCGCCAGCAGCAGGGCCTCTCCGGGCTCCCTGGCCCTGTCGGCGGCCACCCGTGCCTCACCGGCCCACAAGCTGTCGCTGGCCGACGCGAGCATGGCGCGCGAACAGGAGGACCAGCAGCAGGACGAGGGCTTCTCGCCCGACCCCAACTTCTCCGTGTACCGGTGAGCGCGCTTTTGACACGGCGTCCTACGTCAGAGTGCGCCTGGCACTTGGACGAGATGCCTTCAAGAGCGAGTTGACGGGATAATTAATTCTTCATGGCGAATATACATTGAACTTCATATGGCATCGTGAAAAACTGTAACAATTTTTGATTACCCCACCCCTTATGTAATACCCCGAAAGGGGCCTTTAAGGTAAATAAATGAAATGAAATGGAAAGGAACGAGACAAGGGAGAGAAGCATTGAAAGACACACACGGGCGCTGACTATCAACTGAATTTTATGGGTGTTCTGCTAAGGGTACTAATCCTGCATGGTGAATATACAGCGCCAGGGATAAGACAAGGGAGAGAAACAATGAAAGACACACACGGGCGCTGACTATATCAACTGAAATTTATGGGTATTCTGCTAAGGGTACCAGTGTTGTGACTCCTGAGCGATGGCCCTTACTGCCATGGCTCTCCGCGAGTGCGAGCTGTCCAGCACAACAAATAAAACGACTTCAGCGCATCTGTGGTGTAAGAAATATGCGACAGCGAAAAGGGTTGTTGAGTTTCCTAGAAAGCTACAATATGAACAGTTTTAGATGCTAACCAACGTTTATGCTAGCATATACCTTGCAACCATGGCGATGCATATACCTTGCAACCATGACTACTCCTCGTACAGGCATAGATCTCTCCCTGTCAGTGTTGCGCCAAGAACTGAGTCAAGAACTGAACGAACTCTTTATAAAAGTGCGTTGGAGTTTTCAAGACGTCTGCTTCACAGTGATGTTATATTGCATGGCGCAAGGTTCCCAGAGTAGATGGTATCTCGGTACACGCAACGTGAAGCCCCATATCTTCTAGCATACTTCCTAGAGGGTGGAACGTGTAAATGGACAGCATATGCATGTGCATCACATGAGGCCTTTTGCATACGCTGATGTCTGTTATACAGGTCTTACCTGATGGCCTTAGGGAAGTAAGTACGTGTATTTACCGATTGGGGGCGTTCCGTGTACTGCTGGCGCTCCATGCCCAGAGCTTCTGAATCTCCTGACTTCAGGAGCGGTGAATTAGGAGGCCGTATTAGTTTACTTACACGATAAAAAAAAAAAAAACTACATGTTCTTCAAAACGTAATACCACATAGCTAGGCGTTCGTTCTGATCTGCCTGACGATGTACTGCAGTGACTCAGCGTCAAACACGGACTGTGGTTCGTTGAGCAAGAGCTCGTCCGACGGCGACCCCGTCGTGTCGAGGCGCAAGCCTCTTGCGCGACTCAAGTCCCGCCGCCGCAACATCCTCAGCTTCCCGCTTAACCCGGAAGACCCAAGGCTAGGGACACGCCGCCACGACCTCTACGCCGGTGGCTCGTCTTCCGATGAGAACAGGTGAGTTCTGCATGTGAGGAGACGTAGTGAAACTGTGCACGAAAGGCAGCCAGGGTGCTGTGCATCTTCACTGTGTTGCGATTATTTTGCAGGAATTACCCGTATGGTGTCACCTATGCCCACATGGGATAACACCTGTTGAATAAAAAATAAATGCATGCTCTGAGTCGTCTTTCAGTGGCTTGCATGAATGTGAATAGAGAAATCGTAAACGTGACAACTTCAGGAACGATAGCTCTGGAATCAAAGCGTTATGAACAATTAAGGAACAACGACTGTCGTTGCATGTGTAAACGAAGAGTATTCTGACTGAGCCGGAGGTTACGTTTAGTTTTCTGTGATGACATTTTTGCTGAGTTTTCACAAAGCACATGCCTGATGAGGTACCTCGCATAATAGGGCTTAAACCCGTTGATAGTGGGAAAGTGTGCCGACGCTCTTCTGCATATTGGTTTCGTTTTCATCGGATGCTAGCGAGCAGAGCGCAAAATAACAAGGTGGGCCACCTAGGGTTTTATTAACCTGTTTGTGACGCCTTCAATGTCCGTTATATACGTGCTTGTACGGCCAGTACGCGGCAAGGGCTAACGCTGCGTGCTGCGCTTTTGCTCTACCAGGTCGTCAGGCCACGCCAGTATGAGCGACGGCGGTCAGTCGTCGTACGCGAGTTCGACGTCACCGCCGACGTACCTGGACTTCGCGCGTGCGACTCCGTCAGCCACGCCACTAACTAAATCCCTGCACAATGTGCCTGGACATCTCAAAGCGGTGCCCGAAGACGACCGGGTCCCCATCACCTCGGTGTCCGCGTCACGTCTCTGCCGCCGGTCCCAGCCATCGTCGTCGTCCTCATCGCACGGTAAGCTCTGGTGGCCACGTTCTACTTGTTTTAAGTAGTTCAGCAGATATATAGACAGGCATAGGAATAAGGGCTTTCTTCAGGGTAAACATCATCAGAGGCGTAGTATGCCGTAAAATAAGTTCCTCTCTTCAGCTGCTATTTGAAGTGAAGGTCGCTTAGACGGCCGCGGAGCTTGCGAAGTGGTCGCGGCTGGTATAACACTCTCACGCGGTCTCCAGATATAGCGGACAGGACTAGGCGGCTTTCTCTTTGTAGCCGTCTTGTTTCAATGTTACTTGAACGAAGCCACTTGACGTGCAGACCAATGTGACCTTGTGGAACCATTGGCTCTTGAGTAATGTGAAGTATGGCGCATAATGGCGGATACTCTTGTTTGATGCAGGCCATTTCGCCATTTCCAATGGAACAGCGCCGTGATTTGTTTCGATATTATCTCAAACTTGTGCGCTGAACCCCCTTTCTTCCAGAGAGAACCATGGAGGCACTCTAAAGGCGCATCGAGTCGCGAAGGCCGTGCGACTGGCATCTATTTTCAGCCGAAGAGCGGCTCGACAATGCCGATGTTTAACTAGCGCACTAGCTAAAGCCAGATGTGTACAGGAAGTTTCTATTCCAAGGCGTCGCTGATAGGTTTAGCAGTTTGCGACCAGGGGTTACAAGACTGGAAAATCGAGCTGCGTGCGACAATCATTGCGACTGCCGCTTTTCTATCACAACGGCTGCACAGCGTCCGCGACTCGCAACTGCCAATGTACCTTAATGGATTAAATGGTCCTAGCCTCGCAAACATGACTGCGTTCACCTGAATGTACAAAAGAGGATGGACGAGGGATAAAGCTAAGAATGAATGCTGCGTCGAGCTTCATCTGGGCTGCACGCCTACCATATGGTCCGCCTTTTTTTTCTTCTACCTACGTCTAAAAGTGCTGCTGTCGACCACAGCTGCTGGACGTTCCACGGCGATGTCTCCACGATGCCAGGCTTATGCTTGCCTACTTCTCTGTACAGGCCGCCGTGGGTACCGGAGTAGTAGCGGGGGCTACGAACTCCACGACAATTCCTCCGCAAACCTGGACGACATCCGGCAGGCAGTTGAGCAGCTAGCCGCTCGGACGCAGCAAGGAAGCAGCGGTGGCGGAGGCTGTGGCGGCTACTCGACGTCGACGTACTCGTCGGACGCCGAGCCGGGTGGCGGCAGCGGCGTCCGGCGGCTCATGCGGCACTCGAGCCTCGAAACCATCGCCACCAACATCACGAGTGCCGAGGAGTTCGTCTGGGTGGACAACCTGCAGTCGCGGCTTGTGGAGATGCAGCGGCCACCCTGGACCAACCACGACGTCCTGCGCGTGCTCCAGAGTGGTCGGCTGCGCGAGCAGCGCCGCAAGATCTCCATGGAGGTGGTTCCGCGCCTTTCGTTCCTCCTGCAGAGGCCCCTGGTGCGAGTTGCTAGGGAAGCCCAGAGGTACGCTCCCGCACGGGCCACGAGCTCCTTACCAAATCAACAGATTAAGGAACTGGGCACCGTTGTCCTTTGATGCGGCTTGTTGAACCCCTTCGCGCACACTTAGGGTCTGGTGCATAACCGTTAATGCGCCTTGGTGCTCAGTTGAAACACAGCTTTCCGCTTTGCACAGAACCGCTTGACCATTTGAATCTGCCAAGACCAGCGGCCTCCAATGTAGACCTTAAAGCACGCACTCTTCCGCTTGCGCAGGCTGTCCCGTCCGCTGGGCGTGTGCGGCAAGCGGCAGGTGAGCGGTGCCCTGTGCATCGTTCTGTCTCCCGCGCTGGCCGAGAGTTGCGTGAGCGCCTGCCACCGGGCGGCAGCCATGTACACTTCTTCGTCATGCGACCAGCTGCGGCTCGGCAAGAGCGCCCGCGCAGGTCTTCAGCTGCCCGTGGGCAGGTTCCAGCGCTGGGCCTGCGACGCCCGTCTGGCGCCCTGCGTACACGAGTACGGCGCCCTCTATCTGACGGCGGCCGCCGAGAACCTCCTGGAGGAGCTCGTCCTGCGTTGCCTGGAACCCGGTGCCACACTGACGGCAGCTGCGCTCGAGGCGGCCATCGCCAGCAGCGGGGAGCTCTGGGGACTCTTCCAGCCCTTCGCTCACCTCAACGCGGGAAGGACTGCCACAGGTAGGCCGCCTTCGGAATCACTTGGCTCTCTTGGCGACACTTATTCGCGAGAAAAAAAAGAAAGCTCCCATAACCTTCGTCCCCTGGAAACTAACAGTGATAGGTGACCGAGGTCTCCCTTACCTAACCTAGTGGACGCCCACTTATGCCCGGTTCGTGTGGACTGCAACCGCCCAAGGCAGTAATCTTTCAGTAATCTTCTCTGCCTATACCTCGATAAGGTTCTCATTGGCCAGCAGCAAAATCCGAAGCTTTAGCTCACGAGCTACGCGATGCTATGACGCAGAAGCTATTTTTCTCAGATGAAGTATCCTTCACAGCTGTCTTTCAAGATGTTCTCTTTGGAACTGGCGCTGCAGTGGCTTGGATTACTCTGTGACTGGAATCATTTTGGGTCCGATCTCGCTATGGGAGCTGAATGTGCACGTGAGCGGCGGAACACTAACCAGTGTGGGATCGCCGCTGACCGGCAAGCACACACTCGAGGTACGCATGGTGCCCATTTGAACAGAGAGAGAGATAGTAAACTTTATTGTTCTGATAGACGTTTATGTTGGAGAAAAGAGATTCACGAGACAAGGCGCGAGTCTGCTCGTTGCTTCTTCATATCCCGCTTTGTAGCCCGCCGGTTTGAACGTGATCTCTAGGTGTCGCGCCGGAGTGTCCTTGCGACATTCAGTGCGGCCAGCCTCAAGGGGGGGGTCACTTCACGCTCCGACTTCCCGCCGCGGTTGCGATAGCGGTCGCGCACGTGCTGCGCGGAGGCGCCCGCGGACGTCGCCCCTACGGGGGCGCCGGGCGACGACGCCGCTGCCGAGAGCGCGAGCTGCGCCGCCGCGCCGGCGGGGAGAGAGGCACAAATCACTGTAATTTGTGTCTCCGTCCGCGATGCATCACCAGGTGCCGCCACTAGTATATACTAGCGGCGCCACCAGCGCGCCCTCCTCCTGCGCAGAAATCGCGGTTAAAGCCCGGATGCGCCCCGAGCACATCGCGCAGGAAAAAAAAGATGGACGGAAATGCGATTGGCTGATGCAGGTATGGCGATGCAGCTGGAAAGTTATGCTTTTATCGATGCGGTGGTCTTGGTGTACACCCGACCCTCAATGTCCGCCCCGCCTCCTGCTTTATTTCCCGTTCCGCCTTTCTGCAGATGTGTATTCGAGAGGTTGGGTCTCCTTTAACGAAATAAAGAAGTGCACGAGCCTGGTCGACTGGCACCAGCTGGGTTACTATCACTGCCGCTTGCGAATACAGAGGAGTTAAAAGAAATATAGGTGAAAATAAACGGTGCAAGAAAGCACTTGCTGCGGCTTGCAGCCGGAAGTGCCGACAGCCGAGGGTGGTCCGAACATGCATGTATAATTACGCTGATGTGCTATTCCTGAGCAGCAGCGAGGAACGCTATATCTAGTGCTCAAATTACTGCATATTCTTCTAACTGAAAAAGTCCACTGAAGACAACAGCGCTTCATAAGAAACCAAGCATTGCAGTCGATCTTCGCTAATTAATAATCGATTAATAGTCGATAATCGCTAATTACCCGGCAATTCGAACTCCCAGCCGCAAACGAGCAAACGACCACGAAGTTTCGCGACCATCGAAACAGACGTTGCGGTAGTGGTGACAGCGCCGTAGTGTCAGCTGCTCGGTAATAGCACATCAGATACGATAAATGCCAGTGACACTGTCGGCTTCTAGCCGCCTATGTGCCGAAGCTCCCGGTTTTCCATTACCCCTACCTTTAGTTCATTGTACGCGCGTAGCAACCACCGCGTGCGCCGAAGCGACGGCAATGGCTGTGTGGATATGCCAGATATGCATAGATTCGTAGGCAAGTTAGTCATGAGCTACACGGCTATAAGACCGCTTAGTCATCGCTCGTCTGCTAGCCCCTTCATATATCATAACTGCAGAAAGGTGACCGTCTTTGAGGGCACTATAGGCTTCATTGAGTGAGGCGTGTCTCCTTGATGACGCCGAAGTTTTAAGAGGCGATACGCTAGAGGGTTGTAACTTGGTCACTTGGGAAAGATGGCGATCGAGGGAACAGCTGTCTTCGTGTGCTATAAGTTTACGTACGTCTTCCAGAAGGTGCGCACCTTGTTAACCTGCTCGTTTCGTGAAAAAGGTAGCATCCGTTCCTACATCCCGCTCTGCTTTTGACGCATGTGTGTGCACACATATATGCCTACGGATCTCTTCCTATACAGATCTCTTCAAGTTTTGTGCGCCATGGCGCATAGAAATTGAAGAGCTCTGTAAGTTACTAAAGTCAAAAGGCACAGCGTTGAGCTGTTAAGGGCTGAAGGACATGGTTGAAGGCCTGACCACAATCTCCTATACTCACAAACGCCTGCGGCTTGATTAGCAGATCGGCTGTCCCAGCCGCAGTTCTATCTCGTAAATTTGCCGCTGAACACCCCAAAAAGAACTCTGAGAAATCTCGTCCACTCCGGGTTTGTCAGCGCGCTCTTTGCCGTTTCGCCCATTGTGGCCTTCTCGTCCGGAAGAAGCATTGAACCATAGCCAAATTTGCACGTGAAATGCCTACACGCAGATTCGAAGCCGTGCACAAGTAATTTCGCAGCAGATGCGCGCTCTATCGACGTTGGCAGTATAGCAATGTGTGTGTTTTTCAACAACGCTCACGCGGGAGTTTTTAGATTGGTGCCGACTGAAATGTAAACTGCGAACCCGCAAGGTACGCAATATCGGGCCAGCGCGTGGCAGATGACGCGCAACAGAAATGTCCAGGCATAGACAGTACATTGAATTGACCCAAGATGGCGACGCCAAATTGTTCTTCCTCCCTCCTTCGTTGCAGCTTGTCGCACGAGTGTCATCATAAAGGTGATGTAAACTGCTCAGCGTCGTACCTTAGTCTTGAATACTCGTGTGCATATATGAAGACAACCCCTTTCCCTGTGGCACGCCGTCTACGCTTTTCTCCTGCCTTTAATTTCCGGCGCATATCCTGCCATTGGAGCCACATAAACGAGCGCGACGCGCTGCTCTGCTTGTGTGTTTATTTCTGGCGTTGTTTTTTCGTTCAGAGGAGCCACTCGGGCGTCGATTCAATGTCCTGCATTGCGCAACAACCTCTTATCTAAGCCCTTTCCTTGTAGCCGTATCAATTGGCCGACGGCGTCGAATTAAAAGCAAAAGTGAAACAAAGTAGGAAAAGAACGTTAGATAAATAAATCGAAAGGCCTTGAGCGTGGTCGGGTTCGTCGCCAGACCGTCGCGCACGCCATCAAATACTGCGCAGCTTACCCTTTCCACCCCCGCACCCTTCTCCACTCCGCCGCCCGCTTCCGACAGGGTCGGCGACACGCGCCCGCTTCTGGTCGGTTTCACTGCCGGAGCTTGGTTGGCTAGAAAAAGAAGCGTACATATCTGCAGCGTAGTAGTGTATATATAAAGATACGTGCCCAGCAGCATGAACTGATCTTTACGACTGAGGAGTCTCCAAAGCCGCCGCCGCCGCCGCCGCGCCGCCGGCATGCTCGAGTAATCTTCACGGCCGGCGCTAAGGGTGCACCACTCTCTTTTAGGCGCGTCTCTGCCTCGTTTCCTTTCGGGGAGAGGGAAAGGGCGCTGCTCTTTTTGTACCCGGCCCGTTCGCTTCTATCTGGCCAAAATTTTCTTCTGTTTCTCTTTGCTGTATACTTCGCATTACTCGTCGTCTGGTGTGGCTTTCCTGTGTTATCTGGCCTCCTCCTCCATCGGCTATATCCCCTATATATGTGTATGGAGTGCGTTTCATCTGGACCCGACTGGAGGGCGAACTGGTTTCGGGCTTGAGAGAAGTGGCTCTCTCGTCTCCTGAATTCTAATTTGCTGCGATACACGAGCGCGAACATGTGTACGTTCGAGTTTTCTTCTCTTCTTTTTCAACCGCATTATTTTCGTTTTTATTCCTTCTTTTTATTCTTTAAACTTCCTCTTCTCATCGTAAGACGGTATTCTCTTCGTGTTGTGCTCTGTGCTGGGGCGGCACGCATTTCTCGAAGTACTACACGGCACCCTCCGCACCAGACCGAATGAGTATACGTTCGTGCTGGCGGCGCAGCTTTTTGTATACGTTGTTTCGTGTTCTCCGTCGTCAAACACGGCGATACCCTGCGGTGACCACACGTACTGTCTAACAGCGAAGTAGGGCTGCTGCAGCAGCTTGTTAGTGGCGGGTAAGAAATTACGGCTTGAGGGGATTACGTTTGGCTCTCCTCGGCTCGGAGCCGCGTGGCTGTGGTGGAGCTGGTATCTTGATAGCAGACACCAACCCGCTCTCAGCTCCGCCCGTCGCTACTATCTGATTCTGCGCGACTTTATTACGCATTCAACTCGACGGGCAGGAATTTGCATCTTGTAGTCGGGGGCACTCCCAAGCGTACAAAGCATGCACGTTATACTCGAGTTCGGGCCACGCCTACTGAAGACGGCCGGTCACTGAATACGTAATGGCGAAGTGCGGCGTGACTGCTATCTCCACAGCGTGTGCACTAACTGCTCTCTCCCAGAAGGAGCAAGCTGTGGAGGATAAATAGCGCCTACTTCTTTAGAAATAAAGAAGCTGTCTTTGTACTTAGCATAGAAGGAGCTGATTAAGACTTCTTCGTTGCGGTAAATAGTTTTTTTTTTTTCCTGCTCAAGTGAACTCATCCATCCCATACGAAGGAAGCCAACAGTTACTGAAACAGAGGAGAGCATATGTGCTGTGTCGGCCCCAGTGGGCTCTTGGGGCGTTTAAGTTGTTTCAGATATCCAACCAGAGGACAGCGCGGCACTTAATTCCGTGTGATCTATAGCAGGTTCCCTCATAAGGGCACGGCACTAGGCTAGCCAGTTATCAGCCGGACGCCAAGTCCTATGCAGAACAAGTCGCCCATCGCCAATGTATCCTTTTCTTTTGCTTTACTATGTAGAAGGTTTTGCGTGTCAGGCTTTAGAGAACTGATAATTGAAAATTGGTTTTTGAGGACAGGAAATGACGCAGTAGCTGTCTCACATATCTCGGTGGACACCTGAACCACGAAGTAGGAAGGAAGGTAGGAGTGAAAGAAGAGATAGAGAAAGAGGTGCCGTAGTGGAGGTCTCCGGAATAATTTCGACCACCTGGCGATCTTTAATGTGCACTGACATAGCAAAGCACACGGGTGCATTTTGCGTTTCAGATCCATCGAAACGCGGTCGCCGCGGTCGGGCTCGAACCCGGGTACTCCGGCTCAGTAGACGAGCGCCTTAACCACTCAGCCACCACTGCGCGTGCTTTCGAGCGCCGTGAGGTAATTCGTCGCTGTGCCCTCTTGTCGATCGAATGTCCAAGCGAAAGGCACCAATTGCTTGATGGTCGTTGTAAGGGATCGGTAGTGCGTGCGGGGTCATTACTACCGCTAATTCTTTCTCAGCACCCTGCCGCTGCCGTCTTCAATGGACCTCCGCCCCCACCGGCGGGAGGGGACGGAGGGGTGCGCTCGACCTTTTGTGTCACCTTTCGTGGAACGATGCGAAGGCGCCGGGGTCGCTCGGGGCGTCCATCGCCCTTTGGGGCCGATTCGCGACGGCTAGGCAAAAGAGCGGTGGCAGCTTGGGGCTGAAGAGCGGCCACACGACGACCCCCCCCCCCCCCACCCCCCTTCCTTTTCTTAATCCCCTCGTCCCAACGGACACCAGCCGAGACACAAGCTCGCGACGAACGTCTGGTTCGAAAAGTCTGAAGAATTCCTGAGGATTAAGCACTGCCGGACGGAACGGCGTCAGGGCGCCGTTGACGAGGGGGGGGCAACAGAAATGAGGAATAGCCGGCGACAGCGCCGCTAGCCGCGAGCAGCGAAGGCCCGCGTTGGGTGACGCTACGGGTACCGGAGAGGCGCCGACTAAACAGCCTTGGGAAGGCTAAGTCGCCTTGGAACGCAGGTCCAAGCTCGCAGTGGCAGTTACAGCGGTAATTGCCCGCTTAAGCCTGATAATCCCCAATTCCGAGACGACGCCAAGGTCGGGGGGTCATTGGGGAAACCGACGTCACGTGCTCGCACGAGTGTTTTGTGTTTGTTTTTACTTTTATTTTGGAGGGATAGAATGTTCTACCCCGCACATGCTGGCACTGGCTGGCACGGCTGTGCGTTTGTGTTTGTTTTGCTTTTATTTTGATTTGGAGAGGGTGATTTACCCTACGGTAAGCTGGAAAGCTGGAGGGCTGGCGATGCTCTCTATGAACCAATCATATGAAGAGTGTAAGATGACTGGAAGCTGCCAAATGTGGGCCGAGCCTTTAGGGCTTTAAAACCGGGCCCCGGAGCCGGAAAAAGGGTTCTGGGCTAAGGTCAGGTGCTATGCATCTTCGGCTACGCCGAGTAGGGGCCTCCCCTAGTGTTAGCCAGTTCCACTTTTTGTTGTTTTCTCTTTTTGCCGTTTAATTTGTCTCCAGTGCCTTAACTTGTATATGATGTAAATATCTGTACATAAACTTCAAGTATTCGCCTTACCCCTGCATTGTAACTCATCGCAAGACCGTCTCTGACGGGGCACCCCTGGTGCGAAGAAGAGCTTCAGTCTTCCAGTTAAACAAACCGTCTCTGGCGGGGCACCTCTGGTGCGAGGAAGGAAGAGAACCTGAACTTTACTGTCGTATTGCTGTAGAAAAGATCTATGTGTACTTCGGCGGTGACTTGAGATTTCCGCTTCTGGAATAAACCCCGGATGTTTTGGATGATATCACATATGTGGCATCTTCCGTTGCAATAAAACGCGTTCAGTCTTGGAGCCGCGTGTCCCTTAACTTAGACTGCACAGACTTCCGGCACGCTTCTTGTGCAAAAAGTTCATGCTATGTGCGTTTAGGCGGCGACAAGTTTGGCTGCAATTGTTTTCATTTACCCTAAAGGCCCACGTCGGCTTTACATAGGGGGGAACACCACGCAATACGAACAATGAAATATAACGCTATTTATAAGAGCATGCTAAAAGACAACTGTTTGTTTGTTCAAGCCTTGCCGTATACGGCAGGGCTGTGGTACTGCCGCGTTCCCTTTCCTATCCGCTGTCAGAATCCGCCGACATTCATGGGCCACAAAGGAGCCGGACAGCTCACGCGTTGTTGCGTCTGTGCTTCCGCGCAGGCGCTATGTCGATGCCCCGCTGGCCACAGCAGCCGTCCAGCGGTCGCGGCCAAGGTCCGGAGGCGCAGCAGCCTCAGCACCAGCAGCCGGGCCAGCAGCCACCCAAGGATGACCACCACCGGGCCGCCTCTTCGGCCACCACCGATGCCCACGAACAGAGCTTCCTCACCACATGCGTCGGGAGCATCGCGGAGCTGAGTGAGTTTGCGGGCAATCCAGGAAGAAGAGCACTGAATGGGGCATGTCCTTAAGCTCCGCCGCACGGCCGCGAGCGAATGTTAAGGTGCCGTTCACTATCCATAAAGCTAAAAATGGATGGCGCAGAGCGTGCAACCAGGCATGCTGTATAGCCATAGCTTAGAAAGATGTGACTAATTAACGCTTCGCTCCGTCATTTCAATGTGCCACAAATTTAGAAACTTCAAGCGGCATGCTGGTTGCGTAAGGCGCCTTGTATACTTCGTGCTACTCTCTAGTGCTCTCGTCGTACATTCTGAAATTCTGGTCGTGGCTGCCACCCAAGAAAGGCCTACCACTCTGACATTGTGGAACCTGCGTTCTTCTCGCGGTGGTGTGCAGGTGAGCTGCTAGGAGCAGTGACCCAGCTGTACCGGAGCCGCACCGGATCCCAGCGGGCCCCGCTCAGCTGGGGTCCTGGAGCCGTGCACGCGCTATACCACTACATGCGCTGTTCGCAACTCGAGCACGCTGAACACGGATCGTCCAGGCGCTCGGCGGGGCCCGAGCTGATCTACGAGAGGTAACGTGCTCCTCTTGTGAGATACCCATTTACACCTGTGTGTGTCCCGAGGTCTCGTCGCATAGAGCTAACGGCATGATCCCCCTTTCCCAATTCTTGCTGCAGTGATATAAGTAATCTTTAGGCAGCACTTTAAACGTTACTGCAATTCTAGAATCCAAAGTGAAAGTTTAGTGCACTTACACAAGGATTTCAGGCTATATTTGTGGATTTTATCCGATAACTCCTTCAAGAAGAACAGCACGAAATAGACAAGGACTAAAGGAAGATATACACAGACAGACACTGTTCTTCGCGCATTTCGCGCTGTTCTTCTTGAACATGGCATACCAACTCGCCATAGCATCAGTCCTAACGATGACTTCTTGTTAGTGGCGAGAATTTTAATGTAGGAGGCGAGAGCCCCCATTCTTATTTTCTTGAGAAGGGTGAGGCAAGAGTTCTTTTCCATGGAGAGGCTACACAAGCTTCTGATTTCTGACTGCTCCGCAGTTGTTGCTTGTTCTCCAAGAGTCATGTTTAAGAGCTTTGCACCGCAAGTTTGCTAGCGCAGGCAGGTGATGTCGAGGGCGTGCTTTTCTTTTGTCGTCCAGGCCATATCAGGTGCTTCCTCCCCTGGTGGAGTGGGTGCGGGTGGCACACGCACACGCCGAGTACCGACGTTCGTCCCTAGTGGACCAGGACGACGTTATGCAGGCTGCCCGCCTACTGCTGCCTGGTGTTGACTGCCCCGTGCGCGCCATCGGGTGAGCCCCCATTCGTCAGCACGCTTTTCAGTCCCTTCACATTTTTCTCTCAGAGAGGCATTGGATTTGCCAGTTACGTCGATTTACTGAATATAATCTGTGGATACATCTTGGGAAAAGAGTATTCACACTCCCTACAAGAGGTGAACGATGCTTATTCTACCAACGGCCACAGGCACTCTTCTAAACAGGAATCCTCTTGCTGGAAGTCAAGTATGATTGATTGAGCGCGATTAGAGTGAATAGCAAGTACAATGGCTTGCTCGTTTGTAGTGTGACTTCCAGGTAGAAAGGGTGTGTAGGTGCTAAGGACAAAGTTTCGAAACCCTTTCATTGACCCACGACAAAAAAATTCACGAGGACTCCTAATTATCATATGCGTTGGCAACGCGATAGCATTAGAAGCTACTGATGCCTTTACTGGAAGTTACGTCACTTCCTGTCTGGGATTGTCACTTCCCTACAGCCAGTGGGAATTATCCGTTCTAGTGATGTCGCTTCCTTCCAGCCTAACGTCGCTTCCATCCAACTAATGGGCGAATTTTATGACTGACGATACAGTTTTTCCCGGCTTATGCTTTTGCTATTGCATTAAAACATGCACTGAGATAGTACTGTCATTAGGGGTAGTTAATTTTCATAACATTTTAAACATCTTGTGTATTTAAGCTGCTTTTGTTCAAAACACTAGGATGCAATTTGTGGGGATTGAGCTTCTTGAGCGACACGAGTGCGTGCCCGCTCCTCCGTCTGTGGTTTGTCCGCGAACGGAATACAGGGGGCCACATTGCTTGTACTCCTTTCAAAGGGAAGCTCTTTCGAGAACAGCAGTAAATCACCCTCCCTTCCGTTCTTCGCGCTTCGACCTCGTGTCCACATTGGGTCACTCCGAGTGACATTTGGGGGGGCGTTGTTTCGGCGTGATGCCGCGAGAGGGAAATGAACAGAGAGATATCCACCGACTTGGGCAGCCGAAAGGTGTGTAGAGTTGGCTCCCGGCGATCTGGCCTTTGTCGGGGAAGCAAAAATGCGGGTGGTTTAACACACGCACACCTAGTATGCATGCTCGAGTTAAGGCCCGGACGGAGTCGTGTTGCCCACCGGTGCGGCGCTGACTCGCTCCAGGTTCAGGAGGGCCTGATTTGGCTGGTTCTCCGTCATTATATACCAGCCATTGTGCAGTGACGACCGACGCGCGACGGACCTCTCGCCGAAACAACGCACCCCCCCCCCCCCCCCCCCCCTCTCCGCTCCCAAATGTCACTCGGATTGAGTCAATGAGGATGCGAGATCGAAGCGGGAAGAACGGAAGGGAGGGTAATTTACTGCAGTTCTTGAAAGAGTTTCCCTTAGAAGGGAGGACAAGTATGCGGCCTCTTGCATTCCACTCGCGGACACCCCGCAGGGGGTCTCCCTAACGAACGAAACGGCAGGAGTGGGCGCGCACTAGGGTCGCTCAAGAAGCTCGATCCCAACAACCTGACCGGTCCGTGCTTGAACGGCGAACGTGAGGCACGTGGCAATATCGTGTCGCCCATCCTTGCAGAGAGCTGCACGAGGAACGCCTTCTACTGCGGCGGCCGACTTCCATAACAGGCGTGGACGACATCCAGTCCCAAGACTGGGCTCGTCAGCTTCAAACCGAGTTGGCGTTCAGGCTGCTGTCACTGTGCGGCCAACCAGGCGCAGGGGCAGGCGTCATATCCCAGGCGCTGGCGCTGCTTCCGGCATCGACGCGACTGGACACGAGGGACCAGCGCGGATTGACGCCGCTCATGCTCGCCTGCGCCAGAGGAGACGAAGCCGCCGCCAGGCTGCTCGTCCAAGCAGGAGCTGACATACACGCCGAGGTGCTTGCACTTTCTCGTTTAATGCTGCCTCTTTCATTCGCGGCGTTCAGTATCGCCCATACTCGCAAGCTGAACTTCGCCAACCTCTTCGCTGCGGCGTCTAGATGCCGTGGAAAATCTAAGTGAGAACAGTTTGCCTTGCTAGTGCAGTAAGCGGATCGTTGAACATTTGGGTACTTGTCATAGAGTGCTCGAAGGTACAGTCGTTGTCAAAAGTAAGGAGTCCAAGGGGTTCGCTTCTAAGCCGTGTAGTGAGGCTCTGGTAGCATACTTTCAGAGGGGTGATGAGAGTTCCTCTCATCTTTAGATATTAAAAACGCAGGTAATGCATGGCGAGGCAAATCCCTTAGCCTATGAACTTTTCATAAAGGCTGTACTTGCTCCAAGCTTTACGCTAAGCTCAGAGCAACATGAAAGAAGCTGCAGACGATGGAGAGATGCATCGCAAGTTTTTGGTAGGGCTTTTTTTTTCTGCAATTACTTCGTGTGCAGCTCAAGGTAAATCACTTTTGTGCAGGCGCCACTCTGCACGCCTCAGTGTCCACTGGCCATCCCGGAGGTGCAGGGCTGGACAGCGCTCACATTCGCTACCACGCAGGGAATGGTGTCCACTGTCAGGGTGAGTGGCTCATTCGTCTCCACATGCTGTCGTTTGGCCGATACTTGTAAGTTTTTCAAGACGCCATTCGAGGATTCTGTTTGGTACTTATATCACACTGTGTCCTTGTGCTTTACTTTTTAAACGTGCAGTTCTCGCACAATGTTGATTCATGTAATCCTCTGCGTAGATCCTTCTGGAGAAGGGGGCCAACGTGGAGGGTAGTGAAGCGCCGAATGAAGAGAAGGTGACGGAAACACCACTTCAGTTGGCCGTTGCATTCAGTAAGTAATTGTCTTTCGTTTTTACTTGACCAAGCACAGTTCGCGCTTACCAGTTTCCTACCTGTCCTCATTTTTTTTGAAAAAGAAGGCACGTGATGGTAGCCTTCACTTGACCACTAAAGGTTCCAGAAGATACCAGGTTTCTTTTTTTTTCTCTGTCACTGCCATCCTCTTAGTCTGGAATTACTGCAGAATGAAAGAAACAAGAAAAAAAAAACGAATAAATCTTGCGCACAATTCATATGAAAGCTAGCTCTTGCCTTCTAAAAGAAATTCACCTTTGAGAACGAATAAATGCACACTTGTTCAAAAAAGGAAGAGCACAATGCCGCATACAATCAATGAGATTTATGTGGTAGACTCTGCTTAGAATTAGTGTTTCCCCCCTTAAGGTGGCGGGTGGCGTGATCCGTTGATCACCGTGTACCACGCCATACTCCCTCGCGCCACTCTCCTAAGCCGTCGATTTTGATTGGCGACCGCGGTTTCCCACTCGCCACCTGTCGCCTCTCACTGACACCCTCCCTCCACTTTCCTCCTGCCCTCTTTCTCACTCCTATGTCCTTTTTGCCTCCTCTCCCTTGAGCCTTCACACGCCGCCAACGTCGGACACTTTTCGCGCTGATAGTAGTTCTAATGCTAACGCATTAAAATAATGGGACTATAGTCAATGGCACGAAGGTCATTCAGACGCTCAAGCGGCGAAAGTCTTATTGCTCCTCGGGGATCTGAAGCAGCCGCAGATAATTTTAACGCGATAGTGTTAAGGGTCCTGTGTCGCATAAAAGCCATTGCCGTAGTCGCCGTCGGCCGCGAGCGAACAATCCCGTTGAAAGCAAAGATTTAATGAAGTTCAGGAACCAGTTAAATATAATGATCGGATTGACGCCAAATTTATTCGGAAGGTTCCTGTAACCACAGGAAATTGGGCTGAATAGAAAGTTGGATTAATTTGGGTGGGAATCGAGCCCAGGATCTTCGGATTGCGAAACGGGCAGCTAGCCATGAGCCACAAAGGTTCGTTGGTTTAAGCTGAATAAAGGTGGACTTAGTGAATGCATTGTCGCCTTTGACTTGGTGAACTGTCTTAGAGACATGTACTGATGTGTTCACGAGTAATCATGAATATGCGAATTAGGAATTATAGGTCATTTTGTGAGTGCTGAGTAGGCGATGCGAACGGGACCTGATAGCGCTATCGCGTTCAGCTCTTAAAGGCGAAGCTTAAGTATCCCCCAATTTTTGTGATCCCTCCGTGCAGGCCATCTGGAGCTAATCGGAGTATTGCTGTCGTATGGCGCCAAGCCATTCTGCGCCACACCATTCCTGGACGCTCAGAGCTACGGCGGCGCGCACCCGCGCGGATGCTATGGCGCGGCGGCGGTGGCAGCGGCACACGGTCGTCGCAGCGCCCTTCGGCGGCTGCTGGCGCATCGGGCACTGCCGGAGGCCGACGACCAAGGGGATGTGCTGTCGTTGCATGAGATCTTGGCTGAAGGAGCAACACCCGGAACCACTGACCGCAGGACCATCAAGAGCAGCAAGGTCTGGACGTGCTATTTTTGCAAAGCAGCTCTTGCATGGAACCTGGGAGAAAATATGTTCTGTAGAAGTCCCTGCTATTCTGTGCGTGGCCACTCAGTAGCATTGCGCATTTTTTGGTGCCATCACGATTGCTAGCTAGAATAAAAGAAACAGTAACAACCAGTTCACCAGTGATTACTGTCTCCTGGAAGTGTACTTTAGCTCGCATCCCCAGGCCATGCCTGCAGTGGGTCCTTCTGTGAGGACCTGTCACAAATTTATATTTAAGTGGTCGTAGTAGCCTGTTCTGAGCAGAAATTTTATATTTGTTAGGGAAAGAAACATTTTAATTCACCTTAGAATAATTCGGAATCCAGGTGATCCGTCCGTAGAACGTGCGTTTCATAAAGACAGTACGGTTTGTTACTGCGTTTGAAAACATCCAGAGTAAGCTCGCAAAGGCGATAACTTACCCTGTTTGTCTTTCTCCTTGTTGCTGCTAGGTTTCAAACCCAGACGAAGGACTTGAAGGAAGTGGGCAGCAGTCGCAGCAGCGAAAGGCAGGCCAGCCCTTGAGCAAAGCTCACATAAAGGCTCTACAGGAAGCCATGTACCAGAGTGCAGAGAACGGGTACCTCGAAGTCACCTTGGATCTCCGGAGCATAGGTGCGCACACATCTTTGATCTAGTCTTTCTTGAAGCGCTGACATGTCCAGGATTCTCGGACATCATATTTTAACTGAGAGACAATATGGACCACTGTAAAGTACTGCTATGGAAATGTTGAAGGCAATAGTATATTATTCTGTTTCGTAGCAAAATCTTTCTTTTAAAGGGACACTGAGGAGAGCACTATTAATATATTTTTTATAGCAAAATCCGATAGTTCGTCATGTCATGGCTTTGTTGTCACTTGGCCGGCAGCGAAAAATGCATTTATTTCTAAGAAATTTGGATTCGAAGTTGAAAAGGTTTTTCCCGCCGCTGTGATTCAAACTTGGGATTCGGCTATGACGACAGAGGACTAAGTGACGTCAAACATGACGTGACATGACGTGATGCAGACTCCGTGATTTCTGGCAGCCAGCAGTGCGGCCTAGCAGCAGCCGAAAAGAAAGCTACCGCCGGCCGCACGTTGAAGGCATCTATCGGCTATTGCGGCCGTCGCTACAGTCGCTTCGCTTACGTTTGCACCGGCGTTTTGCGAGCGTTACGATGGATCTCGTTCTCGAAGTCGTCAACGAAGTTCTCGCAAATAGACACCTTTAGCATACCGTGTACCTTGATACCGCTAGCGGAATACCGGGAGCCCGCCTAACGCCGGCGAGCAGGCGCTGATTGGTCCCGATGCTTCAGGCGAGCGCGTAGCTGCCCGGCACGTGGCGCCATCTGGCGACGTCAAGGAGATTTGCGCATGCATTGGCTGCGCCTCAGTGATTTGTGCTTCATGGTTCTAGCAACACTGTTTTGTTATATGACGTCATGACGCTTGTACTTGCGAGTTTGGCCTGTGGCGGCAATACCTGTATTTTGGTTCTTGCTCTTTTCTACGTCACAAGAGCTTTGTTGTCAGTATGAGTGGCGTTTTTGTAATCAGGAGCTGGTATTCTGTCGATACAAGCCAACTTCAATTTCTCCTCAGTGTCCCTTTAAAGTTTGTCCATCGCTCGCATCAAGTAGTTAAACCTGCCGTAGAAAACCATTGGGGAACATTATCGACGATAGCAAAAACGTTAACAGAAAAAAAAATGCAAGCCTGCCAAGGGGAGATCTGTGGATATAATGATTACTGTAGTGGAATGTTACGACATATGAATAAAAAATGCGTTCGTAAACGAATTCTCATTGAAAAATGCGCTGGTCCAGAATTTCTGGGTATGAGCGTATCACGAGAGCATGGACTTTCTGCTTCTTTGTTCCCTTATATAATACAAAAGGCCGCATCGCCTGCTATATGGAAGCCCGCATACAAAACCGGTCTAAAGGACGTGATAAAATCGCTTTCAGGCAACTGCACTGCTAATTATTTGCCACTGTTTATTGGTCGTCGTATTTCCATCTTCGTCGAACCTCCATGATTCCAGCTCAAAACTAGGGACTGAAATTTTGCTCGAATTGCACGGAGTTCGACTAAAGGGAACCAGACCGGAACGAGGGTCTGATGCGCTGCTCTGCGTGGATACCTGCAATGGAGGCGTACCGGCACGCGACAGGCCTTTTCGAACGCATTGTAAAACCATGGACAAGTGCCCCGCTTGACACCGCTAGGATATGATGTGTTTCGTTTCATGCATTCGATTTTGGAACGCAGACATCAATCCCTCCCGGGGAAAAAAAATATTGGAGGAGACACTTACGACGCGATAGCGTAACGGATTAATTCCTATATATGTACAGCTCATTCGCTGCTTTACATTCATAGATGCCTCTTGAGTCCTCATGCACCTCTTGTGGTGCAGCAGTTGATGCGCCAGAGCCCTATGTTGGCAGCTGCTCCTAATGGTGAGCCTTGTGTGGCCCAGGTTGCTCTTCCCGAGCGACCAATCATTAATTCATGCTACCACTTGCCATGGTTGGCAGTTTGCTCACTATCCGGTGGGCATGTTGTGATGATGTTGCAAGGTCACGTGACTTAGGTGGCCCACCTGCCTCCTCAGTTGCTCTCTGGGCACCACCTGCCAGAGCCATGCTCGAGATTTTTCGCTCACAATGCCAATGCCGAATTTTCTGCGTAACGGGGCCTTTAACGCTGTCGCGTTAAAATATGGTTCATTCAAAAAGAGGAAACATATACCAGTGGCGAAGCCGCAACCTCGCTTGTGGCACATTTTCTCTGTTATCACGTGGCGTTCACGTAGCAGCTGTGAGGACGCGAGTTACGGGTATGTGATGGTGGCCTTCGGAGTGCGCTGTCGCAGTGTCGTGGTAGAGACGTGCCGGAAACCACTACAGCCGCGTGCTCATGGCTTTCATTCATGTGTTCAGTTGTCGTCCTACGGTCATGGTTCAGATGTCATGGTAAGGCGAGTGTACGGTTGCCGGGGAAGTCTGCTGCGCGCATCGTAACTGCGAAGCAGTGCGGCTTCCACCCACGCCTCCTAGAGGAAATCCTTGCACCCAAACTATCGGTCAGCGTCAGGGAGGGGGGCTGCTGGTGAGAGAAGTGGGGAGATACCAGGCGGAGAAAGGCACAAAATGTGCCAAGGTATACAATATAGGCATCGGACGTGACATCTATCCAGGTATCTCTCTAATGGGTATAAGTATTTATGTAGAGTGACCAAGCTGTCGTACAACATCAACGCTTTGTGATGGCTGGATTTTAGAAATAACTATTTTGGCCACTGTCAGATGGCCTTTCTCACTCGTTTGCCTGTTTTAATAATGCACTGAAGGAAGAAACAAAACCAATAACATTTCTTCACTAACGAACCAAACGAACTGAGTGTTCTTGCTTCTGTGTTGCTTGACAGGTGTTCCTTGGACATTACACTGCTGGATGCAGACGTTGACGATGGCTCATGAACAGCAGCTTGAGAACACGATCGACGAATTGCTGCAAGACTTCCTGCATGTTTGGCCTGAGGATTGCAGCACACAGTTTGTGGAGGACTGCCTACCCCTTCTCTTCTCCATCTTTAGGCATAGCAAGGTCAGTCTGTCCACCGTGGTCACTGGAAAGCCTTTTGTGGAACAGATTAAATTTGTCTGCTCCAAAGGTTTTCGAAGCAACGTTATGCATATAATGTATTGTTGTGCCCCGTTTACAACACTCGCACCAAACTTTGTTGTTTTGTTGTTTGTAAGCGTCATCATTTCTGTTTTCTGCTCAGAATGAAGGCACCACACTCCTTTTGGCGGACATCTTCTCAGTCTGCTATGGTGAAGATAGCATCAAGGAAATTCGAGATGTGTCCCTTTCTGGCGGTGCCAGAATAGGTAAGCAATTTTGTCCATTTGCGGGTTATAGCCTGACTGCAGTAAAACCTCGTTAGTTTGACCCTGTTAGTTCGAAAATCCAGATAATTCGGACTGCCGCCATTGTTCCTGCCAACGCCCATATATGAATATTATGCCGGATGCTCGTTAATTCGGACCCAGAAGGGCAGGGGGGGGGGGGGGGGTCACACTAGTGAAATCGGGCTGGTGCTCCCGGTTGAGGGCTGTGTCAAGGTGTAACAGAAACTGCAAGCGATCATGCAAATAGCCATCGCTGAGCCTGAATCCGCATTTTTCACAAGGCCGCTCTGAGCCTTCACACCTCTTCTCCTCCAGCTCCACTGGTTGTAAATGAAACCGCCTGCTCCTACTGCGCATGTGCAGTTCGTGTTAGTGACAGGCGCATGCGACAGATGGCGGCAGCTGTCAAGCACACGCCACTTCGCTGGCGCAGCTGACTACTTGTGGAATTAGATCGTGCCTGCGCCTCCCACGTGCGTTTGTTTTCGATCAGTAGCAGATGAATTTTCGCCACTTCCCAGAGGACGCCATCTTGTCAAAAAGGCGGATTGCATGGTGCAGTTATAGTGCCTAGAATATACTGGCCGCCCACGTACCCAGAGTCAATATCGCGCACCTCTGACAGGCGCATAGGGCGCCGATGCCGAAAAATAGATTGGCTGTATAGTTTCGGTTTCGCTTTCCTGGTGCTGGTTGACGTGCCACTGGACTTTTATGTTTCTTTTTTAGGTGTATCGCCATTCCAGCGCCAATGCGTGTTTCCCTCGCTTCCGTTCTTCCTGTTCTCCGAAACTGCGCGCTCGTCACGCGTTGTTCACAGTTAGTGCAATGGAGCTTCCTCACATGGGACGATGCGGAGGCTCCACTGCTACTGCTTTGAAAGAAAAAAAAACTGCTATATGACTACCACGCTGTACCGTGAAGATGGCCGCGGTGGCCTTTAAAACGTGATCATTTCTGCACTGACACTCCATACTGTGCACGCAGTCTCAAAGCAGCTGCTACAGTATCCTGCGGCCGAGGCATCAGCGCGCATAGCTCGTAAAGCGCCGACGCACGCCGGGTTGCCCGGCATCGCAACCCGACGTCAGTGCTGCTTCAGTTCGTTTCTCGAGAGCTCAGAGGAATTGTAGGCGGTCCGGGCCCGTGCCATGTCGGCGCTGGGGGTACGGCAGTGAGCACAGAGGAACGCCAGGTTTCCCGCATAGTCATTAGTACAAGTTGTGCTTGGCGCACTCAGTTAAGCTCAGAGTGCACTAGGCGGCGAACCTTGCAATCGGGGAAGAAGGCTTGAAACACTCAGCTTAGTGTGCCATTCAACATCTGTCTAGGATCATATGACTTATATCGCACTTAAGAAAGGTGGGTACGTATGTCAGGTTACTGCCTGCACTCTGCATTGGATGCGGTAATGGATCTGGAAACATCTTATGCCTTGATATGCAATGGATTTGCAGGCATGCATCACTAAAAGAAGTGTACAGGTTAACAAAGAAGCATCAGAGTCAGGATTCATGTTTCAGTTTTGCTTCTTTTTTTTCAGCTCTGCAGCACACAAAACTAGACAATAGATAGCTTGTCATAACTCACCTAATAGCTAACAGTGTGATTTTGGTTCGAGCTAGTTGAGATTGGAACTAACGGCATTAACCAGACATAGCTAAGGAGCTTATGACAGCAACGCTTGTCTCCTTCCGTGAACAGATCCCAAGTACGTGAACAACCCAGAGATGTCGGACGTGCAGTTCCGTGTTGAAGGGCGTGCCTTCTATGCGCACAAAATCATTCTGGTGAACGCTTCGCCACGCTTCAAGTCTATGCTGGCTTCCAAGTCAGCCGAGGGCACCACTCCTGTCGTCCAGATCAACGACATCCGATATGACATCTTCCAGGTATACCATTGGACCTCCACTGCCACAGCTGGGCTTTAACAACCGCAGTGCCTCAACGCACCGGCATCTATGGTTGGGGTTCAACCAGCCGATGGTTTGCCGTCAAGCTAGAACAGACGTGCGCCTATATATGCTGTGCTGAAGCCCAGTCTCTACACTTTCTAAGCTCATGAGCACGATCATGTTCTCGTACCGAGACATTTGCTGCAAATAATCTGCTTTAGGGACACTATGTCACTAGTCGCAATTGGAGCGTTAACGGCAGCTGGTGGCAAGTCTGCCCTTTTTATCAGATTCCTAGTGGTTGGGGAGTGCTTGAACTCCGAGTACAATGGCTTCGTTAGATCACACCACTGTGATGTCGATGTCCACACTAACAAAGTCACGCTAGGAGACATCTGACTAGCCATGCATCAACGTTTTGCTGCAAATCCGTATGTGTCTGAGCACGTGGGTTTTCGACAGCATCATCTGTTGTTCACCGGCCCAAGCAGGGACGAAGGTATACCAGTGCATGCGCCCACAAATCTTAGCTACTTTCTTTGCTCTTAGCGCTGCATGTGATAGCAGCACTGAATGTGGAGAGCCGACTAGGCCATACTGCTTGACCAGCGGGGCCAATAAGGCATTCGAATTTCTCAATTCACTCCTGCTGGTTGATCTCCGACCTTGGACAGCAGCTTCGCTTTTGATGCTCGTTCATTATAACTGAGTGGTGCGGCTAGAGTTGTTCATTGTGCCTTAAATGCACCGCCGTTCAATTCATATTTCGGCAATAGCTTTGCCCTCGTTTGTAATAAGTGAGTGTTCATTTAATTGCGGCCATTTCAAATGGGCTCAACTGTATTGGTGTATTCCATCCTGTGATGAAATTTCGGTTAAATATGTTTCATTGTTATTAAATGCGCAGAGATGCCTTTTTTTCAAAAACGTTTGTAATATTTTAGCATGGTTTGCACCCTCTCAGACGCGTCTTTCGATGTAAAAAAAGAAATTTGTTTAAAAGGGGCACTTTCTTCACTTTGCATCAATGAGTTGAATTGTTTTAAGTTGTCAGGTTTGTACGCTGTAGCCAGTGCTTCAGCAGATGTACAGGTTCAACTGTCACTACTGTAAGCGAGCCTCTTCAACATTTCAAAGAGAAACTTCAGAGTATCACTGTGGTCTTGAGCAATTCAGGATTTTTCTGGCTGTATGCCTGCATCTTTTGCATCTGACTTTTGCGTCTGTCGCTTTATCAGCAACCACAAAACTGTAGTCAGGGAGACATACGTTAGTGTACCATAGCTGATATGAATGCATAAAGATGCCATTTGCTTTTGCAGTGCTGTACAGGTATCTGTTTACTGTCTAGCAGCGGGGGCCAGATTAGTTTTTCGGTTGCTGATTTTTGCTGGCACGCAGTCGCTATCACACTCATTAATCATTGTTTCCTACATCGAAATGAATAAAAACAAGGACATCTACTGGTTGAAAAACTCTCCATCAGAAAACTTCTAGTGCCTTTCTAATGAAAGCACAGTAGAGAATTGGACACCTTGAATACAAACTTTTTATTGACCCCAAATTTACTGGGTCCTTAAAATTCTGTTATCAATCCTTTTTAGATGAGGCAAAGGTCTGCACTGGAAAGAGCACAGCAAAGAGAAGTACATCGCACCCATTCCAGAAGGCATGCAGTTGCCCTGTGTAGATGTTTTGCTGCATGACATCTGTGCATTACCTAGACCAGTGGTGGGAAATGAGGAAATTAAGAGAAGCAGTGAAGGGAAAAATGCCCAAGCACGACAGTAACTGTTTGTAGCAGTGCAAAGAGACAAAAAGTAAATCGTCGATGGTCCTTTAGAAGTATTTTTACTGACACACAGAAGACGGCTCCAGCTTTAGGCGTAGTCGGCCTGTGGCACTTACACACATTTTCTTTTCCATCTGCAGCTTGTCATGCAATACCTGTACAAAGGCGGCTGTGAAGACTTTGACATTGACCAAAATGATGTGCTGGAGGTACGTACAAGAGTATCGTTTAATTACTTAATGTGGTCTGGCTCAACGCTTCGCCAGCCTGATTATATGTCACATTCTATAGTGCTATTGTTGCTATTATGGAAGCATATATGCACCATTCCGGGCATCATCGGAGAGTATAAATGAGACTAGAAATTGCACAAGCTGAGAAGGCTGCGCTATTTTTTTCAATCCAAGCTTCGGCTATTTTTTGTGCACCAGAACTTTGCACCAGATGTCCTGAATTTTTCTTCATGCATATATCCTTCATTGTCCCTAATGTCACGGAATGTTACCTTTGTGAGATCATCTATATTTGTTGCTGTAAAGACTTCCTGAGGGCAAAGAGTAATGTTGTCTTGTATATTACTCCATCATACCCTACAGTAAAGAGAGGGCAGATAAGATGGGATTCTTGACAACACAAAGCGGATAAAGGGGGGGAGGAAAGATTTTGCCTGGTTTAAGATGAAGACAAGTCGTCTTGTAGGAAAGTCTGCCAGCGATCTGATGCTTCTCTCCCGCTCATTGTTCATGTTGTGCTGTCCATCAAAGTCTGCATTTCTGCAACAACCTTTCTCTGCATATTGACTGCGTCATTGAAAATGCAAGCTATGGTGGTCACTACAAGGATTGTACATGGGCAGTCTAAGGCTAGCAAAAAGAGGAGAGCAGTATAGCAGCTAAAGTGCGGCAACTGCCAAATTGTCGATATCAGAGCTCCACTGGATCAAAATTGAAATTAGCTGGCACTGTACAAGGATCGGCCTAACGAAAACTTGAAGGAGTATAGACACCGAATTTCTGCTTGCGTGTTTTCTTCTTTCAAAAGATGTGTTAGACATTAGTTTGCTTGGATCACCTTGTGGTGTCCACCTAAGACTGCTAAATAACTTACATTTGAATTTCTTCTTGATGCTGTTTCGGTTTTGTTTTCATCGGCTGAACGATGGTTGTGACGTGTCCTTGGTGTTTAGGTCATGTCGGGCATGAAAAAAACAACCATATAGCTGCTTATATGAACTAGTTTATTATCATGCCAGCTCTTGAAGCAGCTGGCTTAAATGTTGTAGTGAATTAAAACTACATATCAGTGTTTTCGTGGCTCAGGGGACCTAAACACCAACTACACATCACAGCCATTGTCCGGTTGATGAAACTGAAAAAAACATCAAGGAGAAATTCAGTTATAAATTACTGTGTGGTTGTAGTAGAACAGCTTATGGTGAGCCACGTGTTTTAATGGCTCTAATGAATCATGCGAAAGCAGAAAACATGCAACTAAAATTAGTGTCTATGGCCCTTTAGGCAGATAAATTGGTTCATCAGGCAAACTTATGACCTTTTACACTGCTGTGTTCTTATTGTAATAAGCCTGGAACTTGGGCCCGTATCAGGCATAATTTATCACATGTATTTACATCCTAATGAGTGCTTTCATGCCCAGCTTCTGACGGCTGCCACATTCTTCCAACTGGACGGTCTCGTGCGCTTCTGCGAGGCGCGCTGCTCCAAATGTGTGGATCTGGACAACGTGGTCGCCACGTATGTGCACGCAAAGGTCTACAATGCTGTCCAGCTCCTGGAGTACTGCCAGGGATTCCTGCTGCAGAACCTCGTCGCGCTCCTTAGCTACGACGATGGCGTGCGCAAACTGCTGTTCGGCAAGCGCCTGCACAACCACGATGTTCTCAGTGGCCTGTTGCTCACACTTCAGGCACGGGTAAAGCAGCGGGTGGCCATGACAAAGTCCCTGGCTGGCAAGCGAGCTTCCACAGGCCACGACGCCAAGATGAGGCTTGTTGGCCCCAACAAATAGGGGCTGTACCAGCCTCCGCACATCCTCAACAAGGGACAAGACGAATTAGGTGGGAACCATGGATTTTTTTTTAAGGCTCTAATGAGATGTTCTGTGGCAAAAGCAAAGGTTAAATGGAATTCATGATGAAGTTAGCGCCAAAAACAAGGACCAAAGTAGAAGAGAAGACACAACACGAGTTAAATGGAAGTTGGGCAATCTATTTGCGATTTCTAGAAATTTGGAGAGATAGCTCCACTGTCGTTGGCAGTGATAAGTGAAACCTGTAAGGTGCAGTGAAGTGGACACTAGTATCAAGAACACACTAAATAGGTCCGCAGGCTTCAACAATGTTGTAAGAGGAAGTGCTAAGTATGAAACTGAGACTGCAGAGCACTGATAAATAAATTTAGAAAAATATGCAGTACATGTATCTGTTTCATTTAGCTCAAGCATAGGATGATGTGTAGTGTTGCTGGCGAATGTCCTTGTCCTGCGCAAACTCTGAAGGCTACAACTAAAATATCTGCACACTATGTTGATCACGCTGCCACGCTATTAGTTTGATCCTGTTGTCAGTGCTGATTGGGCCGGTATCGGGGTGTCATTGTTCTATAATTAGCTTATGCATTTCACGCTTTTACCTGCACGCTACAAATACGTAGTACTAGCTGCATCAATGAAGGACAGATGCATTTTCTTGATATGATTGCAGAAAGAAGCTGTGACGGGAAGTCTGCATGCCTGATAACTCCATATCTGCGCAAGCTGCATTGTTGCACAGATCAAAACACTGGGATAACATCCCTGCACATCGCGGCAACAGTGATGTTCCTCATCTTGGCTTCAACAGACAGCATCGCTAGGACCTTCAGTTGACCTGGCAAATGTAGACAAAAGTGTGTGTCTGCACCAGAGTGTAACATTTTCTGTCCTGTGTGCCTTAAGAGCTTGAGTGGCATCACAAGTAGAGATGAACCCGTGTGCTCATCCCAGTGCTTCAACTTCATGCCACGTTATACAACAATGCTGTACTGACTGGCAATGTGGTGCTGACATGCTACGGCTAATGGTTATGTTGACAGCCTCAAGACCTAACTTGCACCTTAATATGGAGAAAGATCGTCAACTGCACCTGCCTCTTGACATCCTTCACGCCGATTGAAGTTGCGTGCTTTTCTGTTTCGTCTGATAACAATGCTGAACATGCAAAGTGTGTCCAGAGATCATTTTCATGTCGGGAACTGCAGTTACATAGGTAGCGCCATGCATTTCTTTACCTGGCTATTACCGAAACTGTCTTTACGAATAGAGTGAACTCATGAACCCACTAATCCTCTAAGGCAGTGCTTTTGTGCCACATACCAGAAATGGGCTACTCATGTGTACGAGCTACTCTGCACGATGATCCAGCAAAACAGAGCCACATCCTAAGAGCGCATTTCGGCATAATTGAAACCTGCATGTTAAATCTGAGGCCGAGCAAATAACCACTATAGTCAGATGCAACTCGAGAACAAAGCGGCAGATGGCCTTTAAAAGAACCCTCCAGCGAATGGGGTTGGCCAATTTTCATAACAACACAGTTAATCTGATTAAGCCATGGTTAATTGCCTTTCCCTCACTCTCTAAGGTGATTAATCATGACGTCATGAGAATTGGTTGACGCCATTGGTTGGAGGGCCTCCTTCGAGCAGCATTTGCCCCTTTGTACTCCACCAGACTATAGAAGCAGTAAAGCTGCACTGATAACTGAGCGAATCGGGGAATGCTTGCGTCGCTGCCTTAGTGTGTGTGCAGGGTGCAAGTTTTGTTTTAACATATAGGTTAACTACTAGAAAACTTTGGGACCAATGAAAATGCCGTGGTTAACAATCAACTGATGAAATAGTGCCAAGCTGTAGTATGTGTTCACTCGAAAATGTGGCATAGGTCTCCCCTGCAACTGAATCACGCAGCCTTTGCATGTCTCTTAAGTAATGAAGTGGCATGTCCTGGTGGTAAAATGTCGTGTTTGCGTCTCTTTTTACCCTCCTTCAACTTGGGCTGCTTCAGTCAGTAGCTTGGCCATGACATATTGAGTGCCACAACCCTGTTCTTATGCCCCTTCCTTGAATCCTATACTGGGAGACCTGAATATTTTCTTGGTCTCATTTGAGTGTTGTGCAGTAAGTGAGCAGCCACTGAACAATTCTGGCTGTTGAAGGACTGTAAAGAAAAATACAGAACGGTAACTGCGTATGCCAGCCCAGTTGAGAGATGTTTAGGCTCCTACATGTAAATGTCTTAGTGTTTCTTGCTGCCAGGGAGAAGAAGTGTGCCTAGCACTGCTGGGTCCCAGGCTCAGTGAAGCTTCCGATGCCCTGGTTGCATACTTGATCGTGTTTTCCCCATGTAAAGATTACCACAGTGTTGTCGCTGCTTGCAACACCTGTGGCACATACTAACCTGTGAAACAGTGTGTAGCATGGTTGCAGTGGATATCGTGTTGCCGCAGGCATGCATGGTGTGTTCAGCAGTGGTGAATAGCCATCGTTAATCTAAATTATTCTAATCCATGCTTCATGTTTGTACATACAGTTAAGAGGACAACGCGCAGAAAAATAAATAATTAAAAAATGTGCATGCGCATTAACTCCCAGGCCTGACCGAATACTCGTTTGTCGCTGTTTTGTATGTCGACCTTTGTTTCTGCTGTGTGCCGTGCTAGGCGTATTCTGTTTTTGTTCTGTTGAGGGGTTGTAACGGATTGTCTGTTCTGTACTCCAACAAGCAGAAGGCATTGTTCATATTATAATTGCCGAAAGTGACCCTTATTCTTGGTCAGCCGGGGACCAGAGAGAAGGCTAAACTGGTGCCGGGTATCATTTGACCACCTTCCTATAGTGATGCATGGTGGCGTTTACAGTCTTGGGTGCCAGATTACTCTGGCTTTTTCGTATTTTTGCACCTCTGTTTAATAACCATGCAAAATTGTTCACTTCTAACTAATCTTTTTTTCACAGCTGCGGATAGCACCGTATTTAGTTTTCGCTTCTCTAAAACCATGGTTAGGTTTGTGCACTTGCAACATAGCTGCCTATTTTGCAAGCAAAAGAGGATGGAGTCAGGGAAGGAATTGGTAGATAAGGAGTACTAAATGGCTGTTTCAAGCTTTCCGTGGTATGTGCTTTTGGAAAAATCATCTATAGGAAAGGGGGAGAGTGTTGTTGTGGTTTTTTGACTTGGTTCTCTGCTGTGATGTTTTGCACAGGTTTTCACAAATGTGTACTCGCTGATGTGTGTGTAAGTCACTTTAATCAAACAGTTTTTGTTGTGAATTTATGTGCACAACACAGGAAATTCTGGTGTCACTATTCGACTATAATTGGTCGCCAAAAAACTATTTTTTTTTTTCTGGTAACTGGTTACTCACTTGCAAACTAAGTGTAAATTTCAATGACTTTATCGACACTATGCGGAAGCACATATTATGAATATTTTGCACTGCTTCTGTTAGCATAGAGGATGAAAGGATGGAAGTTTAACCTGGTCTTTCTGTGGTTTTTTTCTCTATCTAGAGGATGCAAACTTCATTCTTGAGTCAATGGAAGCCACGACCCATTACAAATGCTGAATTTATGGCACACATTTCTACCATTTTATAAGCTTGTGCTCTCTCAGTGCCATTCCCTCTTTGCCTGGCTTTTGTAGCGTGTGTAGTTTTAATTTACTTTTTGTCCATTCCAGATCACGTTATGTGCACAAGAAAGCCTTATGGGACCAATAATATGTTTTTTATTTACGCTATATTGGTCGGACCAGACAGAAAAAATCAATTTTTTGACAAACACTTTTTTCATTCCAAGGTTTAACACTTTCCCAAAGCTTTAGTCAGCGAAATCTGGGGCCATACATTCTAAGCCTGCTTGGCTGTAATATAGCCACACTTGATTTATTTACTTGCGGTGTTGTGCCAAACATAGCTATGCTTCTGAGTGTTTAGAGTGTAGCTTCTCACATTCAAGTCATGTTGCTTTACTTGAGCATACATATTCACTGCGAAAAATAGGAGGGGAGGGCATAAGCATTTTTAAATTATGTAGCACATGTTCCGATTTAGCATTCACTCAGCTTTCATTACATAATGCTAGTATCTTAGCTGCTCTCTTTTATTTGTAGCATCTAGTGATGTTTTCATGCGCAAATAAATTATTAAACTTGTCAGTCAGCTATTCTAACTGAGCATTCTTGAGGAGAGTGTGGACAAGTTGTCTTGAAAGCTTAGCTGTTGTGAACTTAATTTTGTATCAATCTGCCGGTAAAGAAAAAGTACAATACTATATCAATGTGCAGCACAACATTCTTATTTGTGAGTTATGTTGGTCATTGCAACAAAGTGCTCAGATGCATTGTAAAGAACTTGTAATCAGCAACACTGTGCCCCACATAGGGGACTGTGATAAAAGCAGACTTTCTGGAAACTGCGAGTTTGAACTCAATTTGTAACCTGTCCGTTCCCTCATGAAAATAACAACAGTACTTAACGTGTTGGAGCCAGCAGCAATGAACGAATCCATGCTTTCATCCACGTGGCCAAGAAGACTTTCTTAATTAACATATTGTCCACATTATGCATATCACCACATGTGCTGCCATGCGAGCAAAATAATGTGAAAAAGATAGAGGCAAACGAGAAATACTCACACTGCCTAAGCCTCTTTGTGTTGCTCGCGTTGGATGCTCCTTAGCATTCTTGTAGTTGCCATTTTTAATGCCTCCTTCACAAGCTACCTCAGTGCGTGTCTTTCGCGCCTTTTTTTGTATTATTTTTATGCGCACAAACAACTCGCAGCATGTGCGAATAGTGTACATAAGACACGGTCTAATCCCACCGAAGGCAGAATTCTGTGTTGCATTGCAAGAAGCAAATGCGTCGCATGCCCATGTCTTTGAAGAACTGCAGTGCACTATAGTTGACATGGGAACAACCAACGGATAACAGTTAAAGGGCTTGCATGTTTCATGAAGACACTGTTGCCAAAAGTTCATTGTTTCTGTTTGTTTCCCTTAAGTGTTGTAACAGGCCTGGACACAAACGGTATCACAATAAGCGTCTAAGGCGCGATAGGACAACACGAATATAATCGTGTAATTGTTAATTTGGGGATTCTGTAAAGCGTTGATTTTAGGGTTCTATCTGTTGTGCACGTGGTTCTGTGTTGTCACACATTGAGTCTGTTGTTGAGTGTGTTCGTGGTGCATGTCTTGTGTCATCTTTAACTGGTACATGCAACAAACGGCATTTCAGTTGTCCGCTAGGTCACTGAAATGAACAGCAAGTGAAATAACCATGAATGCCATGTATGGAGCACATTGGCTCTGTATATTTTTCTTTTGTCACTGACTCGTTATTCAAGCACCAGGAATAACACCAGTGCTGTCATCTGTGAATGAAGAATAAAATAATTTTGCAGCATGCACATTGCGACTTTCCTTATCATACTCAGTGGGCAGCTTTTACTTTGCAGCACACAAGGCTGTTGCGAATCAAATCCGCACTTACTGCCAGAGCACACCACCATATATCACTTCTGCTCCCTTCCCAAATCATTTGTATAAGCAGACGTCTGAGAGTCAGGTGTTGCTCAGGAGCAGAGGTAAGTCTGTCTCTGCATTACAGAAGCAGCATCTCACGTCACCTAATCAGTGCCCTCATTCACAAATATGTTTACATGTAAGGATGGTTGTTAGCCCGAGCTCTATCCCCCTTGTCATTGGCTGGAGGCAACCGAGCAAGCACCTTTGTGAGCTGGCCCCTTGGGTAGCAGTTTTTGCTGTTGTTGTTGCACCCTTATCCTACACGCCTCATTTCACTTCTCTCACCCCTTTTTATCACTTCCTTTTCCCCTATTTAGAATAGCTTTTCCTTTTTCTCTGTCCTGCAGCATTACTGTCATAGTGATCTGATGGTCATTTTCCATTTTAGAAAAAAGAACACCTGATTACACTGATACTTCTTAATAAAGTAAATGTTCAACGCAGCTACTCAAAAAATACACTAACACGTAGACTGCGCAAAGTTCATGGAAGACTACGGAAAGATCAAAAAAAGGTCATATCAAAATTGCAATGCAGGATGGTCATGGCAAAACTGCAGGACGATTGCCGATTGTAACATGAGTTTTAGTGACAAATTCGGTGACACTCGGTGAGAACAGTTGTGCCTACAGCGGTTTGCCTCAATATCAGCGGTGCGTACATGGTTGGTCAAACGTTCCCAGGCCACAGGGTCTTATTTTGAGCAGTATAATTGGCAACTTACGCTGCCTAGTTCAGACTACCAAGGCAACCAGGCGAGAAGTTGAGCCTCCTCCTCACCCTCCATAGATTGGTCTTAAAGGGACACTGAGGAGAGCACTATTAATATTTTTTTTATAGTAAAATCCGATAGTTCGGCATGTCATGGCTTTGTTGCCACTTGGCCGGCAGCGAAAGATGCATTTATTTCTAAGAAATTTGGATTCGAAGTTGAAAAAGTTTTTCCCGCCGCTCTGATTCAAACTTGGGATTCTCCTATGACGACACAGGACTAAGTGACGCGATACATGACGTGCGCATGATGTACCGCAGACTCCGTGATTTCTGGCAGCCAGCAGTGCGGCCTAGCAGCAGCCGAAAATGAAGCTACCGTCGGCCGCACGTTGAAGGCATCTATCTGCTATTGCGGCCATCGCTACAGTCGCTTCGATTACGTTTGCACTGGCGTTTTGCCAGTGTTACGATGGGTCTCGTTCTCGAAGTCGTCAACGAAGTTCTCGCAAATAGACACCTTTAGCATACCGTGTACCTTGTTACCGCTAGCGGAATACCGGGAGCCCGCCTACCGCCGGAAAACAGGCGCTGATTGGTCCCGATGCTTCAGGAGCGCGCGTAGCTGGCGGGCACGTGGCGCCATCTGGCGACGTCAAGGAGATTTGCGCATGCATTGGCTGCGCCTCAGGGATTTGTGGCTTCTCGGGTCCTAGAGTTGCTAGAACCATTGGTTCTAGCAACACTGCTTTGTCCTATGACGTCACCACGCTTGTACTTGCGAGTTTGGCCTGTGGCGGCGATACCTGTATTTTGGTTCTTGCTCTTTTCTACGTTACAAGAGCTTTGTTGTCAGTATGAGTGGCGTTTTTGTAATCAGGAGCTGGTATTCTGTCGATACAAGCCAACTTCAATTTCTCCTCAGTGTCCCTTTAAGGGGGTGGGTTGGGTTGTCATAAATGTCCCACTACATTGCTGAAAAGCAGACCACGTGGCCCGAGAACTTTTGACCAACCCCATAGGTTTGCATCTTTGCGAAATCCTGTTGGACAGTGTGTTTGCGCTAAGCTTTCCGAATGCGTTCGCAGTGTACCAAGCAAGACGCTCATATATAAACGTCCACCCAAATGATGCTGCGAATGCCAACGCACGCTAGCTTGTAAGGCTGGAATTTTTTTTCAGGTTTTGACTGGGTGCACAGACGATGCCTGCTGGCCGCCGCTCGGCCACCTGACGTGCCATTCAATTTTTCTCTACAATTCCTCGCTGATTGCTCCACTGGCCGAAGTGACAACCAAAAATCGCGAGGACACTTTGGCAACTAAAGTGTTGAGAGGCACTATGCTGTGATGACTTCCGGTGGATGTGACGTCACACTGTTCCTGTGGCTATATCGATACCCAAATTATACATCTTTCGGGAATGTTAAGTGTTAATTACGCTTAATTACACATTTTTCCATGACACAAATTCGACATCTTTCCGACCATTCTGTGACGATTTTCACTATGCCGTGACAACTTTCGGTGGATGTGACGTCACACCGTTCCCGTGGCTATATTGACGTCCGCGCTATTTCGTCATTTTTGCCTATAGTTAATTAATTAATCTACAGTCATCAAACTTGGCTTCTAGGTTCATTTTTTCCTCCTCTATCTGAAGCAACCATTGCTCTTCTTCTATCTATTTTAGTTCCCGAGTTAAAAGCGTGTGACACGCTTTGTTAACGGATGACAGTATGAACCATTAAAGGCTTTCGCCTTAAAAGGAGATAGACCCGGCCATCACGTGATCGCCCGACTCTGAGCAGCAGGGAATGATCGACGAAGCCACCGCACAAGCTCAATTGCGTCTGCCGGAAGAATATGAGCGCCGTTCACGCGCAGCTAATATGCGCCTCGTGAAAGTCGCAAAGCAAATACCATTACAAAACTGCATATAATGCTTAGTATACGGGGTATTCTTCAACGCGTCATGGCACCCTCCACTCTTTGATGCAAGAGCAGTTTTACGGACTGGACTGACTGTACAAGCGGCCACAGTGCCGGGTGTGGTTGGTGCGATGACAATGCCACAAGTGCGTACGGTCGGTACGTGTCAGGAAACCTTGAGCACTGCAACACTATAGCCGTCCTCAGAGAGAAGCAAAGGATTTTAAAATGAGCTAAGCTTACGGGCTTAGCGCATTAAACAGCAAAAGCTGATTGCCTTTTGCGGCCGAGAGATCGTGAACGGCAGGTCCGTTTTGGCGTTTCACAGGCGACTGCCCGGGTGTGAGTCTCACAGGCGCGTTCTTTATCCTAAACAAAGCGTTTTCGCGGCGACGTTACTTGTTCTCCCGATCACGTTTCTTATTCTAGCACAAAGCCTGTTTTCGTTAATAACCATCAATTTCCACTTGTCCTCGTGAAATCTGTAGTGCCATAATTAACCCAGTAAACCATAAAACGTCACATGAACATCAGCGAGATATTTACGCTGGACATTAGACACCTACACTAGACATCCATTTTAGTACCATTTACGAAAAATCTATGTACCTACAACACGAAAATTGGGGTCCAGTCCATGGTATAAGTACGTAGTGCAGACATCCAGCTCGACATTTATCAGATATTTGTGAACGGCATATGTACGTCCAATTTACGTAGTCTAGACGTCTATATAAAGAGAATATGACTATATATAGATCAATACCCAGGTGAAAATTTCCAACTAGTTCCAGTCCAACTGTTTTAAGGGACACATTTCCAGTTGTTGCAACTGGAAATTTGTTCCTTAAACCAGTTGCGACTGGAACTTGCAATACGAGATGCAGCTGACACCTGTTACAATTCCAGATGGAACGGAGACCTACTGCATCCCAGCCACAGACTTCCCTATGGAGTCGTTGGGACGTCCAAGCACTCTAGCTAGCTCAGATACAGTTGAATAAGCGAGTACATGGCCATCACGGGAGCCCAAAACACTGCAGATGACTTTTGAGTGCGTCAGTGTTTTATTGCGCTCGGCGCTTTCACTGAATCTTGAATCTTCTCGTTGAGCATAATCATCAGGTTTACAGCTGCGGTGGCAGCAATACTGTTCTGCCGAGCCCAATAATTAAGTCAGGGTTGCTACAAGCATAATTGTTCACTTTTATAGGTGACAAGAGAATAGCACAGCAACCACAACAAACAAGCCCAATAATTTACGCCATTTTTACCGACGCAAGTCTATGAAGCGTCAAAGGTTGCTCTTGCGGCACTAAAAGGCAGTCGTGCTGAGCGGAGTGTGCTTGCACACGCACTTCGGCACACCATCCGAACGCATGCCCACATTTCGGTAGTAGAGGCCAGTTGCATACATCACCAGCCTTTGTTTCAATACACAGCGAGTTTGGCAAAACAGCCAAACGAGTGAGCGTAAAAATATAACGTGCCGATAAATGCGTTAGAATTTTTTTCATTACGAACGCTAAAATAGCATAAAATACACTTCAATGAGTAAACTGAGACTGAATACGCACCAGGAAAGGTCACGATTCCAGCCGGTGAAAACGACTTGTAGGCGCCTAATTCGTACTGACGGGTCCACTTCGACGAGTAGTAAAAGCAAGCAAACTGTCTTCTTTCAGCTCCATCAAGAAATAACTGTTGAACAATCTCGCCAGCAATAATAAGCGAATAATTAATTCTATGTCGAGGTTCTTCAAACACAACGTTCCCACGGAACACGATGAGAAATCGCTCACGCCGTGCGCTCAACCACTGCCGCCATATGGCTGACCCTCATGCGGAGTGTGCGAAACTGACGCACGTTGGTATCGTCTCTTTTTTATACTTAGTAGTCTACTTGCTGTGGCACAAAAAGTAAGTTAATTTTTAAATTGTAGCATATTACTTTTTTCACAGCTGTAGTCACTATTCGCAGTTCGCGCTATTATTGATAAAATACGATGCGAACTTCAACACGATGGCGGCGTTGACAATTTCACCGCGGTTTCCGAACCGCCGCCGATCCGCAGTAGTCACGGAATGTCTCGCTAATCACGGTCTCAGCATTAGAAGTTCGCTTCGGTGGTTGGGCAGTTATAAATAAATAATTATATGTTACAATACCCGAAACGCCCATGTCACAACGGGCTGGAGATAGAAAGAGAGCGGGCTTAAAAAGAAGACCAAAAAGCATTGCTATTAACGCGGGCACACGATATGTTCGCTGCAGTGCGACCCATGCTAAACTCGCAATTCAGAGTTTTGAGGGAAGTGGCGTTATTAGCCAAGAGAGCGCCTACCGGCATTTTCGCATGCAGTGCATACAGAGCTTATCGGACTGATATTGTGGGTTTCTACGTGGACACAGGCCACCACCCACCGCGGGTTCGAGCTTCGCGCGAGCCAAGGGCCCCGATCAGCCGTCACCACACACCACTGGGACACCGATGCGGCGCACTCAACCTCCGCAGGGAGGAGAGCGATTCGCCGCAAAGAAATAGGCCTCCAAGTTCACAAAGGAGACGTTTATTCACGTCGTCCTTCAGCAGGTACACACGCACTCAGTAGTCACCCCGTCCCGGGGGCGCGCGAGGAGCAAGGCTCCGCTGCGCGCACGAAGCGACTCGAGCAATGTGCGCCGCTAGCACGCCGCTGCAGGAGAATGTCCCCGCGGCAGTGCTGTGATCTCTCTCTCGTGTCGACCGTTGGGCCGGTTGCGAGAGAGAGTGGGCATTCAACGCAAGGTACGCCTGTCAGAGGTCGCTGGACCCCGCTGG
This sequence comes from Amblyomma mixtum, assembly GCF_055824585.1. Taxonomy (NCBI): domain Eukaryota; kingdom Metazoa; phylum Arthropoda; class Arachnida; order Ixodida; family Ixodidae; genus Amblyomma; species Amblyomma mixtum. Next base: position 255,205,271 of record NC_143012.1, on the reverse strand, counting down.
ACAGGCTCGAGCCGCTGCAGGTCAGAGGACACGTGCGGGCGAGCTCGAGTAAGCACTGGTCCGAGCGGCAAAGCCGGCACGGACAAACAGTAACGTACGCACCTTACGCTGTCTCGGAGGGATCTCTCTCTCTGGGCCCCGCTCGGACGGTCGCGGGATGCGCGGCCGCGGCCGCCAAAACGGGTCCCGGATTCCCGCCAAAAGGCGCCAATGGCAAAGGCCCTTGGGGAGCCGGGGCGGAGCTGTGGCTAAATGACAGTGATTAGTCACCCAGCCGCCTCTCCACCGCCTGAGGCGGGAGCAAGGGAAAGAGGAGAAACAACGCGGGCGGCCGGCACAGCCGCGCAAAGGCGACGGCGGAAAGCCAGATTCCCACATCCCCCTCTCCTTAAATGCCCTCCTACCCATCGGCAAAGCACGCGGCCAAAATAAAGAAATCAATACACAAAAAAAATAAGCTACACTTCAGTTCCAAAATAAAGAAATGAATACACAAAAAAAAAACTAGCTACACTTCAGTTCCAGCCAGAACAACGTAAGAAAAAAAACAACACAAACAAAGGAAAACAAGGCAAACAAACAAACACGGGCATACGCTTCAGTAAATCAAAGCAGCCTGCAGATTATATACACGGTACACAAGGAGATGTGAATACCACTGTACAGCTGTGTTACAGGTGGATGCCAGCCTCAAAGTTCGATGGCGCGGCAAATTGGGCCGGTCGGCGACTCACCGCTCGCAGACTTCAAGTTGAACGGGTTGGGAGGGCCGACGACTGATGGCGGTCTTCTTTCCATTGATGTATGGTGCGTTGATGACGACGGGGCCGCGGCAGAGCACTGACCTCGCGCCCTTGGACACGACATCACGTTCGGGCACAAGAAAGTTAGTGCACCCCTTTCACGCCGGCTGAAACGGGCGAGGACGTTCGGCGGCGTCCAGATGTGTAACCTTGTCCACAGCGAGGGGTCCTTCTCATCCTCGCGCTCACGCAGAAGGACACAACGGCACAACTCACAGGCGTCGCCTTGGTTCATGGTTACGCGCGCACACAGCCACAGCCACAAACACGCATACACCGCCACGTGCGCGGACGCTGGTCGGCGACAACGACCCCTCATCAGAAGCGTCCAGAGGCGCCGCGGCGAGGGTCAAAGGGTGCACTTTCCGCCCCCCCCATCGCCCCAAACGCCCCGCAAACTTCCCCTCCATACGGGCCGCACAAAACTCGCACCGCGACACACGGCTCCTTAACGAGCCAACCACCCACAGTTGGGCCGGAAATGAGAAAAGGAGCGCTGTACAAACGACAGGCAAACTCTGCGCTTCAAAAGATAAGCGCAAGAGAGAGCGGCTGAAGTATACATATGTACAAGTCCGGTTAAAAAAACTGAACGCCAACGCAGACGCATGTTACCTATGTACATCTCGTTACGTTAGAACGAAAACCGACGAACAAGCTGGAAACGAAAGTGGCTAAAAACTGACTAAACAAAACAAATAAATAAACTGATAAACACACAAGGCTGGAACTGAGCATGCTGCAAAAACAAAAAAAAAAACAAAAAAAATAACACACCGTGCTTCGCCTAGGTAGGGCCTGACGAGAAAGCTCGCCAGCTAGCTGAGGCTGCGTGCCTTCGGTTGCGGAAAAGTCCGCCGTCCGGCATCAATCACACCGGTGACCGTCGCCTCAGATTGTACCGGTGCTCCGTACGCTTGCGTTCCGCAGCACCAGTTGTGCCTTTGCGCTTGCCTTTGATACCAATGGGTACCGGCGCAAGCTCGTCAGACCGTGACGCGTAGGCCTTCAGGTCTATGAACCCCTGCTTGCTCCTGGGGAAAGGCCCCATCAAATCGCAGGTGGCCATCTGCCACGGACGCACACTGTCAATCGGTTTCATCATTCCAGGCGGCTTGCCGCCCCGTGACTTCACCGCTTGACAGACATGGCAGGAACGGCAATAGCGGAAAATGTCACGCTTCATGCCGGGCCACGTCACCGAATGACTCAGTTTCGCGAAAACTTTGGAGCCACTCAGATGACCGGCCAGTGGTTCGTCATGAGAGAATCGCAAAAGTACGCCTCTCAGACTTTTGGGGATAACCACCTAGAACGGGTCGATGGACTCGTCATCGGTGGCTATGTACTTCAGCACGAGCCCGTCATGGTCCAGCAAATATGAATCCCCGGGGTTCGCCGCGACACACGCTGGCTTCTGCCCCCCTGCGCCCGCTACAATACAAGTAGCGTCACTGCGCTCCGTCTCCCTGAGACCGTCGCTCACCTCGCGACAAAACGGGTCATTTTGCTGGGCTTTCAGTAGCTCTTACGGCTGAAAACGATTCCAGTCATCCCAGAGGGGAGCATGGTCTCGTCCCCACTCAGGTTTGCAGCCAAAGTTTCCGTTCGCGTCGGCACCTCCGAGGCGCTCACGCAGAGCTTTGCCTCTCGTCCGCTTTGCGAAGCGCTGCTCGCCTGGTTAGCGGAATGGGTTAACCCGTTTGCGGGTTCCCCCTCCTTGCCGCCCGGCGGCTCGTCCGCTGTTTCGCCCCCTCCGCCTACAGGCGTCAAGGCGCCGCTGGCGAGTGGGGCACGGGATAGCGCGTCAGCTACCACGTTTGTGCTCCCCTTTCGACACTGCACGGAAAAGTCGTAATGCTGTATCAGGAGAGCCCAGCGCGCCAGCCGACCCGCAGGCTCGCGGAGCCGCATCAGCCAACTGAGCGCACTGCACCCCTGCCTCAGTGGAGGCTTGGGCGGGCTGCACGAACGAGGGAGGCAAGGCTCCTAGTTCGATGAGCGGCGTGGTTTCCACAGGGAACCGGGCCAGCGCCTCGCCGTTCCCAGAGCAGAATTGACTGCTCGCGGGGCACGGCTGCTGCTGTTCGAAACTGCCGGTTGCGGCAGCGTGACACGAACTGCTTTCGCACTGGGCGGAAAGCGTGCACAGCTGAGGCATGTGACCAGCGGATGCACCGCAGGGTGCTTCCGATACAACTCCAATGGGAGCCACGTGGTCAACATTTTGGGTTGTGTCACCGTAAACCCCAATGGGGGCCGCGGCCAACCACGGTGTCTAGCTATTCGAAGGAACAGCAGCCAGCGGATCAAACGACGCTACAACTCCGTAGGGAGCCGACATGTAGCTGCCGAGTGCCGCGCTGGGGGTGGTAGACACGGTGCGCAAGCGTGATCGTCAAGGCGACCTGCTCGGCTAATGTGCCATCAAAGGCGTAAGCGCCAATGACTTAGCACGTTGGGCGCCAGTTGTGGGTTTCTACGTGGACACAGGCCACCACCCACCGCGGGTTCGAGCTTCGCGCGAGCCAAGGGCCCCGATCAGCCGTCACCACACACCACTGGGACACCGATGCGGCGCACTCAACCTCCGCAGGGAGGAGAGCGATTCGCCGCAAAGAAATAGGCCTCCAAGTTCACAAAGGAGACGTTTATTCACGTCGTCCTTCAGCAGGTACACACGCACTCAGTAGTCACCCCGTCCCGGGGGCGCGCGAGGAGCAAGGCTCCGCTGCGCGCACGAAGCGACTCGAGTAATGCGCACCGCTAGCACGCCGCTGCAGGAGAATGTCCCCGCGGCAGTGCTGTGATCTCTCTCTCGTGTCGACCGTTGGGCCGGTTGCGAGAGAGAGTGGGCAATCAACGCAAGGTACGCCTGTCAGAGGTCGCTGGACCCCGCTGGACAGGCTCGAGCCGCTGCAGGTCAGAGGACACGTGCGGGCGAGCTCGAGTAAGCACTGGTCCGAGCGGCAAAGCCGGCACGGACAAACAGTAACGTACGTACCTTACGCTGTCTCGGAGGGATCTCTCTCTCCGGGCCCCGCTCGGACGGTCGCGCCGTGCGCGGCCGCCCGTAGCGGGTCCCAATTTCCCGCCAAAAGGCGCCAATGGCAAAGGCCGTTGGGGAGCCGGGGCGGAGCTGTGGCCAAATGACAGTGATTAGTCACCTAGCCGCCTCTCCACCGCCTGAGGCGGGAGCAAGGGAAAGAGGAGAAACGACGCGGGCGGCCGGCACAGCCGCGCAAAGGCAACGGCGGAAAGCCAGATTCCCACATCCCCCTCTCCTTAAATGCCCTCCTACCCATCGGCAAAGCACGCGGCCAAAATAAAGAAATCAATACACAAAAAAAACTAGCTACACTTCAGTTCCAAAATAAAGAAATGAATACACAAAAAAAACTAGCTACACTTCAGTTCCAAAAATAAAGAAATGAATACACACAAAAAAAAACTAGCTACACTTCAGTTCCAGCCAGAACAATGTAAAAAAAACAAAGGAAAAACAAGGCAAACAACACTTGCATACGCTTCAGTAAATCAAAACAGCTTGCAGATTATATACACGGTACACAAGAAGATGTGAATAAAACTGTACAGCTATGTGACAGGTGGATGTCAGCCTCAAAGTTCGATGGCGCGGCCCAGTGGGCCGGTCGGCGACTCACCGCTCGCAGGCTTCAAGTTGAACGGGTTGGGAGGGCCGACGACTGATGGCGGTCTTCTTTCCGTTGATGTAGGGTGCGTTGATGACGACGGGGCCGCGGCAGAGCACTGACCTCGCGCCCTTGGACACGACATCACGTTCGGGCACAAGACAGTTAGTGCACCCCTTTCACGCCGGCTGAAACGGGCGAGGACGTTCGGCGGCGTCCAGATGTGTAACCTTGTCCACAGCGAGGGGTCCTTCTCATCCTCGCGCTCACACAGAAGGACACAACGGCACAACTCACAGGCGTCGCCTTGGCTCATGGTTGCGCGCGCACACAGTCACAGCCACAACCACGCATACACCCGCAAGTGCGCGGACGCTGGTCGGCGACAACGACCCCTCATCAGAAGCGTCCAGAGGCGCCGCGGCGAGGGTCAAAGGGTGCACTTCCCGCCCCCCATCGTCCCAAACGCCCCGCCAACTTCCCCTCCATACGGCCGCACACAACTCGCACCGCGACACACGGCTCCTTAACGAGCCAACCACCCACAGTCGGGCCGGAAATGAGAAAAGGCGCGCTGTACAAACGACACCTAATCCAATCTATTCCTTCTAGAAGATAAGAGCAAGCACGAGCGGGCTGAAGTTGCCTATGTACATCTCGGTACGTTAGAACGAAAACAGATGTACAAGCGGGGAAACGAAAGTGGCTAGAAACTGACTCAAACAAAACAAATAAATAAACAAGGCTGGAACTGAGCATGCTGCAAAAAAAAAAAAATAACACACCGTGCTTCGCCTGGGTAGGGCCTGACAAGAAAGCTCGCCAGCTAGCTGAGGCTGCGTGCCTTCGGTTGCGGAAAAGTCCGCCGTCCGGCATCAATCACACAGGTGACCGTCGCCTCAGATTGTACCGGTGCTCCGTACGCTTGCGTTCCGCAGCACCAGTTGTGCCTTTACACTTGCCTTTGATACCAATGGGTACCGGCGCAAGCTCATCAGACCGTGACGCGTAGGCCTTCAGGTCAATGAACCCCTGCTTGCTCCTGGGGAAAGGCCCCATCAAATCGCAGGTGGCCATCTGCCACGGACGCACACTGTCAATCGGTTTCATCATTCCAGGCGGCTTGCCACCCCGTGACTTCACCGCTTGACAGACCTGGCAGGAACGGCAATAGCGGATAATGTCACGCTTCATGCCGGGCCACGTCACCGATTGACTCAGTTTTGCAAAAACTTTGGAGTCACTCAGATGACCGGCCAGTGGTTCGTCATGAGAGAATCGCAAAAGTGCGCCTCTTAGACTTTTGGGGATAACCACCTAGAACGGGTCGATGGACTCGTCATCGGTGGCTATGTACTTCAGCACGAGCCCGTCATGGTCCAGCAAATATGACTCCCCGGGGTTCGCCGCGACACACGCTGGCTTCTGCCCCCCTGCGCCCGCTACAATACAAGTAGCGTCACGGCGCTCCGTCTCCCTGAGACCGTCGCTCACCTCGCGACAAAAGGGGTCATTTTGCTGGGCTTTCAGTAGCTCTTACGGCTGAAAACGATTCCAGGCCACCACCCACCGCGGGTTCGAGCTTCGCGCGAGCCAAGGGCCCCGATCAGCCGTCACCACACACACCCTGGGACACCGTTGCAGCGCACTCAACCTCCGCTGGGAGGAGAGCGATTCGCCGCAAAGAAATAGGCCTCCAAGTTCATAAAGGAGACGTTTATTCACATCGTCCTTCAGCTGATACACACACACTCAATAGTCACCCCGTCCCGGGGGCGCGCGAGGAGCAAGGCTCCGCTGCGCGCACGAAGCGACTCGAGCAATGCGCGCCGCTAACACGCCGCTGCAGGAGAATGTCCCCGCGGCAGTGCTGTGATCTCTCTCTCGTGTCGACCGTTGGGCCGGTTGCGAGAGAGAGTGGGCAATCAACACAAGGTACGCCTGTCAGAGGTCGCTGGACCCCGCTGGACAGGCTCGAGCCGCTGCAGGTCAGAGGACACGTGCGGGCGAGCTCGAGTAAGCACTGGTCCGAGCGGCAAGGCCGGCACGGACAAACAGTAACGTACGCACCTTACGCTGTCTCGGAGGGATCTCTCTCTCTGGGCCCCGCTCGGACGGTCGCGGGATGCGCGGCCGCGGCCGCCAAAACGGGTCCCGGATTCCCGCCAAAAGGCGCCAATGGCAAAGGCCCTTGGGGAGCCGGGGCGGAGCTGTGGCTAAATGACAGTGATTAGTCACCCAGCCGCCTCTCCACCGCCTGAGGCGGGAGCAAGGGAAAGAGGAGAAACAACGCGGGCGGCCGGCACAGCCGCGCAAAGGCGACGGCGGAAAGCCAGATTCCCACAATATTCACCGATAAGCCAGCTTCAATCTAATTTGACAGTACGTTCATTTCTGCGCCTAATGATTGCTGAGCCACAGCAGCATTTATTTCCTTCTCATCATCCCTCCAAGCCGTAAAAAAACTTCCCATTTGGTTTTTACCCACAACTAGTTCTGCCCAGTTGGCCCTCAATTGGGAATTTTTGCTTCCCACTTGACCCACAAACGGAACCACTTACTTCCCAGTTGGTCCCCAGTTCCTCCCATTTGGCCCTCGACTAGGGAACGATGTTTCCCAACCCAGTTTTCCGATGTTTCCCAGTTTCCAGCAAGTGGAAAACGATATTTCCCAGTTGCTGGAAAACTGGAACAATTTGCTTCCCCCTTGGCCCAGTGGGACCAGTTGAATTCCAACTGAGTTTCAAAGGCGTAAGATGTTGGCTTCCAATTGCGTTTTTTTTCTTGGCCCATGCCGGCTTTGTTATTTCAACTACGTTGTTATTAACCTAAGTTAAAAACATCATAGTAGAAATATGGGCAGCGCATGTAACATGAAGGCATTAACGGGCTGCTTTCAGAGAGAATGCAAGCACAGCAGAGCGGATCGGGCAGATGAGGTTCGGAAGTTTGCTGGAATAAGGTGGCCGCCGCTGGTACAGGACAGGGTTAACTGCAGAAATTTTTGGCCAGCAGTGGACATAGGCTGGTGATGATAAAAAGTTGGACTCAAGAAGTTTATTCCCAAAAAAATATGAGGTCACACATTCAGCACAAATGCCAAACAAAGCTATCCTCAGTTCAACATTCCAATAGTTAGTTATCATTGCTAGCGCGATTAGCAGATTTAACACATTTTTGAGAAAAATGAACTCCCAAAAATTGAACTGAACCAATTTTTGTACTTTAAATAGTTGGATAAGTTGAATAAAACATGCTTAATCAGAAAAAATGGTTATTATAGTCCTGGATGCTGAATAACAAGAAAGCTTTTCAGTGTGTCCTCACTTTTCAGTGGGGTGGAGATGGCTTGCATTGGCTGTAGCACAAGGTACACATTGAATGTAAGAATAGTAATGAAATAACAATGCGAATCCTGACAAAAGTGACTGGCATTTTAAACCAACTGCGTACAGTTGAATCAGAAACCTGATAGGTGTGCATTCAGATTCGTCTTTACTACTTCCCGTATTTTTCTTCTTTTTAGGTAGGATAATGTTGCCGTGAAGCGAGCACGGAAACACAAAAACACGGGCAGCGCTGGTCATGCCTCCAATTTGTAGTCAACACTCAACAGCAATTTCCAATTTAAATGCAGTAAGGCTACACGAAATATCGAACGACTGAAAAATATGGAATTCTTAAATTATATATCTCACTTACATTCCCTGGACATGACAAATAATAGGCAGATATAATGTCGTGGGTACGCCTTCAGCTTTTTCACGAAAAAAGGTTGGTAAATAAGACGTCTGAGAGATTTTGCCTAGGTACATAGACGTTCAGACTTAATCTGGACATCTCTGGGAGGTTTGTGGTTTGCTGGGTAAGGTTCTATACTGGGGTCGATCTTGTTTTTAATTTGATAAACGGCATTAACAAAGCGTGCTCCACAGTGTGACTATTTGCTGATGATTACGTAGTATATCGACAAATATAATAACCATACGGATGCAAACTATTTACAGAGGGTCCCGATAAATCTTGGTAATTGGTGCAAAGATGCAGGTGGAATTTGTGTCCAACATAAAATATTTATACGTTCATTTATCTTCCAATCTGTCATGGAAGCTTCACATTGATACGATGTTGAGGAAAACATCTAAAGCGCTTAGCTTTATTAGGCGCAACTTACATTTGGCCAACTCATCTACTAAACGCAAATAAATAAAGTTGAATATCTTCAAAATAAGGCTGGTTCACCTCAAAGAACCATATTCACATAGCAAGCATATCTGAAATAAAAAGGTCCCTTAACTTGCCACTTGTCAAGAAACATTTTGTTCAAACTCTTGTTCTCCTTTCTCAAGCTTTATCATAGTCACTCAGCCTTTACTGCACTACGCATAACCCCAGCCAATTGACTATTTTTTCTCGTGTACTCGCCATACGTTACTGGAATCGGCTCCCGGAAAGCGTGGCGTCTATAACTGACCATGACACATTTGTTGACAGCAGTGTTTCCTGAGGCTGTGAATGATCTTGGAGCTGCACATTTTTCACTTGCAATGACGTGTTTACTTCATGTACGAACTATCTGAATGTTTGCTTGCTATTGTGTATGTTCTGCTTGTTAACTTTTTTTGTACCCCCCCCCCCCCCGCACACACACACACACTTATGTAATGCCCGCTCGGGTCTTTACAGTAACTGAATAAAAAAAAGAAACGATCATAACGGGCACGCCTGTACAATCGCTTCTCGGTTTTGTGTACTCTTCCGATCGTATTTCCGCGTACTGGATGTAACACATAGCACCGCGCGCGAGATCGACGCTCAATGCGGTAGCCAAAGCGGAGGCAAAACAGGGGGAAGCGCGCGCACAATTATTGCCTCCAAAACGGTTGCGCGCAATCACTAGCGAGATTGGTTATCCTCGTTACTCCTTCTCCAGATGTCGACTGCTGCGAGCATGCTTTGCCCTTTCTAGTAATAGAGTAATTACTGTCCCCACCCGAGTCACTGCGCGTGCTCAGTAGGCGTCCGCTAAATCGGTATA